>NC_081375.1:29978036-30334553 GCF_030684315.1 Stegostoma tigrinum
ATAAAACATGAACTGGGCAACGTGGCAAAAGAATCCTACTTGGGACAGTTAGGTCACAGTTAATAAAGGAAATTGAAAGGAAGAAAAAATATGACAGGGAAAAAGAAATGCTTGCGTTGACATAGTACCTTTCATGACTGTAGAATGTCCAAAAATGTTTTGCAGATGATGCAATAACCTTGAAATTTAGTCACTATTGTAATGGAGAAAAACAATAACAGAACTAACAAATGGGTCAAGATTGTAGAGTTCACATGTAAATTCATTGAGTATGAAAGATAAAGTTGGTTAACTCGAGGATTTAATTATGTCGATGATGATGATACTGTATCAGAAATCTCCAACAGAATGGGTGCAAAAACTAAGTATTTAGGATTCTAAAATCTTCAGGAGAGATGGTGAAAGAGAAGGGAAAGGAAAAATATCTTTTTAATTTTGACAAAATTATGCCCACATAGAAAAGCTTTTAAAATTGAAGTCGGTGACTGGGGATTATAGATTAGCAAACAGTTGGAAAAAAAATGAGTTTGTTTTTTGACAATTCAGAGGCTTGTCAGAGAAACTGCCAAAATAATGGCAAAGTTTAAATATTTTAAGTTACTGTAGGAATGTTTGTGATCGAAGAATGCAGCTGGGAGCACTTCCTTAATCAGTAAGTTCCATATCCAACAATGAAGAAAGATTAATGTAGCAAATGATAAGAAACTACCCAGAAGCACGCTGGTGATGAAACCAGGAGTAAAATTGTGTTGGGACATTATTTTATGGTGGCAATCTTATCTATAAAATTAATGATATGTACCTTTCACTGTAGGGTGTTCTTTCATTAATTAATGCACAAGTTTAACAAAAAAATCTCTGATTTCATGAATAACTTTGGAATTAATATTAATTGCTGCTTTTCTATTCAGTTTCCTTTTACCCACCACAGTGACTCAGGAATGAATGCTAAGCAAATCTATGGCTCATATTCCACGGGGCATTTCTAATTACCTGGTACGTTGTTCAACACGGACATTCCCCACCCTCCGTGTTTCAGTGGATTTAATACTGCTGGAAGCATGAAGCCATTCTGACACCAAGACTCATTTAGAATAGGAATGTTTTTCAAAACCCAGTTAGATGCAATGTCCCACTGATATTCCTCTCTCATTACAACAAAACCTTTACTGTTAGCACCTCGTGCCTGCTGCTCTGTTTTACATATAGTCAGCAGGGCTGCTTTGAGGTTTTCTCGTCCTAAGAGCATTAGTTGAAGAACCTGTACATCATAAAGAACATTCACATGGGTAAAGTACATTGTGCCCACGTGAATCTCATACTGTAAAGATGAAAGGTAGTATGATAAACTAGACTAGCAAAACAAGTCAAAGGGCAGGGATGCAAGGCACATTATTCTCACTGGAGTTACACTATTTTTCAATTTGAAAAATGAGGTGAAAATATCAGTTCAACATTCTGAATCATACCTACATGGTTGAGATGCACCTAATGCTCTAGCTTTGACTTGGATTTTTCAAAGCAAATGCCTTAAATAGACAAGTTGTTGTCTTTTTAAAGAATCATATCAGTTCTATACTTATTGGAAGTAAGTTAATAGGTATCCTTGCTTACCAAAGAAAAACATGTTTCTGAAGGATTTTACTTTTATTAGTTCAGAGACCATGAAATATCAATCCATCAGAATGTTGACATGAACACAAATAATCAGGAGGATGAGGGCTCTGTTGTATAAAGACATTCCTATGGAATAAAGAAGAAACAGAAATAGGCTGCAGACAGAATTTTTATTGGCTAGGCTGCTGAAACTACTTGTGATATGGAAAAGCTGTTGCTGTTTGCTTATTAATGCTATTTCCTGTACGGGAAATCCCATCTTGGCTTTGGAGATTGTTTTTAATAAGCCTTATGAAGAGAAAACAATACAAGTACAACTCAAATCAATTCGGTTAAGTGAACCCAAGGACGCTGATGTTGGAAATTTGAAATGAAAACAGAAATTGCTGGAGTAACTCAGCTGATCTGGCAGCAACTGCAGAGAAAAAGCAGGGTCAAAGTTTTGCATCCAATGACCCCTCATCAGAGCCATTACTTGTGCTTTCCAATGGCTAGACATGTATTTGCGGGGGCCAAAATCGCATTTGACCAATGCCATTTAAAGGCAATCAGGTCTTTTTAATGTTGAGGCACAGTTTGGGCAGGAAATATCACAAGTAAATAATGAAATTCTGGGAAGATATACTGAAAGGCAGACTGATTCTGGGACTCAACTCTTCAGTTTAGAGTAGAGGATTGCACAACAGTAGAGAGATCAATGGGAAGGAGGTGGGGTGGTGGGGCTAGTGGGGGGTGTGAAGTGGATGAGGGAGTCGCGGAGATAGTGGTCCATCCAGAAACTGACTACTGAAACTACTGACATGCTCGAAACATGACATTTTAAATTAAGAATGAGGTTTAATGACCTCAATAAAGGTCGTTGAGAAAAAAAATCTTATTTTTCACCTTAACTACTCTCTCCTCATGCTATTCAAGATATCCCCTTCTCTACCCCTTTCCATACTCCAACACTGTGCACCACAATTCACAACATCTTCTAATGACCCCACATTTAGCACTGGCAAAGTTTAATTCAGCACACACCACATTTAACACATGGCAGGATAGCTACTAGGACAAAGATTTTCTCTACCCACCTTACAAGGACTTCATGAATAAATGGGGCACACGGTGTCATAATGATATTGCACCTGGATGACTAGTGCAAGGACCCAGGCTGGTGTTCTGGGGACCTGGGTTCAAATCCCATCATGACAGTCTAGTCTAATTGTTGTAAAACCCTATCTGGTTCACTAATATCCCCTAAAGAAAATCTTCCATCCACAACTAATCTGATCCGCATGTGACTCCAGTCCTACAGCAATATGGTTGATAGTAAAATGACCAAGCAGGATGAATCCTGAAGAACACACCTGCAAGGCTGGTATATAGTGAGGGAATCAACAAGAGGAAAAATCTTATCTGCGCCAATTGCCTGCCACATATGAAACTGTCCAGGACATTGGATGGAGTGACCACTCCTCACACCTTGTGGAGATAAAGTCCTATCTTGACAATGAGGATACCCTTTGGTGTGCTGTGTGACTCTTCCACCATACCAAATGGGAGAGACTTTTAAGCAGATCTAGCAACTCAAGACTGGGCATGTATGAACTCATGTGGGCCACCAGCAACATCACAACTTTATTCAAACATAATCAGCAACCATGTAGTCTAGCATATCCACCACTTTGCTGTTAGCATCAAGCTAGGGGATTCAACTGATTTAATGATAAGTGCAGGGGGTTGTGCCAAGAGCAGCATCAGACATATCCAAAAACTAAATGTTGACCTTGTCAAGCTACAACACAGGGCTATTTCCAAACCAAGAAAGTTAGTAGGAGCTGCCGATGCAGGAGTCTGAGATAACAGGGTGTGGAGCTGGATGAACACAGCAGGCCAGGCAGCATCAGAGGAGCAGGAAAGCTGATGGTTCGGGTCTGGACCTTGTTTCAGAAATGGGGGAGGGGAAGGGGGCTCTGAAATAAATAAAGAGAGAGGGGGAGGCGATGATCGAAAGTGGATAGAGGAGCAGATAGGTGGAGAGAAGACGGACATGTTAAGGAGGTGGGGATGAAGCCAGGAGAGGCAGTTGGGACAGGGGTTGGTCAGTGAGGAGGGAGGGGCTGGCAGGTGGGACAGAAGATGGACAGGTCAAGGATGCAGGGATGAGATGGGCTGGTCTTGGGATGAGGCTGTGGATGGGGAGATTTTGAAGCTTGTAAAGGCGGACAGGTCAAGGAGGTGGGGATGAGGCTAGTAAGTAGGAAGTGGGGGTGGGGATTGGTCAGTGAGGTGGGAGGAGCAGATGGGTGGGAGAAAAGACAGAAAAGGTCAAGGAGGAGGGGACGAGATGGGCTGGTCTTGGGATGAGGTTCGGGGCGGGGAGATTTTGAAGATTGTGAAGTCCACATTGAGACTATTGGGCTGCAGGGTTCACAAGCAAAATATAAGGTGCTGTTCCTGCAGGCTTCGGGTGGCATCATTGTGGCACTGGAGGAGGCCCAGGATGGACAGGTTGTCCAAGGAGTGGGAGGGGGAGTTGAAGTAGTTCACGAGTGGGAGGTGCAGTCGTTTGTCACAAACCGAGCGTAGGTGTTCCACAAAGCGGTCTCCAAGCCTCCGCTTGGTTTCCCTGTTGTAGAGGAGGCCACATTGAGAACAGCTGATACAGTATACCACATTAGCAGATGTGCAGGTGAACATCTGTTTAACGTGGAAGGTTTTCTTGGAGCCTGGGATGGAGGTGAGGGGGAAGTGTAAAGGCAGGTGTTAGCACTTTCTGTGGTTGCAGGGAGAAGTGCCAGGGGTGGTGGGGCTAGTAGGGAGTGTGAAGTGGATGAGGGAGTCGCGGAGATAGTGGTCCATCCAGAAAGCAGGTAAAGGTGGGGAGGGAACTATATCCTTGGCAATGGGATCAGATTGCAGGTGGCGGAAGTGGCAGAGAATGCTGCATTGAATCTGAATGTTGATGGGGTGATACTTGAGGACAAAGGGAATTCTGTCTTTGTAGTTATTGCGGGGACGGGGTGTGAGAGATGAGTTGCAGGAAATGTGGGAAACATGGTCGAGGGCATTCTCTACCACTGTGGAGGGAAAGTTGCACTCTTGAAAAACGAGGACATCTGGTATGCCCAGGAGTGGAACACTTCATCCTGGGAGCAGATGCGGCAGAGGCGAAGGAATTGGGAATAGGCGATGGTATTTATTGCAGGAAGGTGGGTGTGAGGAGGTGTATTCCAGGTGGCTGTGGGAGTCAGTGGGCTTGAAATGGATTTCAGTTTCCAGGTGGTTGCCAGAGATGCAGACAGAAAGGTCCAGGAAGGAGAGAAAGGTACCAGAGATGGTGCAGGTGAACTTAAGTTTGGGGTGGAAGGCGATGGTGAAGTCATTAAGGGTAAGGACGAGTTCAGTTCAGTGGATAAGGATGGTGGCGAAGGGGGACTGGTTGTACCTGTGGGAGAGGAAGATGCAGACAGCTTTTAGGTCATATCCATGGGGAATGCAAGTATATAGGGACTGGAAGTCCATGGTGAAGATGAGGTGTTGATGGTCAGGGAATTGGAAGTTTTGGAAGAGATGGAGGGTGGGGAGTTCCTGGACCAGGGGAGAAAATGGAGTTGAGACAAGTGGAGCTCGGTTCAGTGGGGCAGGAGCAGGCAGAGACAAATGGATCGACAAGGGCAGTCAGGTTTGTGAATTTTGGGAAGGAGATAGAAGATAGAAGTGGGTAGTGCAGGGTTGGGGAACATTGAGGTTGGAAGCTGTGGATGGGAGTTCACCTGAGGTGATGAGGTTATGGATGGTCTGGGAGATGATGTTTTGGATGTTCGGGGGTGGGGTCATGATCAAGGGGGCGGTAGGAGGAGGTGTCAGAGAGCTGGCGTCTGGCCTCGGCAATGTAGAGATCAGTGTGCCATACTACAACTGTGCCTGCCGTGTCCGTGGGTTTAATAGTGAGGTTAGGGTTAGGACAGAGGGAGCGGAGGGCTACACGTTCTGTGGGGGAGAGGTTGGAGTGGGTGAGAGGGATGGAGACGTTGAAGCAATTGATGTCTCGACAGCAGGTGGAGATGAAGAGGTTGTGGGAGGGTCAGAGGCCTTGGGATAGTGTCCAGGAAGAGGGAGTGTGTTGGAGGCGGGTGAGGGGGTCAGTAGTGTGGGGGGGGGGGGGGCGCGGTGTGGTGGTGTTAGATTTGCAATTAAAGAAGTAAGCACGGAGGCAGAGGCCAGGGAAAAGATGTCCAATTTCAAGGATTGAGCAGTATTCATTGCTGTTCCGGTGGAGGGGGATAAAGGCGAGTCCTTTACTGAGGAACACACTGCAAACCAAGATGTGGAAGCTGCATGAGACACATGGTCCCACAATCAATGCATCATTTTTAAGCTCTGTCGTCCTGCTGCATCCAGTTGTGAATGGTGGTGGACAATTAAACACTCACTGGAGCATGCTCCCAAAATACCCGTATCCTGTAAGGCAGGAGAGCCCAGCAAATGTAAAAAACAGCATTTAAGTATTGCAAGCATCTTCTGTCAGAAATGTTGAGTGTATAATCAGCCTTCTCCTGAGCTCCCCAGTACCAGATTTGGGCTGAGGAAGATTTTTTAAAAAGCTAGCAAAGAAATAAGACAATGCCCACTGCCCCACTAAGGCTAGAATGATACTGAATGAACTAATAATGAATACAATTAGTCTGATACTTTGAAAATAAATTTGGGGGTGTTGGACTTGACTGTCTGAAGGCAGCGTTTCTCTCCTCCTCCAGTGCGAGCATTCAGCCATTTTGATTCACTTCATATGCAACCACATAATGTCTCAAGACAAGGGCTATGGGCCTGGACTTCACTCCAGGAATAGGAATGTGCTCCAAAAACAAAAGCATGAGCCAAGCTGTTTCAGTACAGTGACAACACTGGCATGTGGCATTAAGTAGCTGGTTGGAATTGTCCTGCATTTTCGTGGCTGGGACATACATGATCAGTTTTCTCCATCGTCAGGTAGACATCAGTTTTGTAGCTGTACTAGAACAGCCTGATGAAGGGTCTAGGCCCGAAACGTCAGCTTTTGTGCTCCTGAGATGCTGCTTGGCCTGCTGTGTTCATCCAGCCTCACATTTTATTATCTTGGAATTCTCCAGCATCTGCAATTCCCATTATCTCTGGTTATTAGTTTGGCTAGTTCTGGAGTCCAGACCTTCAGTACTGTAGGTGCAATGTTGTCAGGAGGCCAAGATATATCACCCACTGAATGAACAGGTTGGTATTAGCTTCAGCTTCAGCTTTTACAATGAAGTGCTGGGCTCTGCCATCTCTTCAGGATGAGGATAATTGTGGAGCCTCGTCCTTCAGTGGGTTGTTATATGTCCATTAACATTCACGGCTGGGTGGGTGTCAACCGTCATTTCTATATTTCTAGAACCTTCTTCAATCGCAGCACTTGGAAAATTCTCTTGGGTCCTGGTAAATTTCAGGTGCTGCTGGCAAATTCTGTGTGCAAGAGATAGGGACAGACGTGGAGTGCTATAGTGTTTTTCTTCCTCTCCTGAAGAACTAATATCATCAAGACTGCACTCCTATTCTGCTTGCAAGGGAATATATCTATAACTGAAGCATTCAATGTGAAAAATCAAAAGAGTATTTTTTTTTGATGTTTGATACCATTTAAGACCTTTCAAAATAAAACTGAGCCAATGGTATTTATGAGGCAATTTGTAGCAGTCAGAGTTTGTCAGGCAGGTTTACAGAACGCCAAGAGCCCATCTATTAAAAAAGTTGGGCTCCAGAGATTCGAGGGTCAATCCAAAGCCTTTGACAGCTTGCACAAAAGTGACAAGTCCCACATGGGAAGGCAAAGGAACGATCATCTTGTCTAATTTTGTAAACAACAGAAGGAATATAAAGCTCTTCGAGGAGGGGAAGAGAAATGCTGCCTTCAGACAGCCAAGTCCAACAGCCCCAAATTTATTTTCAAAATATCAGACCAATTGTGTTCATTATTTGTTCATTCAGTATCATTCTAACCTTAGTGTGGCAGTGGGTATTGTCTTATTTCTTCATTAGCTTTTTAAAAAATCTTCCTCAGCCCAAATCTCAATGCAATCGACATATTGAATATTCCTTTATTTTATCTCCAATTGTTTGTCCAGACAAGGTTTTCAGATCTTTGTTTCCAATGTTAATACTTAAACATCTGTCTGTCTCTAGTTGCATTTAGTAAATCTTTTGCTTGCAAGACTTACACTCTTGATCTTACCCACTTATTTTTCTATAACAAAGCAAAGAACTGCAGATGCTGGTGATGTGATACATACAAAAGCAGAAATTGCTCAGGAAACTGGGCAGATCTGGCAGCATCTGTGGAGAGAAAGCAGAGTTAACTTTTTGATCCAGTGACCCTTTGTCATAAGGGTTCTGAACAATGGTCATTTGACTTGAAACATGAACTCTGTTTTCTCTCCACAGATGCTGCCAGATCTGTTGAGTTTCTCCAGCAATTTCTGTTTTTGTGTGTTTCCATTTATTTCTCTTTCTGCCCATCCAACAGATCCCGAGCATCTTCTGCCAGGCTCATATTTCAAAAGCTGGTACCTTCCTCTCATCCTGTTTCTTTAGAATCCAACTCTTGCAGCCATTGAGTACACATTGCACACTAGTAATTGTATGAGATGGTTTCTCAGTTTCATTCCGATACACTTGGACTTTGAGGACCTTAAGTCACTTCTTACTATATCTAACCTGGATTTCATTTTTGGATGCAAATTTTGTATTTATTGTTGAAACCAAATACTTGCTTTTGTTTATTGCCTTTATCTTAGTACTTCTAATGTTGATTTTTCCATTGCCATTTTGGGCCACAACTTTGGTCCTTGCTTCAGTAATGTTCCACTCCTAAAAATATTCTCTCTTTCTTTTGACCAGGCCTTCCACAGTCTTGAGCAATTTCTTTGTCCTGGCTATGAGCGTGTTTTTTTTTAAATTTCACATGCTGTATTTTCCTATGAATCCGCCACATCTCTCTGTTGACTCTACCTACATCATCTTCTGGGTCTACTCTCACTTAGCATAACCCTGCATGGGTGACAGAAGATTGGCCTGCCTGACTCACTGCTCAAATTGGATTTAGTTTTGTCTACCCATTGCCAACTGGTGCTTCCTAAAATGTTTCTTTATAGTTCTTGCATCAGCCACACAGAGCTATAATGTCTTCCATAGAGCTTACCATTATTTCAACACAAATGCTGCAGCAACTTCAGATGGTAGCACAATTAAATACAAAAATGAAAATTATCCACAGCACCATTAGTTTTCAAAATCACACTTCTTCATCTTGGTTCAATTCAAATGCAAGGAGTTAGTGAAAAATGCCTTGTATTTGGTCAATATAAAGTACTCTCGCTACATTATATTAATTTAAGAGAGGTAAAATCTAACTGACTTTTGTGCTCCTAAGATGCTGCTTGGCCTGCTGTGTTCATCCAGCCTCACATTTTGTTATCTTGACTTTTGTAATCTGTGTTAGTTACCATCAGTCAGACTCTCTCCAATCACATCTTACCAAGTGTGGAGCCTCAATCCTCACAGTTTTAAACATTGCTAGAGATTTTCCACAATGTGCCTTATCAACTCCTGTACTCAATGCACTGGCCAATAAAGGAAAGCATACCTAATGCCTTCTTCACTATCCTATCTACCTGTGACTCCACTTTCAAGGAATTCTGAACGTGCATTTCAAGGCCTCTTTGTTCACAAACATGCCCAAGGCCCCTGCTGTTAATTTGTAAGTCCTGCCCTGATTTGTCTTTCCAAAATGTGGTACCCTACATTTAAGTAAATTAACTTCCATCTGTCACTCTCAGGCCATTGGCCTATCCCATAATGCTGATATCAAATGAGCAAGATTTATTTAACAGCAAAGTCCCATTTGTTGCTGTACCATGGCAAATTTCACACCAAAGATATTTAGTTTGTGACAACTTCTAAGACACAAAGGCAGTATTTGGAAAATATGTATGATACTTTATTTATGGTGAAAGGCCCATCATTTTCCTTTTACTTTCTAAGCTCCTTTCTGATCTTTTATTCTTGTGTTACACTGTCATAACGTTTACTAAACCAGGATAATTTAAAGCTAAACACCCATGTGACATCTTATTTTAGTAAAGGCTACGCATGAAGGTCATTCTGAGAGCTGATGCAAGGTATTAAAATTTAAACAATAGGCAAAGTTTAAATTTTAATCATATTTTAGTGGGATTAAAATGTTCTGCAATATGTGCCCTGGGCTATGTGCTGATTGTTGCTTATCAGCCCTGAACACATAACGCAAAAATGTCTCGATGCAAGCTAAAATTAAGCGCTGAAACAGAAACAGTGAATAATAGCAATTTACTACATGTTTAGAAGCACTTAAAAAGGAAACAAAAATATATAGCTTAACATTCACACTATAGACTTATACTAAATATTACAGAGTGATCCCTGTTTGTTTGATTTTAGATTTATACTGTTAATTGGCAGCCTTTGTCATGTTCTGGCTTCCTTGTCCCATACTTTTTTTTTCAGAAGCTACATAGAGAGTACATGTCAGAAATGCTTATTCTTTTCAAGGCCCTCCTCTGATAACACAGGATCACACGACATGATTATAGTTGATGTTGTGCTTTTGAGCTCCAACTACATTCATGCCGATAGGTTTGCTCCACGTTTGAAAAGGCAGGCCGAAAGTTATAAGTATGTGTGTGCGTGTTTGTCTGTGTTTATTTTCACTCAGTTAAAGCAGCCACTCATGCCATCCATGAGTTACATGTCCAATACCTCAAATCTCAAGCACTAAATTTTACATAAAGCCCCAGTCCCTGGTGCGTATCCTGTACTGATCATGGACAGGGCATGTATTGGATCTTACTCAATTAAAAAAAAGTCGAAGCCCATATGTATTTGTAAATGTCCCCCTGACTAAGTGAACATGCATTTCTTCTGCCCTCTAGTGGTCCTGTTGTTTACTAATTGGAATGTAGCTAGAGATCAACTGCAACACTAAGCAAATACAGCAAATGTGAAACAAAGTAACAGAATCCTGTAAATAGTCCTTCACAAGTTATGATAAATGATCAGACTAGCAAGATGAAAAATATTACTTTAAGTAGATTCTAATATCAGCAATGTTAAAGCAATGATAAATTCAGGAAGAAAGATGCTTGAGATAGGCCAAATGCACACTGACGGGCACCTACACATAAGTAGCTTGGAAGCATGGTAACATGGTAATGTTTTGGTACATCTAGTGTACTCTCCCAATACGACTCAACAGTCTTCTGATTATGATCTTGGAATTGAGAATCTTCTATCCCCTTAAATGGGAATTCACAATCATTTTGGAAAGCCTGCCATGATCTTCTATGCTACCACCTCCTGATAATCAGATGCACGAAGATAATATTTCATTGTTAAAAAAAATTACACAGCCTACCAGTTTTACTTTCTTCTGAATCATTAACATAAAATGTGCCAACCAGTTAGGGCAATGTTTCCACAGTAGTTGGATACACAAAGGTTTGTTTTGGGACCTGTATTTTTAATTGTGCAACAATACTAAAAACTACTCAAGCTCATGTTTTGTCGGTTATCTGAGGTTCCCAAAACCAGTCCAGCTTGTCCCTGCCTCCCTAACCTGTTCTACCTCTCACCCATCCCCTCTTCCCACCTCAAGCCACATCCCCATTTCCCACCTACTAACTTCATCCTGCCCCCATGACCTGTCCGTCCTCCCTGGACTGACCTATCTCCTCCCTACCTCCCCACCTACACTGGCTCCATCCCCACCTCTTTGACCTGTCTGTCTCCTCTCCGCCTTTCTTCTCCTCGATCCATCTTTGATCCACCTCCCCCTCTCTCCCTATGTATTTTAGAACCCTCTTCCCCTCCCCCATTTCTGATGAAGGTCAAGGTCCAAAATATCAGCTTTCCAGGTCCTAAGATGCTGCTTGGCCTGCTGTGCTCATCCAGCTCTACGCCTTGTTGTCTCGGATTCTCCAGCATCTGCAGCTCCTACTATCTCTGATACGATGTTTTTTAACCTGTTTATTTGTGAACTTTTTTGACAAATGGCAAACAGGGCAGGAATAAATTAAACAAGGCCATTTGAACTTGTCTTTGCAATATATTTGGTTTTCTTTCAATTACTACACGTTTCACACTCTGCCTTCTTTTGCATCTGTGTTCGCCAATAAAGTTTAGGAACTTTAATTTTGCCCCCTTATTCACTGTTTGGGAAGTGAAATTGTCATTTCTCAGGATGTATACTCATGTGGGCTTAATCTGGAAGTACGAGTTATCCTTTTGAGGGGAGGTGGCAACACACTTGTAATGCCATGGAACTACTAATGCAGAGACCCAGGCCAATGGCCTGGGGAAATGGAATTAAATCCCAACACAGAAACTAGAGAAATTTGAATTCAATTAATAAATCTGAAATTAAAAGCTAATAAACTGTAAAAGAATGGGGCCAATGTCAATTGTTGCAAAAATATAATTAATTCAACAGTGCCCCTCAGGGTAAGATAATTTGCCCACTTCACCCAGTCTGGGCTACATGCAACTCTTACATGCCCTCTGAACTAGCCCAGCAAACCACTAAGTTGTATCAAACTGCCACAAAACCTGCTAAAAGGAATGCACAATGCAAAGTCTAATGAAGGGCGGTACAGTGGCATATTGTGGGCAGTGAATTGACCTGAGAGGTCTCAATATTGACTCTGGACCTCATGAGGTCTCATAAAATCAGGTCAAATATGGGCAAAAAAAACCTCTTGCATGGTCCCATCTACTGCCATTCACCTCTCCTCTCAACTGATGAATGAGTTCTCCTCTATCTGGAGGATGCAATGAGGGTGGAAAGGGCACAGAATGTACTCTGGATGATTTCAATGAATGTCTTTACCAAAAATATCTTGGTAGCACCACTAATGACTGAGATCTAAAGACTGTTAGACTGGGTCCACATTAGATGGGAGGAAACAACAAAGCGAAGTACGTACTTTACCTCCTCATGGGCAAATCACTTCGCTCTAGTTATCTTCAGTTAAACAGTTTTAAACTTCTGCTGTGATTTCATAAATGTTTTCATCACCTATCTTTCTGTTGTCGCTGAATCTGTCCCTGACATAATCAGTCAGAGGGGCCACTGCACAGTTCTGGTTGAGACAAAAATCCCATCTTCACATCAAGGAAACCCTCCATTGTGTTGTGTGGTCGTGCTGAATGGGATAGATTTCAAACAGATCCAGCAAGTCCCTTTCTAACGGCATTGTTCATGCACAACATGGGCTGCAGTTTGTTTTCAAGATGACAGTTCACCAGTGCCAAAATGTCGACAAATGGCCATAAGGACAACAACACAACTGATAACACTTAATATTCTCAAACAATCCTCATTTCTCAGTGTAAAGATTTATTTGAAAGAGATATAGTCTCAAGAGTTACCTTTGGGTGAGGAATGATATCAGAGAAGGGTCTTTACTTTCCAAAGTGTACACTGAACAACCCAAATCAAAACTATTCAGATTAATAAAGTGTTGCCAGAGCATGCATTGGCTGTGAAGAGCAGTCAGGATAGAATGCTGATTGAGTGGAAGGGAGACGACAGCATTTCTGAAATCACTGCAGAAATTTTAAAATGTTTAACTGAAGATAACTATAGTCTAGTGGATCCTCTGTAATGGCAGAGGCAGGAAGGCTTTGGTTTACCTCAGAGAAAATGTGCAGTGTTTGGGAAATCTGTTTGACACAAATCTCCTTTATTATCTGATGATATGGAGGTCAATGACTGTCTTACTATTCAGTCATTCTATGTGGCATGTTATCATGTTTTTGACTTTGCAAAGATATATTTGAAAAAAATTGCAAGTAAGCAGAATTAGGAAAAAAGGAGGCACGTATTCATTAGTAACAATCTCAAGGGATCAGCATTATTTTTTAGAAAGAAAAATGGATTCCCAGATGTTAACTGAAAGATAAATGTTTCATGTTTTATAAAATAGCTTTTATTGAGTAAAAATTAAAGAAAGCAAGAGCTATTGTTTCATACTTATTCTTTAAGTCCAAAAGCCTCAGGAGTTGCTCCCACATTGTACTTTTATTTTCATCCAGCAATTCCCCAACTCATTACAGGAACTTGCAAGTTCCTTCAATTCTTAAGGGACTAAACCAGGGCATGCCACAGGTCTCAGGAATTCACTTCAATATTCCTGCTATTTTCAGGAGGAATAAGATATCTTGGGGTCCTTTTGGCCAGGCAACTCTCTAACTCCTCTTGTGCTCCTCATGATTGTGGAAACTCCAGCTGAAGTATGGGCTCCAAAGCCTTCTGGCTTCTAGTCTATAGCCCCTGGCATATTTTATACTCTGCCCATTTCCAAGACGTTCCAGCTTCAGATGGAACCTGCCTGATTTCTTGAGAAAAAAAACACATGGAAAAACCCAAAACAAAAAGATAGATCTCTGCAAACTACCACCATGGCAAATTTTGGGATGCCCAGGTGGTGATTTTAAACTAATTTCACCTTGCAAAACTGTCCATTGACTTGAAAGTACATGTACTTTAAGACCTGAGGTAATGGGAACTGCAGATGCTGGAGAATCCGTGAT
Source organism: Stegostoma tigrinum (assembly GCF_030684315.1). NCBI lineage: Eukaryota > Metazoa > Chordata > Chondrichthyes > Orectolobiformes > Stegostomatidae > Stegostoma > Stegostoma tigrinum. Next base: position 29,992,278 of record NC_081375.1, read on the forward strand.
AACAAAGTGTGAAGCTGGATGAACACAGCAGGCCAAGCAGCATCTTAGAGCTCCTAAGATGCTGTTTGGCCTGCTGTCTTCATTCACCTTCACACTTTGTTATACTTTAAGACTTTCCTTCTTCACCAGTTGCTTTGCAATTTTTTTTGATCTGGGAAATCACACAAATAATTTAAATCCCTTGAAAAGATGCACACATTTAATCATCAAGATTCTGAGAAAGGGGTCATTAATTGTTTAATATTTTCCCACTTCTGAATCAAATCTTATTTCAAAAACACAGATCATCCCCTAAATGGCAATTATTAAGTCTGTTCAGCGACCTTCCACACCAGGTGATTCTATTATAATATGCTTAAAATTCAATATTCCCCGTTGAAAGCTATATTCTTAAAACATATGAATCATGAAATTAGATATTTTCACAACTTCAACTGCAAACTCATATAATGTTCTCAGGAGGTATGTCTTCCAATAAAAGAATTTCAATTTAAATGTGTATTTTAAAGACAGAAATCAAAGTATTGAAACTTGTGCATTTTTTATAATTCATTAAGAAATAAACTGATTCAATTGGATCCCAGTGACTAAAAAATCCTACATACCCCTAATGTTAACTCTACCTCCTGTCCTTGAATCCTGTTCCTCATGGATAAACTTTCTGGTTCCGAATTCTTCATATGTGTCAAAGTTGAAAACTTGAATAAATTCTCCCTCGACCTTCTTTTCTCCAAAACCAAAGGCCAAGATATAGAATCCTTTCCTTCTAATTCAGGCCTCTAAGTCTAGAAATCAGTCCAACTTCCCTGTTCTGTGCTCTTGCCAACAACATCACATCTCTCCAGCAATAAAGGAGATTAAAATTGAACATCGGAAATGCATCCTCACAAAGGAAGGATATTCAACACCACCCTTTTGGATTAAAAGTCACAATCTACAACTATATATCTATACCTTTTATTTGCTTCCTGCAATCTTAGAAGCACTCAAGATTGATTTTGTGCTATAACCTCAAACATTTTATCCTTTAATAAGTTTTTCTCATTTTTACTTTACTACCTAATCTCATGACAGCACTTATCAGTATTGAACACCATCTGCCACCTCTTTGCCCATTGATCCAGACATCAAATTTTCACAACTTGTTTGGCTACATCTGGCTTCCGCATTCAGTCTGGTGTTAAAGGCAAACCTGGACACATTGGACAATATTCCACTCACTAAATTAAGTGCTGGAAAATTAACAGCAGCAGCCCCAACATTAATTTCTGTGGGACGGTACTTGCAACAGGTTTCCCTTCTGGCACCTTCCCATTCTCCAACACACTTTGCTGCTCATTTTTCAGCAATAAAGAACACTTTGTCATTTATCCCATGTCAGTGTCAAATATCTTCACACAATTTAGCTCCATCACATCCAATAACTCCTTCAAATTCACTGCTCGGTGGATAACAACTTGGCTAGTTCACCAGTGTGGCTTCAAGTGTACATTTGGATATGTCGAAAGTGTAAACTAATAGTTGGAGTGGCAACGTGGGAGATTTAAACTTAAAATTAAAGGGGACATGTCAAGGATGGAATTCCTGCATTTTAGGAGAGATGTTACATCAACACATCAACATAATCTATTAAGATTGAAGGAGCATGGGATTAAGCTCCCCTCCCAGCCAGAATTCCTCCATTTTCCAAACCACTTAATGACTACGAAAGCTGATGTTACAAGAGCTACCTATGAGGAGGGTTACCTTCCTCTCCCATTCCATCATGCCATCTCCACAGCTCAGCATTGCACCAGACCTTCAAGGCAGATTCAAGCCATAGTTGACCATTACTGTCACTAGCTATGCCAGCCCCATGTTGTATGGTAGGTGCAGGTAACCTTGCAGTGAATGCAATCTTACTCCCTCCATCTGCTTCTTTGTTGACCCTGTGGAGACGTTGTCCTGTGGCCATTTCTACATAGGTTTGCCAGCTCAGGTTAGTAGTACTTTTTCAGGTATAGTTTAGCATGCAGAACTAGCTATTAAGCACTTTGCCTTCACTTTCTTTGTCCAGAGGTATTAAACACACGTCATCATTTCATTGTGAATGTTTCCCACAAAAGCTCCACGTCACAATTTCCTTTCGTGAGAGAAACTTCTACCTGCCACTAATTGCCTGTCAACAAAAGGTATTTTCACAACTGTCCATGGATGTGGGTAGGTGGTACAAAACATTCCTTACAGTTTCAGATCTGTCATCCTTTCCTGATTTGTGACCCTTTTCTTGTTATAACCAGGCTTGGAAAGGGGATTTCATTGGAAAATCCAGCGATGAGAAAAAAACTGGCAAAGAGGTACCTCAGCTATTTGACAAAATACTGGCTGATGCTTGGTTGTTTTGAAGAGAGAAATCCAGATGACTGTTTGCAGCATCTGCCATGATATGCCAAACAAAATTTCTGAGCTGTCAGAATTGATGTTCAACTTGTTATAAATATTATGAAAGCCTGTTTTAAGCCCTGGCAACTTGTCGGATAGTACTGAAGTTATAATTTCATAGTTATGAAACAGATCCAACTAATATCTCTGCAGTCTGAGAAGGGTGGTTGCATTTAGAAGTGAGATAGCTTACCGTCATCACATTCACTGGTCTGCACCTATTTGAAATATAAAAGCTATTCTTTTCCTGCAGACTGCAAAGCAGTGTATAAAAAGTAAACAGGTGGGAGCAGCCATTGTGGAGCACTGAAGTTACTGATAATAATGAGTGGTGTCAGAGTGCTGCAAGATTCCTGCTCCTCAATTTGGGTGAAGCAAGTACCTTCATCACATTTACCACAGTACAGATCAAGTGTAGAAATGCTAAGCCAAGAAACTGACAATTGCGTTGTAATAGAATTTGCTGACCATATAGAATACAGGTGATTAAAAAGCAACGCAATCAATATCACAGTCAAAAAGGAATGACTTGCTCTTCTCAGGATGGACGATTCCACACTTGCTGTTATTTGTTCAATTCTATTTATATTTGCCTGCAGCAATTTGCTTGCCATTTGTCCTACATTGAAAGACCTAGTCATTCATTACAAGGTGTTATCATCAAAATAATGACAGTTTTGATAAAAATAAGAAACAGAACGGGGTTAAGCAATCTTCGTAAAAACAGCCCTGCCCAGATGGCACAATGCAATCTGTTCAGAATTAGTTTCTGTAAGAAAATCTGTTATTTGGTTGGAAAACCGGTTCGGCAGCTGAATTCACTTACTTAGTATAAGTTCAAACGGTATCTAAAGTTTCGACCTATTGCTCAGTGTGATGACTTTTTACTTGAAACCATCACAATAGTGCTGCCATGCATTTAAATCATCAAGACCAGAATGAAGGCTGTACTCCCAAAAGGACTTATGTGGGAATTGCAACTAATTTTTCAAACAATCTGAGAAAGGAGGACTTGCGATATGAAGAATCACACTAAAAAATCAACAATTGGTGGAAGGATTAAAAATGATTTTTAAAAACTGTCAAATAAACATTTGCATCAGATACACCACAATAAAGGGTTACTGTTCCTACTGAGCTTGCAACTCATTGCTACTAATGTTAGCACTGTTATCACTGCCATTTCTCCAACTTCAGCCCTTTCATCATATTACTCTGCATCATTCATCATCATCATCTCTCTGATACAGTGATAGAAAAAAATGAAGTGTCTCATTTGCCTGCTCATTACCAAATTAGCTCGTTGCCTCTAATTGTTAAAACACTTTAACAGGCATCTTTCACTGTCATTTGGGGAAGGTGTCAAGCAATTACACATCATAGTGTTTTTTTCAAAATTATTGAAATGAAGGCACAAATTGACATTCAACAAGCTGGTTGGCACCTTCCTTTCAAGAATGGACTTAAACTCAGAGGATGTATCCCAAGAAGAAACAGCAGCATTTGATGAATGGTGAAAAGATAAGAGACAGCATAAAACGGTTTGAGAGTAATCTCCAGACTGAGAGGAGCAATACCGTCGTCAGTAATGAAAATCTACACATCCTGGCACGCTGAAATTACTAATGTAATATACCGTTCAAAGGCAGAGCTCCCACATTTGTTCACATTAATCAAACAGAGGTGGCTTCAAACAGAGGTATATCTGCAAGATAGAACATAATTGTGCAATCTGAGACTGTCTGCAAGGTGAAGTAACCAGAAACATATGTCCGGTAGGATGTCCAAAGCTCCACTTCAAGGATTCTGTAAACATGATAGGAAAGCCCTAACCATTGATCATGCTACCCAGAAGTTACCAGCTCGTGACAGAGGGAACTTGTGTCACCTCCTGTGTGCAAGTGTGCACCAACTCAATAGTCTCAGCTACAAATGCTAATACCAAAAACATCCCACTGTGACATTTGGTAATTTTAGGCGAGGCACACGCTACATCTCCCAATGACTTGCCCCTTCATTAATTACTGGGTGTGCCATATGGACGCAGCACATTTGAAATGGATTGTTTTCTGTTTTTGTATCATCTTTTGTAGATGGAATGATACTGGCAGCTGATAAGATATGCTTCAGGATTATGGGCTGCCGCTTTCATGAATTTCCTGAAAGACTATTCATCTGGCTTTCACTCATACTCATGCTGTAGTGTGAACAGATATGTTTCCTCTTGTAATAAATATACCTTTGGGAAAATGATTACACGTGGCAGATGTTCGAATGTTGCAGTTCGGAATCCTAGCTAGAGGCATGTAACCCTATAAAGAGTGGCACTGCATTGCATTCAATAGATTTGAAATGGACAATGTGGAATCTACAGTCAAACTTTTCACAGACAATTGCCAGGTGGGTACAATCAGATCATCATTTAATTGTAGTGATGACATTTTGTTTGAGTTTTAGAATGACGCCCCAACATTTACTTTTTTAAAAAAATATACAGCCAGGTATTCCAGGCAAAATAAGTATGCATTTTTTGCATGGAACAGTGAAAATAGTGGAACAAAAGATGACTGTTCATTGAAAAGAGTTGCATTTACATAACAGAAGGTCAGTTAGTTCAGGTGGCTGGGTAGCCAGTTTGTGACACAGTGTTAACAACAGCATAGTTTCAATCCCGCATCAGCTGAGGTTACCATGAAGCACTCTCCATCTCAACCCCTCCCCTCACCAGAGGCATGGTGGCCCTCAGGTTAAATCATCACCAGTTATCTCTGTCAAATGAGAGAGCAGCCGTAGGGCCCTGTAAAACCACCACAACTTTATCTTTATTTCTACAGCATTTTAAATGTTGAACAGTTTCAAATTACTTCGCAATTAATTGCAATCGAAGAGAAGTGGCAATTATGTAATCAAACATTACAACCATTTTGCAAAAACATAAGATCACACAAATTACAAGATGAACATCAGCTGGGGTGGCAGGTCAGCCTAACAAATGTTGTCTCTTGTACATGACCAAATTTCTACAAGGTGCTAGTTGCCTTTTTCAGCCACTTTAAAAGTCCTGCACTTTGAAAAGTGCTGCAGAACCAGTAATGCTTGTCTTGTCACGTGAGCAGAGGGGACCTCAGGTTAACATCCCACCTGAAGGGGACCCTGATTTTCTTTTCATCAATGCAGCGGTCTCCACTGAGGCACTTGTTCCATTTAAAAAGAAGGTGGAATCAATAGCTTATCACCATCATTTCCCACCTCTAAGTTCTATTCTTACGTGAAATGTTAAGATCACAGATCTATTATTTTGGAAATGCACAAGTTCCATTTTTTTGTGTGATCTGCACTGGTGCACTGGATTTAAAACTGGCATGTAACATCTTCCAATAAACAAAATCAATCATTTGCACAATAATCATTTAAATCACAGTTAATTAATTGAAATGGGAAAGCGCAGTGGACATTTAAAATAATATTTTCAAAGCTTGTTCTTCATTGACATTCATCTGCTTAATTTAAACCATGCCTTTCATTGGTTATATTTATTCATTATGTTGAATTACAATTATAGACTACATTTGAAGCTGAGTACCAGCTTCTGTAAAGTGTAAAACATGTTACCCAAGTACAAAACACAGCCAAAACTTAGATGCGATTGGTATCAGTATGCCACAAGCACAGATGTAGGTCTGTTGTGGCTCAAGTGCTATAGATTGTTTGTAAAATTTAACATAATTTTCGAATCAACCTGTTCAGAAATGTTACTACATGCCTCTGGAGCAGGTGGAACTTAAACCTGGATCTCTCGGTTCAAGGGTAAAGACACTGTTGCTGCCTCTCAAGAGGCCCCCCCCCCCATTATGTACTGCGTTAGGGTTTAATTTTGACTGAATCCATCTGCAGTGAACGAATGGGAAAGGACTGACCGGCCTTATCTTATGCCAGCCAATCACAATTTGATTGGAGACAACAGAAAGTTTAATTGAACATTGCATATATCTGACCCCAGCAGTCCCACTGTGTAGGTAAAGTTAAAATCTCCTCGGTTTTCCTCTTCAGGAGAGCCAACTGGCCTAATAAATGAATATAACTTGGCATAATTTGCTGGAAATATTGTCATAGTAGAATCGATACCACAATTAAGGCAACCTGCAGTGTTCAGCCAGTTTTTTTAATTGTACAACTGACTTAAATAACTCACTAATTACCTCAGAGTAAATTTCATTTTCTCCCCTTCTTTTTCCATCTGTGTGTTTCATCTGCTTGGTAACTTTTATATTGTCACTCAAACAGACAGTTGTTTATTGCTCCATTATCTTATAGTTTGTTCTTCATTCTCTTACTCCAGTAAGAAAACACTTATGCTCCACTATTTGCTGGTCTCAGATGGTTTTACTTCCTCTTTCGTTAAGTTGAGGGCCAATACGGACCATGTCATAAAAGGTCAAGAATTGAAAACTGATCTTGTTAATGTGACTCGCACTAATCATTCAGGTCTCTGGTTTTATTTTCCGATAAATCAACTGACAGTTTTGTACTCAAAGTTAATATTTCTGGATGATCTCTCTGTTTTCCTGGTTTGATGTTCTTGTAAAATTACCAAAAGTGAATTTCTGTTCTCTCTAAGTGTGGCACTATAGAACATTTACTTGATGGATGGCAAATACATTCATGTTAAATACTTTGGTAATTCTGGAAATTCTGTCAAAATATGTGGACAAGTGCTTGTTGTGAAATGGATAAATCTGAAAACAGCATCCACATTGTGCTACTCCAGCACCATTACAGCTAGCTGACATTTCCCTTCTAAAGTAACATTGGTGAACACTGAAATTTTTAAAATCACTTTATGTCAGGCTATTAATGAAATGTTGTGAATGTATCTGTATGATTCAATTACAGCTGTGATGTTGATGTCAGATTCATTCACTTCTGGCAGTGTCCTGTAAATCCCCTGAATCAGCCAGGCTAAAGCACACCATCATAAATATGCCATTCAGAAGCAGTGAGTCACTCTTAAAATGCTTTCTTAGCAGAGCATTCCTAAGATTGCTTTTAGATACAATCAATTGGCTTGAAATAAAACTCAGCATTTTGTTTAGACTACTTAAGCTACAAACACCACACTCACAATGCTATTCACCCAATCACTTTGTGCATATTGTCCTAAAGTGGTCACATAAACATTTCATAAGCAGGAAATTAACGCCAAATCCAAAGACCGAATCTAAATTAGTTTAAATTTAAAAGGCTAAGAAAAATTTAATTTCTGATCACACTCATTGATTGTGAGAAAAATAATAATCTGTGCAATGACTGCAGGAGAAAATATTGTAAAGAGGTTCTATAGTAAAGATTTTCTATTACATCAAAAATGCTAGGTGTCAATGTTCAGGAACAAGTACTTCTGCAAAAGCTGTTTGACATTTTGGCCTTCGATGACTGATTTCACGTTTCTCATGATTGGCTCGTGCAAGCCCCTTTTCATTCCTACATCCAGAACATTACTGCTGTTGGAATTATGTTTTCATTTTGTGTGGTCTACAAAATGGAGTTCATTCTGTGCATGACTTTAGCCCCATAATGGTGTTGGGTACTGTTTCTAGTCAGCCTGAGGCACTTTTGTACCCCGCTGTTCATTATAGCATATGTAAATTGTGAGGAAATTCTCAAATGAATAAGTTTAAATGAAATAAATGAGGTGTTTCTAGTGCCCGGCGAAAGCGCGTCTGGCTTGTTTTAAATAGTGCATCCGGCTTGTTTTAAATAGTGACCGCTGGTGTTATAATCTTTTGGACTTGTTCATTTTTGCATCTGCAGAGCTGGCCTGGCATCTGACAGCCTGAAGCTGACTGAATCAAGACCATTGGGAAATTCCTGTGCCCCCAAGTACAATATTTTGAGTCAATTTGGTGGCATCTCTGCTGGTGCCTTACACTCCATACTTTGACAGCAGGGTAAAAATGAAAGTTGAAGCTTTTGCAGTAGAATATCTGAAAAGTGAGGAATTCCATTCTTTGAAATGATGAGTTGAGCAGCGATATTGTTCAATAGATTATGATGTAGAATCAGTTTGCATGGAAACAAAGTATAGCAAGTGAAAGCTGTCACAGGTGAGAGTTGTCTCCAAGTATCCAAAACATGGCATCACTGGAGAACAAAGTATAAGTTAATAAATAATGGAGCCATGTCAGTAGGGTACTATAAATTCTATGGGTGATTTTAATCTGTATATCGACTGCACAAATCAGATGAGCAAGGGTAACAGGGAAGACAAATTTGTAGAGTGGAAAGAAACATAACAACCCTGGAAAGAGATATTGAAAGGTTGAATGAGCAACCAAAACCTCAGCAAATGAGCTTAATGTAGGGTAAGTGTGAGATCCCGCGCTTAGATTAGAAGAATCAAAAAGCAGACAATGATTTAAATGGATTAAAATGCAACTCAGAGTGTTCTGGGTGTTCTAGTGCCTGAAACAAAGAAAATTAGCATGCAGTTGCAGCCAGTAATCAAGAATGCAAGTACAATTTTGTCCTTTTATTGTCAGGAGGATGAAGACTAAAAAAAACAGAGAATTCTAGTTACAACAGTTCAGGGAGCTCGTGAAGCTACACCTCGGTGGAGTGTACAGTTTCAGTCTCTGTATTTAAGGAAGGATATACCGGCATTGGAATCTGTTCAAAAGAGACCCCTCCATCCAACTAGTCATGCTGACCATGTTCCCAACCTAAACTCGTCCCAATTGCCTGCATTTGGCCCATTTCCCTCCTATTCATGTACTTATCCAAATATCTTTTAAACGTTGTAACTGCACCTCCATCCACCACTTCCTCTGGCAGTTCATTCCACACAGGAACCACCCTCTGTGTAAAAAATGTTGCCCCTCATGTCCTTTCTTAAACTATCTCCTCTCATCTTAAAAATATGGCCCATGGTTTTGAATACCTCCACTCTAGTGAAAAGACACTTGCAATTCACCTTATCTATGCCCATCATCATTTTATAAACCTCTATAAGGTCACCCCTCAACCTCCTACACTCCAGGCCTATCCAGGCTATTTTTATAACGCAAACCCTCCATTACCAGCAACATCCTGGTGAATCTTTACTGAATCCTTTCCAATTAATAGTACCCTTCTTATAACAGCGTGTCCAGAACTGCACACAGTACTCCACAAAAGGCCTCACCAAGCACGGTGGCTCAGTGGTTAGCACTGCAGCCTCACAGCGCCAGGGACCCGGGTTCGATTCCAGCCTCAGGTGACTGTCTGTGCGGAGTTTGCACATTCTCTCCGTGTCTGCGTGGGTTTCCTCCCACAGTCCAAAGATGTGCAGGCTAGGTGGATTGGCCATGCTAAATTGCCTGTAGTGTTCAGGGGTGTGTGGGGTATAGGGTGGGATTCTTCAAGGGCAGTGTGGACTTGTTGGGCTGAAGGGCCTGTTTCCACACTGTAGATAATCTAAGCTAAACTAACTTCCTGCAGAACCTCAACATGACGTCCCAACTTTTGATTTTAAGATTTTCCCGCAGCCTTGCGATTGGTGCCAATGTGGTACTTCATAACAAGGGGATTAAAGGTTACGGGGAGAAAGCAGGAGAATGGTGTTGAGGAACTTATCGGCCATGATTGAATGGCAGAGCAGACTCGATGGGCTGAATGGCCTAATTTCTGCCCCTATGTCTTATTGTCTTATGGTATCTGAAGCATGGTCTCAGCCTTGTAGACACTGATTTAGGGACAGAGGTTTTTGGGAAGCTTGGAGACTTCAGGGCAAATGATGCAAAAATGTCCTAAAATGAAACCAGTCTTATAAACTTCTCCATTGCACCTCGCAAATACCAACTGGCTCAGATGGAGGCAAGCTTTGAAAAGTCACATTACGAACTATGGAGTCTTGGGACCAGAGTTTATATCAAGATTTTGGTTAGCTTTCAAAATTCAATTATTGATAAGACTCAAGCATTTTAGTATGCTGACTTACATTCTACTCACTAATTGCACAACAGAATATTATTTTGCCAGTCTTCCAAACCTAATGTTACACAAATAGAAATTAGATATCATTGCTGCAACAGCTGAATTGCCTGGGTCTAAGAATGGCAGTTGTGATATTAAGTACCTTAAGTTCCCTGAACAGGTTTAATTAATTCATCATCAGAGTCAGCAAGTTTATACTTTGGACCTCCCCATGCCTAGAATTTGAAATCTAAATTTAACCTCATCCTGATTTCCAGAGTACAACTTTTCCCTCCATTTTTAAGACTGTTCCTGTCTTCCTTCGCACTTTGCCTTGGAAACTATTATTAAGAACACTGACTCCTCCTCTACAGGAAAGAAATGAGGCTAATGACTTGCACACAGCAAAGAACAAAACTATTTATTGATTTCAATCTAGGAAAAGGATATCTACTTCAAAGTTGTATTTAATCAAGGAAACACAAAATGCCAACCAACTGAAACATAAAGTGTGCATTCAGCACAAATAAACAAGCACAGGTCTAATTACTGTAACTCATTATAATTATATAATGCTCTCATCTCAGTTAAAAAATAAGACGAGTCAGCGAAGCATGCTATTGTCTGTCCCTTATCTCAGACTCAAAGATAAAGGAATTATCTCGTAAGAGCCCTTTTTTTGATGGCATCAGAACCATTTGTGCTGGACTTGGGTTGGGGGTGGGGTGGGGGTGGGGGCTGTTGGTGAGGCTGCACTAATTACAATATTATATGCTCCACAATCACTGTTTATTATGTTTGCCTTCCTTATGATGGTACAGTAGAGTCTACAGTTGTTGTGCTACATTAATCACACTACCCTAACAGCTGATTGCTTTATGAAAACAAAATGTTGAAGAAAATCGCATCAATGATAAATAGTTAGCAAAATGAAAGGAGATCACAAAAAATATTAAAGGATTGGGTCCAGGAGTTGCCTTCCATCCATGCCCAAAATATTAGTACACTTGTAACAAATAATACTGTCATTTGCATATTAAAGTTTTACCATGTCACAGTATCAGCAGGAAGATTAGTTTTTAGCTTTGTTTAATTGTCCATGTTAAATGATAAATATGAATGCAGATGCATAAAGTAAACTCTTGTACTCACTCTCAAGCCTTGCTCAATGTCTAGCTCAGGGACTTTAATCACACTGCACAACAAGGCTGTTTCGTTCACTCTGCGACCTGAGCTTGAATGTATCATGCAGAGTTGGAAATAAAGGTTACACCTCTCTGATTGAAGACAGGAATAACACAAAAATCAAGGTAGAGAAGATGAAAGCCTCCTGTCTCAGATAGCTGTTCATGCTCCTAAATGAAATAAGTAATGAGTTTGAACGGTTTTAACTCTGTTCCCTGTAGATGATTTGGCATTTGAAAAAGGGATGCTGTAACTTTTAAGGTCATCTTTTTCATTCTTAAATGACACTAAATGGATATCATGAAGGTTTCACTATTTCTGTGGGTTGAACTTCTCTTTGGGACTTCAAAGGTGATCTAGATGCCACTTCAGCTTACCTGCTCAGCACAACACTACTGAGGATAGGAAGCACCACAGTTGACCTAATTATGTATGCATGAAGATAATTTCTCACCCACATAGTCTGTATTTTATTACTGAGTGCTACATAACTACTCTACAGCCTTGGTTTCATCAATGTGAAAAGTTGGACAATGATATGGCAGCATAATTTAATTGCATGTCAAAATTAAATCTTCTTTGATGAAGAACAATTCAGGCCTAGCTCTGCATAATCAAATTAACAAAGTCTCTTTTTGATATTCAATTATCTTCTATACAAGAACACTTTATCCAGTACTCGTGTGATGCGGCCTGACAAGTTGAGACTAACAATTAACAGAAGCTATTACCTATCCACGATACACGTGTCTGGTGCTCACTCGAGCAGATAACGTGCTCACAGAACAAAGACTACAACAACCTTCATTTCCACCTTTTCTGAAATGAGATGAAGGTTAAAATCTTTTATTTTTCTCTCTCTGCACAGAAAGTCTAATTATTCATCGGACATTGCACCAAAAGGTCATTTAAACAGGGGAATGGGTTTCCATGGTGATGATCATCAGTGCATTAATTTATTTGAGAATTTGAAGTTTCACAGCAGGATGGTCTCGAGACAATATGTATTTTCAGATAGTGGAATCTGCTGTGGCTTTATTGCAATTTTGCCAGAGTGCAGATAGTACTGGAAATACCTTGCTCAAAATAACCACTTGTTTAGGCCCATGGATCCAGCAAACTCTCAAACTAAATTTCACCGAGAACCAGATTCACTTTTTGCATCTGTTTATTACTCATCTCAAAGCATTTGTCATCTTTGCACATAGTCTGAAAGTGCACACTGCAGGGTGTCTAAATAACAAGAAATAAAATCATACTTTTGTTTGAAATGTCTTGGCACAGTTTTATTTCATCCAAATGGAGGTTATTTCTAAAGTCAGTTCCCAGATCTTTTCGATTATTGCAACAACATTGACTTTGTGCAATAATAGTAGGTGAGAGCTCAAACCAACTCTGTTTCTTATTCATACCTAGCTGATGAGCAGATCAAAATAATAACAAGATGAATGTAACAATACCTTTCTGTTGTGTATTTGGAGAACTATATTCGAAAAATTCCACTGCACCCAAATCGACATCCATATTGCATTTTACTAAACAATAAATAATGCCTTCACACATGTAGCAACTTGCACATTAGAACTTCACAGAATCTCCCCTCCCCTCAACCACACCCCAAAACCTGCCCATCTCGTTCCTGCCTCCATAATCTGTCCTCCCACCTATCCACTCCTCCCACCTCCTACCTACTAGCCTCATCCCACCTCCTTGACCTGTCCATCCTCCCTGGACTGACCTATCCCCTCCCGAACTCCCCACCTACACTCACCTTTACTGGCTCCATCCTCGCCTCTTTGACCTGTCTGTCTCCTCTCCACCTATTTTCTCCTTTGTCCACCTTCTATCTGCCTCACCCTCCCTCCCTACTAATTTCAGAATCCCCCTCTCTTCCCCCCTTTCTGAAGAAGGGTCTAGACCCGAAACATCAGCTTTCCTGCTCCTCTGATGCTGCCTGGCTTGCTGTGTTCATCCAGCTCTATACCTTGTTATATCAAAGATGAGGAGAATTTTTTTTCTCTCAGAGGATTCTGTGACTTTGGAACTCTTCTTCAAAAGGCATTGGAAACAGGGCCATTGAAGAATTGTAACATTGAGGCACATGGGTTATTGTTAGGCAGGTAAATCAAAAACTGTTTAGGCTAATGCAGAATCTGAAACATAGATCAGTCACGATCATCTTGAATGGTGGAGCAGACTTGGGGGCCAAATGGCCTACTTCTGCTCCGAGTTTGTATGTTCTCTAGCAACTTGAAATATCTTTTCTATATTGTCCTAGTGTCCAATGCATATAGGAGGTGATCTAACAGCTCTACTCTATACACCACAAGTTTGGTAATGGGCTTGAACTCTTTGTCATCAAATAATTTGGTCCTCTTGTGCCTGAAGTCTGCTATAGAACACTGGAGGTGATTATCATCTCTGTCTGCTATCACTGAAAGAAGGCTCCAATGATACAGGAATTGATCAATGCTGTCCAACAGCTTTCTACAGGTGTTGAAATCCAGGGACAGTGTTGTGTGACAGGAGCCAGCTGGTCAGGGCTCTTTGTCTTCCAGAAGTTTAACCTGAGGCCATATGCTTCCATGAATGCCCCCATTTTGTGCATGTGTGACAATCACCTGTGTAGTACAGCTCAATGACCAGGTTTGAGGTCATGTTGTTTCAGCACTAGAGGCGATGCACATTGAACAGCTTCTCAATAATCCTGGAGAGAAGTTCCACTCCAGTGGGAAGCTTCTTGGAAATGACACATGTGAGGAAAATGGAGACGTGTTGGTGTGATGGTATAGATTTCCTTGACCCCAGATTGCTTGCGCACATACAGGGTCTGTTTGAATTGGTGAGGATTAAGACTTGTACATTGTTGTGTAGCAGGTAGAGATTGGTGATGAATTTCTGCAGTTGGCCAAATTTAAGGGTAACATTCTATAATCCTTTGTGGTTGACGAAATGAAAGGTCTTTGGTGAGTCCAAAGATGATCATCAAAAAAAGGCTGCTAATTCTCACTATTTTTCTTGGCTAGGTATTGCTGTCAAGTCTCTTGACTGAATTAATCCACATTGTGATTCCAGTAGGCCAATCCAGTACCAGGAATAGGTGATTGAGGAGAATTATATCTTCCCTCTGGTGGACAGGAGGGAGATGCCTCTGTATTGTTACATTGGGCTTGACCTTTTTCTTGTGGCTGGTGACAATTATGGCATCTCAGGGATCTGTTGGTACATTCTCCTCTTTTCAGATGACGTTACATATAAGAGCCAGAAAAGTTTCCATGCCTTGTTTCAACATTCCAATGGGAATTCCATCTGAGCCGACAGGGTTGTTGGTCCTCAGCTTTCAGACAACCTGTTGGGCTGGCACTGTGCTCAAGTGGAGATGTGTAGCACGCTTTGGGATGAGATTGAGTGCACCCATTTTGATGACAGAGTCTTAGTTAACAAGAACCTCAAAATGCTTCTTCCAATATGCATTAACTGCCTTTCTGTACTTGATGCGCACCACTCAGCCTTAGTTCAGAAGATCATCGGGTACTTGGGCCGCAGATGGCATTATCATACTGAAGAATCCACGTGCCACAGCAGTCTACAATTTGCTGCATTTCCTGAACTCTTTGTCGCCATCATCTGTTCTTTACATCACTTCATTTCTATTGGACCTCCGTCTTCATTTGTCTGTTGATCTGTTTTCTTCCCTTTGCATTTTGGTGCCAATTCTAATTCAGAAATGGTTTGTCCTTGTGTTTAGTAGCTCCTGAGCTCTTGGACAGTCTTGAAGTTCCCTGGAAGAGAAACCTAGAGTCGCTTCACAGGTGCATTCATGTTGAATTTATGGAAAAACGAGGTGCTGTGGATACTCTATGCTTCCTGTTTGTTCAGTATTCCAGTTTGTCAGTAAGGTACTGACACAGTTGGTCTTTCATTGCAGAGTCCTTGCATCCATCAACTGTGAATTTCCTGGGACAGTGCTTTTGATGCCACTGCTGTTTTTCGGGCCAGGCTAATGAAGATAGAAGCCCAAGTTAGGTGGTGATCAGGCTAGCCATTTTCAAAACCTGTCATGGTGTGGGGGATACGAACATCTGTGTGGTTTCTCGCATGAACAACCATGTAGTCAAGCTAGAAGCAATGTATGGTGAAAATCTTCACTCACTAAAGATATTACTTGAATTTTTAGCTGCACATACCGATGGTTTTATCCATTTGCCATGAGTATTGAACTAAGAATGCGACAGTTTTACTGATCAACCGAGCTGCTATTTTCCAGTTAAAGACATTGGGCACACAACTAATGGCTCAAACCCTGCTTTATGATTTCATAAAATCATGCACCTGCGACAGTGTTAGCAAAGGAGGGGGCTTGTAAAGCAGACAAAACCAGTCAAAGAATTCCAGAATAGAGCAGTTTTTTGACTGAACATTATCTGCCATCAGTGAGACATAGGAACTGAAAGTAAACAACAATCTGTTTCTCTTGGACTGGGCAGAGCAGGTGGTGAAGAAAGGCTGGTGAAGATCACAGAAGCACATTTTGACAAGTTACATGTGGTCCCTGTACCCTGACTTAGTGCAGTTAATGCTTTCTGAAGAATAAAAATTAATTAAGTCTATATCAAATAAAAATTGTAGAAACATAATTATGCAGCAGCAATAGAATATATTGCTAGAATTTCAGGTGATCTTCCACCATACTTAAAGTGAGGATTACATCATAGAAATTAATGTGTCTCCTGTTGGATGGGGTTACACAAACCTTTTCCTTCAGTCAATCATGGGATTGTCTTTTGAGGAGTAGGTGAGGACTCTGGGATGTATTTTATTTCGATGAGGGGGGAATCTCATTGAAATTTACAGCATACTGAGAGGCCTGGATAGAGTAGAAATGAAGAGGAGGTTTCCACTAGGAGGACAGACTGGAACCCAAGGGCACATCCTCAGAATGAAGGGACGACATTTTAGATCTGAGGTGAGGAGGAATTTCTTCAGCTACATGGTGGTGAATCTATGGAACTCATTGCCACAGAAGGCTGTAGAGGCCAGTCATTGAGTGTTTTTAAGACAGAGTTAGATTGATTCTTGATTAGTAAAGGGAGCAAGGGTTACAGGAAGAAAGCCAGGAAAATGGGGCAGAGAAACATGTCAGCCATCGTCAAATGGCAGTGTAGGCTTAGAATCTTAGGGTCAGGCAGAATGGAAACAGACCCTTTAGTCCAACCAGTCCATGCTGAACATAATCCCAAACTATACTAGTCAGACCTGCCTGCTCCTGGCCCAAGCCCTCCAAATCTTTCCCGTTCACGCACTTATCAAAATGCCTTTGAAACTCTGTAATTGTACCCAAATCCATCACTTCCCCAGGAAGTTCATTCCATACACAAACCACGCTCTGTGTAAAAATTTTGTTTCTGATGTCTTCAACTACCATTACTCTATCTCTACCTCTCATTATTTTATAAACTTCCATTGTGTCGCCTCTAAACCTCCAATGCTCCAAAGAAAAAAGTCCCAGCCTATTAAGCCTTTCTTTATAACTCAAACATTTCACACCTGGCAACATCACAGGAAATCCCTTCTGAACTCTCTCCTTCCTGTAACTGGATAACTCAAACTGGACACAGTATTCCAGAAGAGGCCTCACCAATGTCCTCTCCAACCTCAATATAACTGCCCAACCCCTACACTCAAAGGACTGCACAATGAAGACAAGCATGCCAAATGCCTTTTTAACCACCCTGTCTATATGTGACTCAAATTTTAAAGGATTATGTACCTGAATCCCTAGGTCGCTCTGTTGTACAACACCACCCAAAGGCCCTACCATTAATTGTATAAGCACAACTTTTGTTCGCTGTATCAAAGTGCAATACCTCAAATTTATCCAGATTGAATTGCATCTGCCATTTTTAGCCCATTGCCTCATTTGATGAAGATCCCTCTGTAATCTTAGAAAGCCTTCTTCACTTTCTACAATACCACCATTTGTGGTGTTGTCTGAAAACTTACTAATCATGCCTTCTACATTCTCATCCAAATCAAATGGCCTAATTCTGATCCTGCATCCTATGATCTTAGGGGATGGCTGCATCGCTGAGAACACCAGCATTCATTGCCCTCAGAAGTTAGAGGTGAGATACCTTTTCAGACAGGATAGTCCATGTGGTAAAGACACTCCACTGTAAAGAGGAGTTTCAGAATTTTGACACAGTAACAATGAATTTCCAAATTTGGATGTGTACATCTTGGAGGGGAACGTGAAGGTGGTGGCATTGTCATGTGCTAATTGCATTGTTGTTCAAGGTGGAAGGTGTCACCAGTTTGTGACGTGGTCCAAAAGCAGCTTAACAACTTGCTTCAGAGCATCTTTAGAAGAGAAATCCTGTAGTTACAGTCTACCTGGGCTGGACAGGTGCCAATCTAATAAGCCACTTTCTTCTGGATGGTGTCCAACTTCAGTAAGTGTTGTTACAGCTGCACTCATTCAGGCAAGAGGACAACATGCCATAAAACGCCAGACCTACGTCCTGCAAATGACAGAAAGGGAGCCAGGTGCTGAGTTACTTGGCACAGAATACGTTACCTCTCACCTGCTCTTGCACTCATAGTACCAATGTGTCATTTCCAAGTAAATACCAAGGATAATCATGGGTCAATCTCATGAAAGCTTTTATGTAATGGTAACACTGACAGTTAATATTCAACTCCCATCATCTGATTTTAGTATCTGACACCTTTATAAACTAAAGGATATTTAGAAAGAAAATTACTGATCCAAGCTGCTTCTGTGGTTACCTGACCACAGATTGGGGCAAGTGAATGGATCCCATGTAGGATACATTGAACCAACCGCACTGAAATGACCATTTCATCCAAAGACTGAAACCAGACAAATAGGACAACAATAAGAAATTTCCATCTCCTGTTTAATTCATACTTCTGCAGCAAGATCAAGAATAGGGAGATAGAAGATTGCCTGCTGAGTTTCCAGCTTGAAAAGGACAATGAAGTTAGACTTAGGAACGTATAAATAAACCATATTTTGGTAGCTTTCTTCGCAAAGTAGAGAAAGAAGGAAGAATTGATTCATTGCCACAGATCCTGTAAGGTTTGAACCCTCTCTCTATGCTTTATCACCCCCCGCCCCCCAAAGGTGTGTCCAATGAGAAAGCAACTTGAGTAAATGACCATTCACCAGGATCTCCGGAATTCTGCAAATGTTGTTCCTGCTGAAGAAGTAAGAAAACAGCTGAACAGCTGCGGACTCAGGTTTCATTCTTACAACTAAAGGACTTTAAACTTTTTATCTCCCTGTTTGTTACATACTTACCCCCCCAACCCTATTATTTATAATTATTTTCTGCATTTGATGTTACGTTTTATGATTTTTTTTTCAGTTTCAGCAAGTAATACAGTTTTTCATTTTTTCACTCAATGTAAGTTTGGAATTGGCCCCTCCTTTTTAAACTGGTTAATTGAGCTTTAATTGAAGTGTGAACGAACAGAAATATATTTGTTCCGTTTAGTTGAGAGGGGGTTTAACAAAAGGGAGCAGATACCCTCTCCTCATCTAGTCATAACAAAGTCAATTATCACAACCAACTTCTGAGAACATGGTATCTGAAAAGAGAGAAAGTCCACTTAAGCTCCTAGTCAACAATTACAGCCTTGGATATTAAGAGTGGTAGATTTTGATGATGATAATGCCATTAAATGTCAAGAGGTGGTTATACTTTCCATTCTTGGAGATGATTACTGTCAGGCATTTATGTGGATTGAATGTTACTTACCATGTATGGGCCCAATCCCAATGTGCCCCCCTTGTTTTACTTTATACTCACAGGGCCTGCTTCATTCATAGAGGAATTGCAAGTGGAGCTGAATACTTCAATGCTAACAGTTTGGACTCTTCCAAAAAAAAGCCTTTGTTTTTGGCCTTTATTGATGCTTCCATCAGATGGGGACATCTTGCAACAGTTCACTTGACAGAAAATAAGATTACAAATGGATTTTCCACTTCAGCTATAAGCAGTAACACTTACAGCAAGATGATCTGACACAAGGTTGAACATTTTAGGGTTTATTAAGTTTAAAGCTAGTATTCAAATTAATATCAGCATTGGTGAACATTTTCTGCCAGGTGTTTCTTATGTTTCCCGCAATTTTTTGTTTTTATTTTCTTTTAAATTTCCAGCCTTGGCGCTCAGCGTCCAAGGACAACAGACCTAACTCCATCCCAATTCTGCTCTGTCAGGAACAAAGATCTCATCAACTGGGTTGCATTTCTATTCCCCACCTGCAGGAAATTTTCTGACTCTGCTACCTGAGCCAAAATCCAGACCAAATATTTAAAAATAGACCACCTTTCACATTGACATTTATTTATTTCTAGTGATACCAGTTCTGGTCAATGTCCCAATTTGTTGTGGTTGTCATTTTCTTTCATCATCTTCCGTTTTAATAAGTTACTTCCAAAATCACCATCATGCCACGTCTCACTTTCTTCATCAAGCAAATGGGCTTCTAGCCAGTTCTTGGGACTCTCTTAATTCAATTATTCAGTTATTTGTTGGCACGATGCTCATCATTCACTCTTCGGCTTTTAAACCTTTCACCTGAGAATGCACACTCCCTCTGCTTGTTTCCTACATCATATACTCATGGGAAATTGGGAGCTTCAGGGGAAGTTATTACCCTATGATCCAAAGAATTATCTCCAATTCGTTTTAGTTCTATCATGAGCTCATGTTCACTTGAAGGCAAAAGGTAAATGGGAACTGTATCAAAACAAAATGCAAAGGCTTGGACGGTCTACCATAGACAGATTTCATATTTAATTGGCTTTTGGCCCAGGATTCTTGCCATACCATTAAAGATTTCAATACCATTTTCCAAATTCAGACGCTGACTTTTCATGATGTGAATGACATCACCTCCAAAATGTTTCCAATTCTAAAAAAAGAATCATGGCTGTAAAAGATGTTGCATTTGAAACATCAGCCAAATCATGAATCAACCACTGCAATTTCTTCAGTTACAAGGGCAATTGATTATTAATTCATTATTCAATGACCACTGTACTGATGTAATAAGATTCAGAAGGATGGAAGCAACGTTGAGTTAGATTGCAGTCATTTCCTAAACTACTCGAGCATTTCCAAAGTGTCAGTGACTGGGAAGATAAGGACAGAGAAAGACAGTATTTAGTTTCTGTACTGTTCCAGTGACTAGGCAAGGAACAGATAGAATGAAAAAATTGAAAAGGAAAGACAAATTGTTCTCTGTAGTTTCATCTATTACTCTGGACCGTGTATACATTATAAATAGACACATGCGATGATCTGAGTATATTAAGTAGATCTACCTATTTGGATGTTTAATGTACTATACAGCAGAGGAGACATCTAGCTATATATTTTTTCATATATTCTTGTATGGTGTCATGAAGAAACACTCTGGGGGAAACCATATGCGAGAATGATAAAGAACTTGTCAATACACAAAAAACAATTGCTTTTTACATTCCAGAAATCTGTAAAGCTACCGTCTGGTAGATAAAAGGGAAGACTGTGGTTGGTTAGGGGTAAACTTTTGCTTTTGCATTATTTGCAACAACATTGTACACCAGTTCCTAACTGAGAGACTTATAAATTCTTCCACCAGCAACACCTTACAGTGATGGTTGGTTCACTCAGATGATTAGAGTGTGTTGCTAATAACAGCAAGGCTACAGCTTCAGTCTGGGGTCTGGTCAGGGAGTTTACCATGTTTTATGGCAGGTGCTGACCCTCTTCCACTTTAGGGAGCTTTGTGACAGAATAGTAGCAATCTTACCTCTGAACCAAAAGGCTTGGGTTCAAGTCCCAACGACCAAGGGGTGTGTCTCAATACGTCTAAACAGATTGATTAAAAACATTCAACACATCTCAGAAATATCCTCCATTAAAATATTTCTGGCACCTAAGAAACAAGATAAAACAAACAACAGTTGGACTAACGAAATATTAACCATTCTATTGCTGGAAAATATGCATATGAATTGGAATTTCATTTTCTCCAATTATTTTACAATTGAATGCATGAATCTGCTCATGAATTTATAATCTCAATGAATAACATTTGGGCAAATTAGCATTTAGTTGGTGGACGTGAATATCTACAAAATTTGACTCAGCATTCATTTTTGCTGAAAATGTTTGGCATCGATTTACAGAAGGGTAATTTAATCAATAGGATCGAATTACATCATAGATGGGAAAGAAATTGCTTTATGGATGTCAGTGGAAGCTTGTGATTAAATGTTTTAAATGCACCAAGAGAAATGTGTTCATGGCTTTTGATGTTTAAGGAAAACACAACTCTATTACAACAGAAAAACACCTTTTTTTAAACAAACCACAGATGAGTTTTGCCAACAAAAATAGTGAATAAAAATCACGGACCTGTGAACAGAAAACAAAAAAGAGACAGATGATCACAGCCTCAATTCTTGATCTGCACCAGTCTCAAGCACAAACTAAGACTTTGTCCATGCAGTTCAAGAAATGCAATACTCTTCATTGTTATTCAGAGACCCCTGCAGGAGCAAATCCTTTATGTAGTTCATATAGAAAGTTGTGGTCTTTAGAGCTGCTTTACAAGAGTGGCAAACCTACCCACATATGCCCACTGGACTGTGTATTTGAAGGAACTGCTCACTCCCAAATAACTTTATTACTGGAAGAAACAGAATAGAAGAAGAAAATCTGGCAAAAAAAAGAATGACACCAAAATTAACTGACTATGAGAGGAATCTTAAACAGTCCTATAAACTCCTCCACCTTCTCAAGAGATGGGCAATAAATGTTGACCCAGCCAGTAATGGCCTCATCCCATGAAAGAATGAAAAATATACAACAATGTACATAGGTAAAAACATAAACCAGCTTTTTATTTAGGTATGATTAGAAGAGTTAAATAACACTGAGATGGGATAAAGAACTGTTAATCTCTTCGATATAATGTTAGATAGAAAAGGCTAATCTACTACTGACCCCTGGTGAGAAAATTTAGAAATACAACTCATTGCAGATGTTGCGAGCAATTTTGTCTTGATTTATCATTCAGGATAGCACAGTGCACTACACAGCAATTCTTTGTTCTGCCCATAACCATGTAATCAAGGATAACACACCCACCATTGTAGCTGGCGCTATGCTGCAAAGCTGTTTAGAGTATCTTGGTCAGTGAGACATGCTTTGTTATTGCAGATTTCAATCTGTGCATAAACTAATTTACAAGGTAGTTTGCTGTTTTTCATTGTGTATCTTAGATCAATGAAAAATCAAAGCGGTATAGAAAGAGACAGAGATTTCACCTGGCTTACAGATCTAAATCAGATAAACCTGATCAGGAAAGTGATTGAAGGGCCATCCCCAGTTTATCTTCAGCCACTTTCAGTACCAGGAGTATTTTCAAGTTGAACCAGCAGGTGTTTGGGTGATATATTTATACTGGAGAGGGATAGTGCATGCAGGAAGAAAGCTTGTGGTCTGAATAGTGAGCATTAAGGTCCAAGGTTGCTGGAATTTCAGCTCCATGCTAAGTTTGTAGAAGGGTAAAAGAAAGAAAAGGATGTCACTGCAGAAGTTTCTGCAACATCAATGCAAGATCAGAAATAGGGATGTATATTAATGATTGCACAATGTTCTGCATCAACTAAGTACTCATACTAAAGAACTCTGTGCCTATCTGCAGCAAGAACTGAACAACATTCAGTCTTGGTTTGATAAGTGGCAGGTAACATTCAGCTAAGCAAAATATCAACAGGAGACAGTCTCCTAATTATCCTTCAGTATTCAAATGCATTACCATCTCTGATTTCCCCACCATTAACATCCTGGGGAATACCAATCACCAAAAACTGAACTAGCCCAGCCATATAAATATCATAGTGACAAGAGCAAATGAGAAGCTGGAAACTGCAATGATCAACTTACTCTACATGCCTTAGATCCTGTCCACCAGATATGAGACAGAAGTCAAGAGTGCAATGGAGTACTTACCAACTGGCCGAGTGAATGTTGCATAATGATGCTCAACACCATCCAGGACAAAGCAGACTGTTTGATTGGCACGAGCTGCATAACTTTCAATATTAACCCCTACCAATCATCGAGGTTGACTTCGGCCATTCAGACTCTTGTCTATTATCCAGAGGCCCCTACAGTAGCATATCCTACGAGCAGTTAAATTCACTGTGTAAATGCACTGCAGCAACGCAACATAGCCCTTCGAAAGCACCTTGCAAACCCATGACTTTTACCACATGGAAAGACAAGCCAGCAGGCCTGTGGAAATATCCCCGCAATTACACTCCAAATCACGCAGCTTTCTGCACCTGGAAATATATCAATTACCTTTTCCCTTTCCTGTCAATGGCTTAATTTTAGAACTGCTGAACAGCATTGTGGGCGTATTTATATTACGTAAACTCTAACAATTCAAGACAGCAGCTTGCCAACACCAACGTAATGATAGGCATTGAATTTGGCATTCATATTCCAAAAATGTTTGACCAATTTTCTTACTCCTAGGCCTGTTCTTCCTGCTGCTAGTTTCTCCTTTTTCTTGCAATACAATTCATACCATCAATGGGATTCCCAGTGAGAATTATCCACGACAAATATATAAATACTAAGGACGAGGAGGACAAAGGGAGGTGGGCCTAAGTTGTGCTGCTACATAGATGTGATGCACACACACATCTCACATTGGCAGAGGCTGAGTGCATGCACAGACTCCACATCCTACAGAAAGTCAAGAGAACTGCTGACACGATAATAACCGGTGATGACTGAATGAATCTTGAGCAGCACCAATGTTTTAAACCTTAATGGCATGCGTGAAAGAAGATTACACCAAACGAGGGTGTTAACAGCCAAAATATCCAGAATAGTTGTGAGGAATGGTTTTCAGGATTACTGTTCAACAGATAGTCACATACAGAGATTGACTACTTGTTGCATCAACGTCTACTGCTAATGTCCCTTTATAAATCTGGTATGTTGCCATAATGCTCCTTGACCAGTGATAGTATATGTCCTCAAGTGTTTCCCTGTATATTACTTGGCACACTATAATGTTGACTCTATGGTGATGGTGCTACGTAGTAGCTCCCGAATTTGCAACCAACTCATGCAGTGGATCGGTGCCAAGTTTGTCAAAAATTTGCCAGCAGATATCCACAGTTACAAACATGTTGCCCAGAAACATTCAAATCCATAACACAGACTGAATATTCATATCCCCTGACCAGCAGAAAGTAGATTAATATTGCTGGTATCAGAGTTGCTCTCACCATTTTGCAGGGTTGTCATAGGAATCTGGCCTACTCGCTGCTTGTAGAAGGGGTTCTTTGAAACATTTAAAGCAGGATCCTTGGGCATCTAAAGAATCCTGATTGAACCGAGTGCACACCATGCTCACCATGTCCTATATCAACTGGCTCTTGGGCCAAAAGAGATCTGAATGGCCCAAAGGAGGAGGAATATTTTTCCTAATTTTTCAAAACTGGTTTGCCTGCTTTTTCTCCCCTTCCACTGAGACTGGATTCTCTTAGAAATCTTCTTCAAGTTTGAATGTCAGATAGACCACTTGGCATTATGCCAGCCCGAGGTGAGTGTGATGCCCTAATGAAGAGTTAGCTCATGACCGTAGCCCATTGGTCCTGCCTGAAAATTGAATCAATTTCTGAGTGCATCGAACTTCCTGGCGGCTGACTAATTTCTGCTTTGGTGGAAACTCCAATTCCAGGGAGCACACTTGCTTATAATTATGGATCAACCTTGGAAAATTGTACAAAATCCCACACTTAACCCTGGTCAAGTTCCAAATATTCAAGATTATGTTGCTCTTTCATGAATAAAGATCTAGCCTTGAAGTTTTCCTTTCTATTGGGAAATAACCTTGTATATTAAACACTTTACAACGACAAATACATGAATTCTCTTGGTGTCTACAATATCAGAAATTTGGATGAAGAGTATCAGAAACAGAAATTACAACCCTGCATCAAAATCAACAGGGGAAGCACCGTTGTGTTAACAAAATATGGTGTGCCAAAACAGGATTGAATTTGGTGACAAATAGATTTATTAAAGTAAATCCACTTGAGCAAAGTGGGCTGAGGAACCTTGAATATTTTGGGACAGCAGGCATTTCAGCATAACAATCCTGTCCTTATCGTTCATTGATCTCAACATCATCTTCTCACCATATCTCTCTATGAATCTATTCTTTCTCCACCAAATATATCTAATTATGTCTCAAATGTTTCAATACAATTTTGACCCATGTCTTTATATTGTAAATATCATATACGTCTATTATTCTTTTAGATGCTGCCTGATTTCCCAATTTATTGTTATTATAATAGTATGCCTAATTTTTGAACATCATTCAAAAATATTCTCTTTCCCACAATAAACTGGCCCATTTTCATTAACATTTGTTCAGACACTGTTCTTTTTTATCTACCGCAGTTTATTTTTTTGCAGGGTTTCACACAGTTGAACAGTAGAGTAGATCAAGTGGCATGAATGGGGAATTTGTGAATTATATTGAAATGGGCATCATTCTTGCTAAGCATGCAAGTTTAAGAATTTTGGGCTAAAGCACTGAGTGTATTTTCAAGATAGAAAATGGCCTCATGAATAAGTACCACATGGATTACTCCATCTAATTCTCTTAACGAGCTAATTCTTCTGAATGGTCTCCTGCCTGCATCTGGCATTGATTTCAACTGGCTGCCTGAGCACAAAAATGGCTTTGCAGCTCAACTCCATGTTAGAGAAATTTTTTTTAAGTAAGTGATTTCTTATTCTGGAAATTCTGCAACTGATCCGAATGTCCAATTAGAAGGTGTACTGCGAAGTTTGAGCAAACAATGCATCTGAGTTCATGCTTATGCACGGTTAATTGTCAAGTGTTCACAACAGCTCCTGTGACAGTTATCAGCTCAGCGTACTTGCAACATGCCAAAAAGCTCTGCAACAGTTTCTCTGGTCGCCTCAGCCTCCATGACACCACACCTGCAGTGAATGGGAGATAGTTGTAACTCTGGCTATATACCAGTGCTTCTATACTAATCACCCTAGGAAGAGGCTCACCTTATCTCTGTTAGTCCTCTTCCAGTACTTTCTAAAAGCAGAAATGCAGGCTTGTGATTCAAAGGGAGCAGGAACAGATAAATGCAGCCAAGTAGTAGCCATAAAAAAAACATCAAATAGGGAACAAAAACTGCAGCAATATTCTGACAACAATTGTTATCAATCTCCTCAAACTGAGTTCAGCACCAAGGCAGGTCTCCCCAGGCATCCAGCTCATTATGCAAGTGGTCAACATGAAATTGCTAAAAAAAGTTAGGATTTTGAGCTGCCAATGCAATCAAACTATTAAAGCTGTCAACGGCTTCTTGTGTCAATTATAAATTCAAACAAAATCAAAACTCATAAGGAAATTGAGATCTTTCCTCAATTTCAGACAGGATGCAGATATCCCTGGCTGGACGATCTTAGCTGATAAACTAATAAAAAATAACACATATGAAAGAATATCTAAGACCCTTGGTAAGGTTAAGCAAAAGAAACTGTGGAAAGGATAAGGATGGGGTATTCAATTACCTCATCCCAGCAGCAGGCCAAAGCCCTGCTCCAGGAAGGCTACAATCTGCCCCATTACTTCAATTGGGATGCAGCTAAAAACTATGCTGCAGAGAGATTCCCCCAACTCAGAGTGGTTCCCTTGCTGTTTTCAAAATTTAGTAAATGTAATTCTCAAAAACATTGCCAAGAATAAGGCCTCTCCTAGCTACTGCAGTTGGTTGTTGATCTGAAGTGGAAAGGCCTCTGATTGCCTCTCTAGTTTCAAGAGCCTATCCATCATTGTGAATGGGACAAGGAACCTACCTTCAGGCTAAACATACACCTTGATGAAAACAGTGACTACCTTACCCCATCCACAAAAGCAGTTTTAGGACCTTGAAATAGTTCCAGCTCCTGTTTTCCACCCTCAACCCAAAGTTCAGTCAGTGGAGTCATTGCTTACTCAGCGTATAACGTCTGAAGTTTCATGACCTGCACTTGCTTTGTTTCCTCCAATTAGAAAACTGACTTTTCGCTTTGTGCGTTCACACTGGAGTCATTCTTTGTCACACTCTAGAGTAAATGAGCTCCTGCGTGAATGCAGCTGGATTTAGGAAATTTATATTTAGAAAGTTAAGAAATAAGGATTCATTAAAGATATTGGTCCATAAAGATGGAGACTGATGGGCGATCTGATAGAGGTCTACAAAATTATGCGGGCATAGACAGGGTAGATTGTCAGATGGCTTTTCCCTCAGGGTGGAAAGGTCAACAACATGAGGGCACAGGTTCAAGGTGAGGCGGGGGGGATGATTTACGGGAGAAGTGTGGGGAAAATTTTTCCAACAGTGGACGGAGGGTGCCTGGAACGCCTTCAGTGCAAGTGGTGGAAGCAGGCATGTTAGCAATGTTTAAGGTGTTTCTTGATAGACACATGAACAGGAGGTAAATAGAGGGACAGAAACTGCACATGGGCAATCAGAAGCAGGTCTCAATAGGGATGAAGAATCACCCCAGGCTTGATGGGCAAAAGGGCCTGTTCCTGTGCTGCATTGCATTGTATTATATTGTATTATTTTATTATTTTATAAGTGTCTGCAGGAGAGCATCAAATGGTGTATGCCATTGTTAGGCTTGCACTTGGAGATTTAGGTTTCCCATTTTTTTTTAAACAGCAGACTGCTGAAAAGCAAGCTGATAATGGTACAACTGGGGAACCAGATGTCTGGAACCTGAGGGAATAAGGCAAGCTTTTGTGTATTTTTTTAAGCAAGAAGATCTAAGTATCATGAGTTTAACAGTGCAAAGACTGAGAAGGAAGTAGGATTTTTGTGAGCAAATTCAATACATATCCTATACAGCAAGGGAAATAAAGAGAGGAAAAGTAAATGGAGTGGGAGAGAAAAATTAAAACCATATTCAAAATAATTTAAAACAAAAACTCCAACAACAATTCAAACTACATGAATAAGACCTCACATTTGTACTAGCTAATTTTCAGTGTCAGAAAGATTCAGTCAGTAATTAAAACATTCTATATCATTAAATCAGTGTTTGGAAATTAAGTCCTTTGACTTTTCTGTGGCAAGTTTAATGTGCTTCTGCTACTTAAGACAGACTTCAGAGCAGCTGAAGTTCAATATTGAGGAAGACGCTGTTTATACAGAAGTAATGGCAACATGGTATAACATGGATGGCAACATTTGGATAGTTGAGTTTAAACGTACATGTTCATTAGTTGAAATTGGTGGACCATTCGTTCATAAGTAACGATGACTCATCCAATCAACATTGCTTTGACACTGAAATCTGGACCATTGCATTAACCAGCATTACCCAAACTGAATGTGTTAATTCTACTGTCTTTAGACGATGCGGAAAAACAGTGTACAGAAATATCTTAGAAAATAGAACATTTCCATTTCTGATCACTGGATGACACCAGGTAACTTATTTTTGTAACAGGTAGTTTAAAAAATTAATTGAATAGAATGTTCAGATGTATTTATATGTAACAGCAATTATTCCAAATAACTACAAGTTCAAATTAACGTCCAGTGGGGTGAATTTCCGTGAATGTCTCCCCGATCTGTGATAACTTTAACAACGAACTACAGAAACCCGTGATGACGCAGAGAAAGTACTAATTTCCAGCTTCTCCATCAAGTTATGGCAGACAACTGGGAGAATTCCTGTGGAAATGTGCCTTTTAAAAGTATACCCTTTGGGACGCCTGAAATAAATTAATAAATTAAACACATTTTACTTCATATTCTTCAGACAAATGCAAAGCCCCTGAACCTTACTGTACGATTTGAGGTTGCAAAAGCTTTATGCAGTAAAATTACAGAGCCATGTTCAGAAAAACAACTCTCACAAAAGACCTATGAACAATGCGTTGACAGAAAGGACTGGGAACTCGAAAAGAAAAATAATTTCAATTTTATGATGATACAGAAGACAGCAAAATCACTGCCATTATTGAAAACTCATAATTATACATTTATATACATATTTCTTTTTACTTTTATTAAAGGCCATTACAACTATAGTTTCCTTCAATCTGTCAATCTCTGTCTGTAACTTGTGCAAAATCAACTCTGAGGGAGGTTCTAATGCTCCATGCCCAATTTACATTGGCAGCAGGGAAGCATTTCATCATGTGTGGTTGTGGCTGGGAAATTCACTGACTTCCTCCCTGCATTCCACCTAAGTCTGAAGATGAATTTCCTGCTCTGTTGCCGATTGAGGTCCTTAAGTGGGCAATTAAAACCCACAAGAGCCTCAGCCGATTATCACTGGGAAAAGCCAGAGTCAGGCAGGCAGGGGCTGACCATGTGGGGAAGCATGTTTGATAAGCCAGCCTGTGGGATCTTGGGCAGGAGGTGTCCCACATTCACAAGTAATTGCTGTCTGATTGAGGGAGCTGATTTTGGCAAGTGTCTGGCAGTAGATGCCTACTGTGAGCTACTGGCCCCACCCTTGCTGCCAACCATCCCCCAAAATGCCCTCCTGCCAGCCACTCACCTGTGGCCTGGGATGCAGCGATGGTCTCATCCCCAGGCAGATGTCCTGTGGGCAAGAGCCACTGCTGGTTGCTAGTGCTCCAGGCCTCTCACTAACTGGCAGCTCTCTGTAGGTGGGAAGACTCGCCGCTGTCCACGTGCTACTTAATGGTGAGGGCTTTCCCTAAAAGCTTTGAGCTCTCACTGGCTCTCCAGTCAGCACATGGAGGCTGTTCTATCTCCCTTAGATGCCACCTTGTGTTTTAATGAAGGATATACTGAAGCAGTAGAGGAAACTAATTGTTTTAATCCAACATTACATTAAAGTTGCACAAGTGGAGCTGGTTATTTTTACTTACTTTCAATTGCAGTCTTATGAACACAAATTTCAGTTGTTCCTTTTATTTTCATTTTTTCCCCCAAATAACAGAGAAACTCTCATTTTTTGTTTATTTTCACTTTCCTAAGGGACTGATGGAGATGCAATTTTATTTGTATTACCAAAGGAAGTATTTGCAAGGTGTTTTGATGCAGTTATTAAAGACATTTTCAAACCTGAACCACGGAAAAATGGTCAGATTGTGAGCTTTGGAAATTCAACCAAAGAATAACTTGCCATAGAGGATGCTTCAAAATGTAGAATAAAATCTACCATGAGCAGAAAGGCAAAATGACAATCAACTTTCATAAGCAAGTATGTCAGTTAAAGAAAGGTTATAAGTGATAACATAATTATAAATATTTTAGGTGAACATAGAGCATTAGATTATAATGTGACTAACCAAAATAGAGATGGTTGAGCTCAGTAAGATTTGCAGGTTAAGTAAGTCTCATAAATAGTTAAACAGTTCACATAAGTGGTTAACATATTATATCCACTAATATCCAGCTTGCTCTGTTGGCTAGATGCTTAGTGAAGAGATCATATTTGTGCGAGCAACATGGGTTGAAACCCTGCTCTGGCACAACAGATGGCCTCTTGCTCCAACCAGAATAGAAATTCCAGAATTTTCTGTGATTTACTGAACAATCACAAAGGGATCTGCCTTCAGACAGTAAACTCAAGAAAAAGTACCAATATTATCAAGATATATCTTCATTGTTACTGTTGTGTAAGGGCTTGAGGACTGTAGAGCAACTTTGCGATGGTGTCACAGAGCTGCACGTCACTGACCTAAAGACCACAGTGTAGGCAGAGTTGAACACTCGACAAAAATGAAACCATACTACCACGCTGCAGTAGAACTTTGGACTGCCTTACTATCCTTGACACGAGTACACAAAGAAGACTTGTTTGTTTGCCCTTACCTAATCTAACTAATAGGATCATGGACTGGTAAATCTGTGATTATCATGCATAGCATCATGTTATATTTATACAGTTTTGTACTTATCTATTCCTCTTTGTGTATAAAGTTTTAAGGATTCTATCACTTTCCAGATGGTGCCCTGCAACATATACTGGAGTCACGCTGGTTCCTTTCGTGAAATTCACCAGAAATCAGCTCAAAGGACTGAGGAATTTTAAACAAAATTGCTTTCAGTGAAAATTGAGTTTCTGTGACATTTTTGTGCCAATTTAAAAACATCATGCTGGAAACCAATTTTGCCTTGAAAACAATATTCTAGAAACCAATCCTTACCCTCATGTTGAATTGTTTGAACTCACTTGCAGGCCTTAGGAAAGGATTTTAAAATTAAGTTTGCTCTTTAGTGTTCAAGGATATTAATATACCTGTTTTCAAATCATTTCAACATGATTTATTTATTAACAAACTGATTACTACATTCAACAAAAACAACAGTGAATACTACCACAAGTTTCCAAAGCAATTTTCCATTAAAATCAAGTTACTCAAAGATGAACGAGGCACTAATTAAATGAGCATCCTCGTCATATTGTGCATACTAAATTCATCAACCAAGCTATTGCTCTTAAATTCGTGAATTAATGTGTTTTAAAGCAAAGAAAAATTGAAAAACTGCAATTGAATTTCTGCTTGATTACTTTGGCCATGGTAGTTATTGCAAAATAGGAATAGCTGAAAAAATGCTTCAATTCTGTCTTTGAACCAATAGTCACATGGTTTACACTGAACAATTAAAAATATGGCAGAGCTTGATGCTGTCCGTGAAATTATAATAATAATAATGACTCTACTGATACAGGATACAGAATACTTTATTTTTCTTATTGTCTTGCTGCTAATACAAGTTTTAAATGGCACCACTAGATTATTCTTCAGCTTTCTAAATTTCCATAACAATGATTTTAATGTCTCAGAAATTTGTCGCTGATTTTGCAAAGTCTTAATATGTATGCACCATTTTTTCTTTATTGTTGCCTTGAATTATGCCCAAGAGACAGCCCAATAGACTTTCATGTTATCATTTTTTTATCATATTATCATGGAAATATTTATGCAGGGCAATGGTTTGGCTAGAAGAAATATTAAGACAGAATGAATGATTAAATAGATGCTCAATGGTGACTTTAGAAAGAGAACAGTTTAATATGAATTAGATGCAGTAAATATTAGACTATATATTGTGAATAAAATAAGCCAAGTCTGTCGGGGGCTGTTTCTGGACTTCTAATCACATTTATTATACATTTGTTCCTTTTACAAAAATGACCAAAAACCATATTAGTCTCTCAAGTTAAATTCTGATACGGATAAGATCGGAAAGTTTCATGTTTATGCTGAATTGTTTGTAAAGTAAATACTCACGTGGAGGAATACCATGATGAACAAAAACTACTTCATACAATACCTTTTCTTTACATAAAACAAAAAACAGAACTGGGAAGCTGATGATATATCACTCCCTACTCTTATGCCAGGAAAGTAAAAGGAGGGAAATCATGTGATATTCAAGGCTCAATGAACAGTTTATGGCTTAGTTGTTAGTCAAATGAAAAAGCATCAAAGGGGAAATTACAAACTATGCTTAAGTTCTGAATTGAAGAATACATCACAGCAAAACCTTGAGTTTGATATGTTGAAGAAACTGTTGGCAGACAGGTTGTTCTCCTATAACGTGATAGTTTCGTTCTTCTGCAGCCTCGCGCTATAGAAAATTGCCATAGAAGGTTGCATTATAGGGAAACTGCGACAGAAAATCGCTACACTGTACTGTAGAAAGTTCACATTATCCAAACAGCGTCCACTATTCAATCAAGTTACAGCCAATTCGGATTTATGAAACACGCGTTATAGCAAAACTACTTGTACATTGTCAGGCATAATCATTTTGTACAATAACCATAATCTCCAGGCTGACAATAACTGGATTTTAATTTGATCAAGTGAATGTGATCTGGAATACAACAAGTGAACAGAGTGACTGAAATTAAAGACTACTCTGAAACTAAGAGGAAAATACTAGATATGTTTGAAATCTGAAATTAAATTAAAAATAGAAGATGCAGGAAATACCAAGTCAGCCACTGTCTGCAGAGAGTGAAATAAAAGTTGGAAATTTCAGCTCAATGATCTCCTCCCAGTGCAGGAAAGTCCATAAAGCTAACCGGCTGGGGTAGGTCATTTCAGAACACCTGAGGACTAACATCTTTGTGGGAAAACTGCTGACTAGGCAGCTTAATAGGATTAATACATTCAGACTCAACACAATGGTAATTAGATCAATAGAACAATTTGAAGTGAATACAAGGGGCAAAATAAAAAGGAAGATGAGGAAGATTAGGATAAGTAAAATTATCTTAGTAAAGCATTTTAGAGTTGTCCAGGAGGCAAACATGAAGATAGGGACAATGGGGATCGGTGAAAACATCCAACATTAAAAGAAATTCTTCCACTTTTACAACAAGAGGACTGTCAGAGAAAAAAAAATCAAGGAGATGCTGACAAGGATGAGATCATGGACAACCATAAAAGAAGTTGAATTCCTTAATGCTTCACAAGAGAACTGTACGTAAAACTGGCTATTGCAATACCAGTAATATGGAGATCTAGGACAAGCTAAAAGGGTGCTAATAACACAAATCATAATAAATGGATGGTATTAGTTCCAAAAGAAACACATCTATAAGTGTTACTATAGAGTACAAGGAATTTAGTGAATGCAAGAGAGTTGCATCAAAAATAGGTCGAAAAGGTATCATGTACATTGAAATGTAGCCCGGTAACTGAAAGCCTACCATTTTTATATTATTATCTAGTGAATAAAGAGCAATACAGCACAGGAAAAGGTCCTTCGGCCCTCCAAGCCAGCGCCAAGACATTTTGCTTTTCCATACTCAAACTGTCTTCACTTACAGGATTCATATCCCTCTATTCCCTTCCTCTTCATGTATTTGTTCAGCTGCTTCATGAAGGCTGCTATTGTGTCTGCTTCCACCAGCTCCTATGGCAACGCGTTCCAGGTGCTCATCACTCAGTGTAAAAAAACTTGCACATCTCTTTCAAAATAATTCCCTCCAACCTTGAACCTGTGTCCCCCAGTAATTGACTCCTCCAGCCTCATACTTTCCACTCTATCGAAAACGTTCACAATCTTATAAACTTCTATCAGGTCGCCCTTCAGTCTCCTGTGTTCCAATGAAAACAAGCTCAGTCTGCCCAAACTTTCTTCATGGCTAAGATACCCCATACCAGGCAACATCCTGTACCCTCTCTGACGCACCTGCGAACAGTCCAGACCCGAAATGTCAGTTTTTCTGCTCCTCTGATGCTGCCTGGCCTGCTGTGTTCCTTGTTATCTCAGGCTCTAGCATCGGCAGTTCCTGCTATCTCTCCATGCTTCTAGTAGTATGGTAACCAGGACAATATGCAATGTCCCAAGTGTGGCCTAACTAAAGTTCTGTATCCATCTGGAAGTAATAGGATTGCTAACATTTATAATAGCTTTGAACTGCTTTCTTAACTTACTTAACAGAAAAGTTGGCTTTGGATAGATAAGGCAAAAATGACTTGCATCTTCATCTGTCTTTTGAATGGTTGACTATATTTTGAAAGTTTTTCTAAATTTAAAGTTTCTTCTAAATTTGAAAATTAAACTTCCTCATAAAAATGCACTTCCAATTTTAAAAGTGAGAATACCACGTCTCCTACATTCTGCCTTGAATCTGCACATTCTTCCTCATAATACTGTTTAATATTTTATCTATTCAAGTTCAGGAAACTTGATGGACATTTAAATTTATACAATTAAATTACGAACTCCTCAGAAACTTGATTTATGGGTTTCAAGTTGAATTTCTTTGGAATTTTCCTCCTTATCACAAAAGCTAATTTACATGAAGTCCACTTTGTAAGATTGCCTGGTAAGCACTTTACTTGACTTATTATCATAATATTCCATAAAATATTGTCAGTTCATATTAACCTTGATATTTATTTTCAGAATTTTGACATAGGTTTGTTGCATAATACAATGTGCAATTCTTACTATTGCTTCATGATTCCCTCATTTGCATAAGTACATTGAGAAGGACTCCACCAGAGATTTGATAGTATTAGAGTCTAACAGTGTCTGTTAGCAGGTTCTGCAAAATTTCATTTAATAAATCAACATATTTGTCCATGGTATCACACAATTTCCCGTGGAGATTTGCCTTTATCTTGTCAAGAATTTGTTTAAAATAAGGCTAAGTGTTAAAGCAGGAGTGGGGAATTGTTCTTTTTGTCTCATCTCTTCTATGACTGATGGATATTCCCAGAGCTCTATTCCCTTCAGCCTGCTACAAACTACAGCAATGAATATTTGACAACAAGCAAGTCACAGCTATGCTAGTGCAGAGAGCAGTTGCCATCACCACACTCTTGCACTGCAGTAAAACCTGAACTGAGTTTCAGTGACACATAAGTGGCCTGCAGAAATTCTATCAGCAATGCATCTGCTGCACCCCTGGATTCAAAGGGAGGACTATTGGACAAATGTTAATTATTATGTAACAAAGCACATGTGCTAGAAATCAAGACACATTATTGCCAAAGCATTGCAAAAATTAAAGGTTTTACAAAGTACACAAAGATCTCCAAACTACCTGGCTTTCAGACAAGGTTGATAGAAATCATGGACCAGGTTTTTCTATTGACTAAGGGAATGACCAAGAAAATCCTTGTTATTTCTTCTCCTCCACTTAGCGCTATGCTTAGATGTAGCAGGTTGTTATATCTGATATGATCACATTGATTATGCACTGAACAATAATTACTATTTCTTATAAGTAAACGCTAGCTATAGGTAAGCAGTTGTAAAGCATCTGCATGTGATGCTACTAATTAAAAGCCGACAAATACTCCTTTACACATGCAGACAGACACACAGGGAAAATAGATTATGCGCAGAGAGGAAAATATGTGGAAAGACAGTTGAATCATCTTGGTTCCCCGGCTCTGTTGTTGAAATGATCCAACTGACTTTCCTGCTGGTCAGTATGTTACTTCAGTCATCTTTGGATGCTTCTATGAATTGGTAAGTGACACCATGTGGCCAGTTCCATGATATAAAATAGAAGTCTCTCACTTATCAATTAAAAGTCACAGGTTATAACAATTGTTACAAGAGAGATAAATTTGCTTTCCTAAGCTTGGCAGTGAGTTTTGATTGCAAAACGAACAGAAGCGACTCCTCAGCTGGGGAAGAATTGAACACTTCTCTTTCGCTACAGCTTGTTCCCATCTCCAAATCATCTAGCTACCTAAGAAGCAATCACATTGTTTTTGGCAGGCAAAAGATCTCTGTCATAACTAGTCATTAGTCCACAGACCAAACAACTTCCTTTTGCCAATTAAAAAAACCACTTCTGTACATCCCGTCAGCTCCAAATCATCTGTAAGTAAAACTTCAATGATAGCTTGTTCAAACAGTTATTTACACAATGCCAGGTTACTTGCTTTCAAATCATCGGCAGCCTTTCTTAACACACTGGTTCTTAACACAGCCGTCTTTCTCATTTCATCCCCTTGTTTGTAAAAACACAAAGTAAAATAATACAGTCCTTAAATATGTCCTTCTTGAAGTCAGATTGACGAGCATTTAGGAAAAACTACTACAACGAATAGAGAAGCACTGTGTGTGAATGGCTGAAAATTATATTCCCTCCCAAGTACTGCTTGCTCAGTTTTCAAACAGCTCATTCCAAAGGAGGTCAAAGAAAGTGCGATAAATTTGTGAACGTTTCCTTGAAGCATGACAGCATTCATGTTAATATCTGGGAGGAGCTTGCTAAAAACTGTTCAAATGATGACAACCTGTCCATCAAGCTGCAACATCTTTCCAGTCCAAATACTTCAATGATGAAGTGGAATGGCATCAAAGAATAAAAGGGAGCACATCCTGTTCTCCGGATCTGGTCATCTCATATGACATTGTGCCCCAGGTGGCCAAAAATCTGTATAGGGACTTGGTCTGTTCGTTCTCATGAAGACTCATGGTAGAAACATGCAACACTTACAAGATGTCAACCTCAAATTGAAAGACAGCTCCCAATAATGACAGATCCAGGGACGTTCATCAGTAAACCTGCTTAAATGCAGCAGCATATAGCATTGGGAATGGTTACCAACCCTATAAGCTGTGATCCCAAGGATGTGACATCAAGGATGAATCAATTTCACTTCTCTTGGAATTTCACAGTAAGCTAAAGCCTATCTGAGACTTAAATCGGGCAGGCTGACATTTTCAAACTGATTCAAACACAAATGTGTTTCCTTGGAGAGGTGTTAACAAGGGCATCCTCACACATCAAACTTGCTTAAACTGTATAAGCAGTGCAGCCCAGAAGTGGTAGCAGTGTCGTGGAACCTTCAGTAGAGGTTGCAGCAGGATTTATTACAAAGAATGCCATTTCATCATTCACTTAAGCAGAGGGGGTTTAGTGTTTGAAATCCGTTTCACAAATTTATGACTAGAGTACAATTATACAAACAGAACCACAAACTGACACTTCACCCACTCAATTATTTCAAAGACCACAATAATGTTCTTGCATTATACTTAATTAACTATTAAAATGTCTCAATTGTCTTACTTAGGTTATGTTTGAGGTGGTAGTGGATTTACATCATCCTTTCATTCCCCCAAACTAGCTCAACATTGAACAAAATCTGTCTCTCCACCAGTCTATGTCCATCCATCATGGGCCTCCTGCAGTGCCACAATGATGCCACCCGAAGGTTGCAGGAACAGCAACTCATATTCTGCTTGATAACCCTGCAGCCCAATGGTTTCAATGTGGCCTTCACAAGCTTCAAAATCTCACCTCCCCCCACTGCATCCCAAAACCAGCCCAGCTCGTCCCCTCCCCCCACTGCATCCCAAACCCAGCCCAGCTCATCCCCAACTCCCTAACCTGTTCTTCCTCTCACCTATCCCCCCGTCCCACCTCAAGCCGCACCTACATTTCCTACCTACTAACCACATGTCGCCCCCTTGACCTGTCCGTCCTCCCTGGACTGACCTATACCCTCCCTATCTGCCCACCTAGACTCTCCTTTCTAACTAATCTTCTCCTCTATCCATCTTCGGTTTGCCTCCCCCTCTGTCCCTATTTATTTCAGAATCCTCTCCCCATCCCCCTTTTCTGATGAAGGGTCTAGGCCCGAAACGTCAGCTTTTGTGCTCCTAAGATGCTGCTTGGCCTACAGTGTTCATCCAGCTCCACACTTTGTTATCTTGGATACTCCAGCATCTGCAGTTCCCATCATCTCTTTCTCTCCACCTGATTGGGAAACCTCTAGTATGCAGGTATTGATAACATAGACTAAAAACTACATCCAGTTGGTCAGTTTTCACGGAATGAGTGTTGCCAAGTATACTGACTGATAGGGCAGAAGGGAAACAAGTCTCCATTCTACATTGATAATGTACTAGCTAAGGGATCTGGACTAGGTCATGCGAACTTGCGGGAGCCTCGTATGTCCAAATACAAGAAAAATTGACTTTGCAAATACATGCAGTCCCCAGGTTGTGGATACATTCCACTCTATAGTTCATTCCTAAGTCAATTTGTGTGCATACCAGAACATCATGCAGGTCAATGTAAAGGAGTCATTTGTCAGTACAGGAAATGTTCATATGCTGAGTCTTTAAAATTGGACCCATGTAACATTCATAAATCGGGGACCCCAGGAATAAGCATCAGCTTTATCATATCATAGATAAACACTTGTTATGAATGTTCAACAATTTATATACCATTGATGTAATTAAATTGTCTACGGTGTCACACAGGGCCTTTGTAAGCTAAAATGTGACACTGAGCAGAATATTAGGGCAGATGAGTATAAGTTTAATCAAAGAGATAGATATTCAGAATTATTGTAAAAGGAGGAAAATGATTCAGCAGATTTTAAGGTGAGCATTCCAGAACTTAGGGCCCAGTAAACTGGCTATAGTGAAGCGATTAAATTCAGGGATGTTCAATAGGCCATAACTGGCTAAACACAGACATGTAAACGGATCGTGGGCTGGAAGAAAATGCAGAAATAGGGCGGAGATTAGATGAAAGTTTGTAAGCAAAGATGAGAACTTCAAAATCAAAATGTTGCTGAACAGGATCAAATGTGAGTTCGTGAGCACAGGGGTGAATCGGGCGTGATGTGAATTAGGAAAATGACCAAAGGGCTTTGGACAAACTTGAAGTTAACAGAGGATGGAAGATGGAAGACCACTCAGGGCCATGTTGAGCTGAAGGTGTGGATGACGTCTTCAGCAGTAGATGAGCTGAAACAAAGGCAAAGTCAGGTGACAGTACATGGTCAAAGTGATGCTGTGAAAATTTCCTTTGAGGCCAAATGCAACACCAAGCTTGTACGTAGTCTGGATCAGCTTTAAACTGAACTACCATAGAGAAGGATGGAGTCAGTAGCTAGGGAAGAATTTTTCTGGAAATGGCTGAAGATAATGGCTTTAGATTTCTCATTTGTTAGATGGAGGAAATATGCAGTTCTTCCAAAGCTAGATGCTGAGTGAAGCAAACCGACAATTTAGAGACAGTGGAGGTTGGTGCAAAATGGTGATGTTGAGTTTGATTTTGTCAGCAGGCATATACATGTTTTTTATGGATGATGTTGTCAAAAGGAACAAGTAGTTCTGGTGGTAGTCAAGGGTTGACCAAATGGCGAGGTAGGTTTCTCGAAAGAGGCAATGGAGGGGAACAGTCATTGCAGATGATTCTTGGGGTCCAATTAGATGGTTAAAATTGGAACCAAACATGAACAGCCTCACCCAACGGAATGAGAATTGCAAGGTTATGGAAGTGGATGGTATGGTCAGCCATGTTACTGATGCCGGGGGAAGAAGGAAAAGGAGGGCTGGTTGACTAGAAATTAGTCACATTAGCCTTTGTTAACAGCCACATTGTTACTGTTCCAGAGATGAGAAAGGAATGTGATTCAAATATGGAGTTCCAGGAAGAATTGGCATGGATCTTGAAGATAAAATGTATCCAAAGAATGTGGAGAAAAGACAGAGATTGGAAAGGGACAACAATTTGGGAGGACAGAGACATGAAGAATGCTTTTTTAAGAGGACAAAAGTAAATACAGGAATTCAAACCCAAAATTGTTGAAATTCTAATTATTCAATATAAAATTAATAAAATACTAAGGTTAAACTAAGAGTAGATAAATAATACATCAGAAACTTCATTTTTGTTATTTCATGGAATTCCTTTCACACTTCCGAGGAACAAAACATTTGGATTTTAGTTTTTAGAAATCCTGTAGGTGGCAGTTTCGAACTATAATACGTGGTTGTTATCAGCAGTGCCACCAGCAGGAATTGAGCAGCACTTCACATTGTTCACAAACTTTTACAGCACTTAACACGAATCATGAGAAAATAAATAAAGTTGCAATGCACACATTAACTTGGGGTCTACAGTACCTCTTTGATTTTACACGTTATCCAAAATCTGCAATGGAACAAAGTGGAGGGTGATTTCAAATGAAAATGAAGGTTAATAGACTGAGAGCCTGTGGAGCTGGGCCAACAGTCAAGGAAAGCAATGTACTGTGCTTTAGGAGCAGAGCAAGAGGGCAGCTAAGCACCAGGAGAGGTGAGAGGTAACTAGAGCCCAAGGAAGAACCAGGTGTTAGCCAGAGCTTGATCGAGGTTAAACGTAGAAAATAGAAACAGTGGTATGTCATTCAGCCCTTTGAACCTGCTCTGCTGTTCAAGAAGATCATGGCTTATCATCCAACTCATCACCCTGTCCTGCTTTCTCCCCATACTCGTTGATCCCTTTAACCCTAAGAACTGTATCAATATCCTTCTTGAAAACAAATGTTTTTGTCTCAACTACAATCTGTGGCAGAGAATTTCACTGGATCACCATTCCCTGGGTGAAGAGATTTCTCCTCCTTGAGGTTACCAAAGACTGGGCATGGGGGATGCCCAGGACTGGTAATTGCAGTACCAGCCTATGTTAAGAGTTTTAACTTTCAGGCCTTGCTGCTGGTGAGACAGAAGAGATACCCGCTGCAGAAACCTCTCCCCCACCCCTTGCCCAACTTCTCACCTTGGTTCCCATCCAAAAAACTGATTGGTTAGCTGTTTGTTTGGTTCCTGCTCCTGGCCCCACCTATTGAGGCCCCGACCCTGCTGCGTGTTGACTGGCCAGAAGCAGAGACCTAATTCCCCTTTGTGAATGACACTGAGCAGAGTTGATGAGTATGAATGTAAGAGATGTAAGAAACCAGCTCCATAAAGTGTAGATGCTTGTGCAGACAGAGAGGTACAGATGGTCTCCAATATATAAACGCCTGACTTACAATTGTGAAGCCATACAAAGGTGTAATTTTAGACATGTGAAACATGAATGTTTCCTGTATATTCAAATGGCTGCTTTATATTGTCTTGTAACGTGTTCCGACTTGTATATAAGTCAATTTGTGAATGGACTCAGGAATGGAACCTGCTTGCAACCCAGAGATTGCCTGTATCATTCAGTCCGCAGTCAACAATCTATAAAGTTGTAGTCATGCAGCCATTGGACTTGGGAAAAATCCTTACTTTTATTTTTGTTGCAGGAATTTTTACAGGAATATAAGGAGAGGTCATTGAGCAGTTAATTTAGAAGACAGATTTGGAACTGCTTTATTGATTTACTTAAACTTAATTGAGAGTGTTCAGTAGTTTTATTGGAACATATTTAGTGCTTTGTTGGACAAATTCAGTGGAAAACTGTTTAATTCTTTCCTTCTCCCAACCCACCAGGATACTTCACCCACCAATCACAGAGTGTAAATGTATCAAGAAACTTATTTAAAAAAAGAGTTTATCTGTTTAACACAAGATCGCAAGAAGAAGCAATTTGTCCTGGAAATTAATTGGGTTATATGTAAATTAAAGAAAAGCATTTTTGTTTGATTTATGTAATGTTGAATTTAAATGTGTTTTCCTGATAAAAGTCTGAAACCTACAGCAAGGGTCAGCATTGCTTTCAGTTTCTCAATTGGACTTTCAAGGATTGTAAGCACCATGACACTCACGGCTTTAATTCATTTGAAATTAGTTTGTAGATTCTCTTTTACTTGAGATTTGTACAACCTGAAATGTTTTAAAAATGACAACTTCATTTGATTGGGTTAAATCAGTGTCGATCATTTCCAACTGGTTATACCTGACTGGTCACCATCAGTGTCAACTATTTTCAGCAAGCAGAAGCCATAACTTCCCCAACACCAGGTTCAACTATTACCAACTAGTCTCACATACTGGTTGGCAGCTGTTTAAAGTATTTCATTTCAGTTATTTATTTCCTTCTGAGTGGTGACCTTCTAAATCTAAATGATTCTGGTATGTAGGCCTGAACAAAACATGCTGCTGACTGTTTACTCAGGGAGCTCAACAATGACTGGACTGATGCACAACTATTCCAGAGCCCTTTCAGTCAGCCTGGCTCTCCTAAATGGCTCAACACTCATGGAACAGGCCCTGCTGTATCTGTCTATGGAGATCTGCCCAGAAGAAAAAGCACAGCAAATGGTGCTACAGGTCAAACAGTGAGTATCCCAGTTGTCCGATGTGACACTGGAGCATTAATGATGGAGGTAAAAGGGAGGATTGATACCATGGTCCTGCAGAGGGTGAGGAGGTTCTGAAGACCTACCCTAAGATGGGGCAACAGGGAGGCTCAGACAATTTCTGGAAACTGACCCCAGGAACTGGCTGCAGTGCTGGAAGAAGTTCAATGGCTGGAGGTCAAGGTCAGTGAATACATCTTCAAATAGCATCTTGCACCAACTTTGAATTTGACACTGCACAGCAATCTAATCATTGACCCTACAGCAATCAGAGCTCGTACCTAATATTCGGGTATTCCACTTCACCCTCATACGCTTGCCAATGTTTGTGTTGGGAAGTCTACAACATAGACATAGGTCAGTGTTAGAAAATGGTGTCACCAACCCCCTGTTTTGCCTATTTCCAGCACATGACCTGCCATTTAGAACTGCACAAGACCAATTAACATCCTCTCAGTTATTCTCAGTGTTCTCAGTTATTCAAACAATGTCCCCTGATGTGTTTAAAGGGCGAGTAATCTACTTTCAAGGGGACACACTTCTGAATTTCTTTTATTGGTACAGAGTTAATGGAAGTATTGGTGTTGTTTTATGGGAGGAGTTTTGCAGACATTTTGGATTTTCGGAGAAGTGGTTCTAGGGCTTGTCAAGGAACTCAGATTTCTTGCAAGCAGAAAACCCGTTTCAGCAATGGAGGTTTATAATGATGTCCCATCAGGCAGGATGTCCTGTGCAGTCAGACATGGTTTGCGAGTGCCTGGCTGCTTTTTTTTAAAACGTTCTGATCTCAGCTTCATGACTAAAATCTCCATTCCCAAGTGAAATACAATTACCTGTTATTTTTCATAAAACTGTTGTAATTTCAATTCATTATCACCCATTTCACATTATCTTCCAAAATTATTCTAACCCTAATTAGTTCCTTCAAACAATAAGAATTATGATGAGGTCGAATTTAATCTTGATGAAGATGCCTGGTGGGGCTTCACAACAGTGTTGCCATATCTTGTGGTGTGTAAATATCTTAGTCAGGCTGAAAAGCCTATGTAAATAAAAACATTCCAACAAAGAGCAGAAGAACCAGAGATTTTCTCCAGTGCCAGAAAATGAGGAGGTTGCAGAGCTGCAGAAGAGTTATTGAGCAGCGTGCTTGATAAATTAAGCTTGCTCAACTATTTTCAATAAATTACACAGAAGAAACATGACAAACACGTGGATACAAATTGGATTTTGTTGCACCGATTATCATGAAACAGGCTCAACAAGGTCTAATGACTGAAGCCTTACTTCATAAACCTCCCTTTGATTCTCTTCATTGGCTCAATAGTGATATAATTCTCAAAAGCTCCTGAGTGTTTACTCAACATGAGAATCTCTCTACTCAAGTTGTACACATTTACGAATTGATTTTTCCTCATAAGACAACAGAATTTTGAATTTATTTGAAGATTTTTTTCTCAAATCGTGAACTAATTCCTACCACCTCAACACTCTCAAGTGCTCCTTTTGATGTCTTTTGTCCGAGTGATGACAGTGTCAGACATTGGGTGAAATAATTCTACTTAAGAATCCATCATCTGATGTGATAGTTTTCTTATTGTAACTGTTGTTGAAGGGCCTCCTTTGACCCTGAAGAGAAGCAACTTTTGTCACCACTCTGTGCAACCTACTAATGCTGAATGCAGGCGAAGCAAACTGATGGGATTTCAC
The DNA here is from genome assembly GCF_030684315.1 of Stegostoma tigrinum. Taxonomy (NCBI): domain Eukaryota; kingdom Metazoa; phylum Chordata; class Chondrichthyes; order Orectolobiformes; family Stegostomatidae; genus Stegostoma; species Stegostoma tigrinum. Next base: position 30,037,164 of record NC_081375.1, read on the forward strand.
CACATAGTTCCCAATTAAGTTCTGAAATTTCCAAGTTATGATGCTGTTGAGGATGTCTTGCAAGAAATCTGCTGAGGCAGTTGTAATTATCACTCTGGAATGATTTAAATAGAACCCCATTTTGATATTGGCTGTTACAGGAATCTACTGGATGCTTTCCCTAAACTAAACAGCTTAAACTGACATATTCCTTCCACTGTGCTGCAGTTGCAAACACTGGAAATCTGAAACATTTCCACTCTATCTAAAATCATGGAAACCTCTTCAACTGAATGTAAGAGATATCCCCTCATTATTCGGCTTTGAAGTCCTGGCACTCGAGATTGGGATATATCAGCTGCATACGTACTTCAGGGAGGCCCAAGTGGCCCTTAATGCCGATGCCAATCTCCACATATCTCATTTGACAGTAGACATCACCAGCCTCTTCCTACCATCTCCCTCAATTTCCCCATCCCTGATAGCCGAGAAATTGAAGAATTTCCTGTTTGTACACGCTATGTGATTGAGTGGAGCTGTTCCTCTTCATGAGGCTTCTTTACTGTTAATTATAAATGAGCTTATCATTTGAAGAACCATTGAGATCCGGCTTTACTGATGAAACCTTGACCTTCACCCAAGTATCTGCAGATACAGCATGCTTTCAAAATGTGATTCTCCTTGTTCAGTTCCAGAATGCCAACACTGTTCTCCAGTATCGGGATGCAGGACAGCTGAATAGTGGGGCAAGACTGTGCTGTGAATGGGGAATGTAGGAGTAGATATCTAATATTCATCTATCTCTTAACACTGTGAGCATGCAGGAGGTTTAGTGGTTAACCAATTATCTCACATTCTTTGTTGATGAGCATGGATACCAGTGATGCCATTTACCTTAATGAACCTGCCAGTTCAGTGAATATTTTCAAGCGCAACACACTGGATGGGAGAAGGGTCACCAAGTAGCTCTGCCACCTCCCTCCTACTGTTTGCCCTAAGACTCTTCTCTAGAGATTCTAGCCATTTTCCATGGATAGCTAGTCTTTCATCTTTCTCCTCTCTATCTAAATGTTTCTAAAACTCTGGGGACTTTTCTTCCTGTAGATACTATCTGGTGACATTCCATTCCATTTCAATTTCAAATGCTGCAAGCCTTCTTTATTCGCTTTATTCATTCTTGGGATGAGGGCGTTGCTGGCTAGGCAGCATTTATTGCTCATCCCTAATTGCAGGTAGTTAACAGTCAAGCACATTGCTGATTGCTGGGGATCTGGAGTCACGTGTAGGCCAGATCAGGTAAGGATGGCAGTTTCCTTCTCTAAAAGACGTTAGTGAACCAGATGTGTTTTTCCAGACAATCGGCAATGGATCCATGGTCATCATTAGATTCTTACTTCCAGATATTTATTAAATTCAAATGCTGTGGCAGGATTTGAACCTGGGTCCCCAGAATGCTATCTGGGTCTCTGAATTAACAGTCCAATGATAATACCACAAGGCCATCGCCTCCCTTGTTTTAAAGCAACATTGCCCTTCCAGTTACAGCAAGCCAGTTAGCAATTGGAATAACAATGAAAGCCTTTCCTGCTTACAAAATAAAGGTGCCTCAGAAAATAACGCTCTTCAGTCAAAACGTTATGTGGGCACACAAACATTTAGCACTACAACAGAAACAAAGTTGCAGGAAAAGCTCAACAGGTCTGGCAGCATCTGTGAAAGAAAAACACAAGAGTTAACCTTTGGGGTCTGCTGACCCTTCCTCAGAAGGTTCTGAGGAAGGGTCACCAGACCTGAAGCGGTAGCTCTGTTTTTTCCTTCACAGATGTTGTCAGACCTACTGAGCTTTTCCAGCAATTTTTTTTTGTTCCTGATTTACAGCATCCACAGTTCCTTTGGTTTTTGTTTTGTCTGGTACTATAAAATGTGCACCATATTTCCAGTGACGCCTGGTAATTAAATACCCTGTTCAGCATCTGGAATGCAATGTATCACCAGCACCTGGAATGTTACATTGCAACAGCCAGGAGTGTAAAGTAAGGATATATCTGCACACGCACACACACGCCACACACAACCACCCACTCCCACACTCACACACACACACACACACCCTCCAACACCCACACCCACACACCACACACGCTCACCCACACACACAACGCACCCCCCGCCACGCGCGCGCGCGCGCGCACACACACACACACACACACACACACACACCCCGATAAAGTCATTTAGTTTAGAATTTCGATTTTGAACTGATGGCAGGCTTTGGTTTGTTCCTCTGTGTTACAATGAACTTGTCAGTATTTCTGGAGCTACGTTATTTTTTTAAACCAGTATGAGATTGTGTTCCTGAAGTGATAGCTTGTATTTGCCCAAATTATGAGAGTTTTACATCTGGATGAAGCAAACACTGGAAATTATTTGCTTGCTTTCAGTTCAGAAAGATGAGAAATTATTATACTTTTCTTAGGGGCATACATGCTTGTAAAGCTTTTGGTTTCAGTTTGTAGAAGTCCTCGTTGAAGTTACATGTATGCAACAATTTCCATTGGAGGATTGTGTCAATTTAGAACAGTAAGAAATAGGTTACCTTAATGTAAAGGTTTTTGTTTGGAGGTTGCAAACTAAAAATGCTTGGTTTGTACTCTGACAGGATTATTTGAAGCTGAGAAAACCAAAGTTTGATTGCACAAATGATCAAGCAAGAGGCTATCAAATTCTCAAGACTGGGAATTGAAGGAAACAGTTAAGTCAAATCAATGAGAGATGTGATTTCTCTCTGCTTTTGAGTATTGTAAACAGGTGGTGTTCAGATAATTGAGACTGTATTTTACCATTATTTTCATAATCTTTTGATTTGAGTTATATGCAATTAGCATTTTTATTTATCTGCATATAAGAACTTCTGATTCAATGTTGAAACCAAATCTGCAGCTTTACATGTTAGTGCTTCAGTGAAAGACCACCTCAGTAAACCGAACAAAATATACTCTATCAAGCCAGATTTCAGTTTAGAGAATGAGTTGTTGGTAGTGACATTAGCTAGGATGGTTACAGGGTCATACACACGATAAACATAAATTAATCAGGTCTGGTAGTATTCTAAATAGCATAATGTTTGAAAGGGCAGTCGAGTTGAATGTAGATAGAATAAGACTAATTCAAGTTCAACACATCCCAATGACGTATTACCCCTCCTTGACTTTTCTGCAATTTATATCTAACTGCTAAAGTATAGAGTCATGAGCACCCTTATTGCATTAATTTCAATGAATCCTGTATAAAACTTGACTGTGAGCATTAATCTATTTTTATTTTAATTGACTCTTGGGATGTGGATGACACTGGCCGCGGCAGCATTCATTGCTCATCCCTGGTTACCCATGAGAAGGCGGTAGTGAGTTGCCTTTAGAACCATTGTTATCCACAGTGCCATGAGGGAGGAATTCCAAGATTTTGACCCAGTGGTACTGAAGGAACAACGATATATTTCCAATTCAGGCTTGGAGGGGAACTTGCAGGCATTGGTGTTCCCATGTATCTGCTGCAGTTGTGTTTCTAGATTGCAGTGTTCCTGTGTTTGGAAGATGTTCGACTTAAAAGCCTAGTGAACTTCTGCAGTAGATCAGAGATTGCACCATCAGTCAATGAGAGCACCCTTGGTGAGTTCTCTTCAGCCAAGTCAGAGCGCAATCAGTCTTGAAATTTTATTGCCTCTCTGACTCAGCTGTTAATTAAGCTAATCAAGGCAGCCTAGGAATGATAACTGCAAATAAAAAGTATGTACTTCATTTCCACAATTTACCATTTTCTTTCAAATCTGGCTGGATCTGAAGCACAAGGATCTGTCCAATCCTCTTGAGGTCTGACACACAACAGTGTATGCTTTCTGTACAGGTTTACTTATTGGGGTTTGGCCAGAGCAAACCTGGTTGATTATTGTTCCTACCAAATAGCTGGGTTCACCAGAAAGTGAAAACACCATAACTTCAGCATTTTAAGAGGGCACTCATATCTTTCACACTGCATAATACAATCTTGAAGCATTTATCAAATTAAATTCCTATTCAGATAATATCAAATTGCCTTTCTGGTCCAATTTAAATCAAAGCTGTGTTCTTATTTGACCCTATACTTAGTATCCTGTTCAAATCCTTTGTAATCCTGAATATCCAATAAGAAATAAACACAAAAGGTTCTTCATCCCACTCACATCATCTTTATATAAATCAAAACTGCAAAGAAATCTCAACACTATCCAGTTACAGCATGTGGCATGCTTTCTTATCCAATCTCCCTCTATCACACAGAAGGCAAACAGCAAATTACGTCCTTAAACTGCTAAAGGCTTCTACCATCTTAAACCTCATTAATCACCGATTATTATGCTTAATTTGATAACAAACTTGAAATGGGAAACAACTATTTAAACTGCTTGCAGAGAAGGGTGGAACAGAATTATTTTAAATAAAAAGGAGGCTTCTGAAAATGAAGTTAATCCTGAAGAATATTTGTGAGTAGAACAAAACAGAATGTTCTGCTGGATAGAGTTTTAAGACGCATCTAATGTGGTACATACAATAGGCAAATCTTTGGCTCAATCTCTAGGTTGTGTTGAGTTTGCTGGACAGGTATAGAAGTATCCTCAGTATGCTCAGCATTTCATGGTGTTGTCCTATGAATCAGCCAAGATATCTGTCCTGTATCTTTGTCGTGGACACACTTGGACTGTGATCAAATATCTTGAGGAACAACTGTAGATGTCCATTGTTCATCTGTGGCTGGAGTTGATTTACCCCTCGGGAACAATTTGATTGGAATGTAAGTGCTAATGCCTCCAGAAAGGCCAAGTGAGGTCAAAGAAATACAGCAGTTATGGGTAATTTTTCTACTATGTTTTCCTTCAGATGTGGTGATCCAAGCAATAGCTAAACATATTAATTGCCAGCCATCAAACTGACACTACAGGTTGGTTATCTTAAACCTTCTTTGTGAATTTGATTACTCTGAAGGAAATGTTCAATTAGTGTACTCTGAGATGTAGCAAGAGGTAAATAAACTAATACAATGACTCAAATGGATGTTGATGCCAACGGAGTCCCAGAATGCTCCGACATTAAATTGGGATTCTGATGAGGAAATGGAGACGTTATTACAGTGTTGCAAACAAAGAGTGGATGGTAGTTCACCAGGCAGTGGTACTGCTCAATTACAGTGAAGAGATATTGAAGGTACCCCATGAAATTGCTACAGCAGGCCATGTCAGAATCCAGAAAATGCAAGCATGAACATGTCGACATTTTTCCAGCTTTTTAATATGTACCATTATTGGCAGATGGTGGAAAAAAAACAATATATAACCAAACCTTGAATTCCCACATCAGATTTTGAGGAACTATTTAGCTGGGTGTAGAATAGAGTATTTGGGGCTTCACTAAACATGAAAGCAGCCTACCAGTATTTCTGTTATTATGGATTTGGCTGCTCAGTTCTCAGAGGCCAAGCCCTTGAGAATAAATATTGATAAGATGGTGATGGGCAAGTTAACTGAGTTCATTTCTCATTTGAATGCTGATGGAGATTCAGTGTGATTCCTGGAACCCTGGTGCAGTCTGAATCCTCATTCTCCTCCTGAACATGTCCAGAAGAAACCCTCTTGTGTCGTGTTCTTGAGAAACATGCAATGGAAAAGTTATTGGAAACATCTGCTCGAGTTTGGTAATTTCCATTTTTGTTAGCCAAAATGCCAACCATCTAAATGCCTCAATCCTTATTCTTTTGATTTCAAGAACTGAGACTATTGGTCAGAAATGTTTTCTTTCGAAAGTGAATATCTGTAGAGTGATTTTTTTTCCCCTTGGGCTGTTGTACAAATGCTTGCTTGTTTATGTGGGTCTTTTGGGTTACTTCAAGTGGTAAATTTATATTTTATTTTATATATATACATTATATATTTTTTATACTGCAAATTAAGTTTACACCATTATTGAACATTTCTTGTTTATAATAAATCAGTAATTTTGTGTGTATAAAAGGAAACTAGTTGATAGGTGAAAGCATATGATTTAGCATATTGGGAATCACATAAGTGAATTAAATGTGTGATATGACCCACGGAATATGGGACTGGAGGAAAATGATATACTCCTATGATCGTTCAAACACTGACACATCACAGGAACATTTTCAACAACAAAAAAAGAAAATGGACCATTGAGATATGAAAACAAGTGATCAAGAGCTTGGTCTACAAAGGAAATCTTAAAAGACCAACTTAAAGGCAGAGAGAGAGAAGAGAAACAGGTTGAGAGGTTTAGGGAGACAATTCTGAAGTTTGCAATCTAAGACAACTGAAAAATCGTCTTTGCAAAAAGACCAGAATTATCAGTGATAATGGGAACTGCAGATGCTGGAGAATCCAAGATAATAAAGTGTGAAGCTGGATGAACACAGCAGGCCCAGCAGCATCTCAGGAGCACAAAAGCTGACGTTTTGGGCCTAGACCCTTCATCAGAGATCTCTGATGAAGGGTCTAGGCCCAAAATGTCAGCTTTTGTGCTCCTGAGATGCTGCTTGGCCTGCTGTGTTCATCCAGCTTCACAGAATTATCAGATATCTGAGTGTTGGGAAGGAAGATAAAACCAAAGACAATCAGGTCATAGAAAACTGACAAAAAAAATAACCTGGACACACATGAAAGATACTCTTGAAAAAAAAAAGAAATTTTGTAGAGTAAAAGAGACAGTTTCTCCTAAAATATAAACCTTATTAAACTGCTAACCAGGAAGATTAAGTTAGGATTTCAAATGCCCAGCACAGTAGCAATGTTGGCTAGACTTTCTGATAAACACTACTTTAATGCTGTCAATAACATTCACTTATTTTAAATGGGTTTCTGCAGTGTTCAAAAACACTTAGGCACATTATTTTAGCATTGCCAAAACAGGAGAAAAGTTCAGAGATGTCACTAGGTGGCAGCATATGAGCCAGACAAGTACAGATTTATAATCCGCAAACAAGCAAGAGAAGTTCAAGAAAATTGTTTTTACAAAATTTAAAGCGCAGGAATTGTACTAGAGAAACTGAAGACAGCAAAAATTATTCCAGTAACTGAGAAAAGTCAGATTTGTAAATCATAAAGCATTAAGTGCAAAAGGACAGTCTATGCTCTTTCTTCAAGTCACCGTCATATTGGAAATTAGCTCACAACTGCAGTTGTGAATATCATGCATCACCAATCTACTGGAGTTTAGTGGATGAGGTAATTACATGGTTGTTCAATAGATTTAATCTATTTCATAAAGGTCTTCATAAAGTTCTGCATTTGAGTTTGGTTTTTAGGCTGGTTAGTTTACAAATTTAATGTCAAATAAAGAGGACGGATGGAAAACTCTTGATTTTACAATGTGAAAGGTCTTGCTAAATAGATTGGAGAAAGTAATCAAAAGCCATTGGCAATCAGCTGTTCTGAACCTTTGGCTGCTGCTCCAAGTGGTGCTGACAAAATTATTTGTCATTCTGTTATACCAATGAGCTATATGGTCAACAAACAGGAAAGGGAGATAAGCAAAAACAGAAAGAACTACGGATGCTGTAAATCAGGAACAAAAACAGAAGTTGCTGGAAAAGCTCAGCAGGTCTGACAGCATCTGTGAAGAAAAAAATCAGAGTTAATGTTTTGGGTCCAGTGACCCTTCCTCAGAAGGGAGATGAGCCACATTCTAATTGATTTGATGTAAGAAATTATAAGATACATGGACTCATGAGTGGCTAGATTTTATTGAAAGTTGACACTTACTATTACATGTGGAAAAAACAGCAAATTAAAACTTTTTTTAAAAAAATTATTTCATGAGATATGGCAGTCACTTGCTGAGCCAGCTTTTATTACTTAAACCTAATTGTTGTTGAACTGAGCAGCTTGCTGAGGACCATTTCACAGGACAGTTAAGAGTCAACCACTTTGTGGGCCAGACCAGGGATGGATGGCAGGCTACCTTTCCTTAAAGGACATTAGTCAACCAGATGAGTTTTTGGACAATTAACAATGTTTACATGGCCGCTATCAAAATAGGTTTTAATTCCAGTGTTTATTTTAAATTAAATTCAAATTTCACCATCTGCCTCAGCTTACCCTGAGAATTCAGCCCCTCACATTTGGCAGGCATCAGCCGAGATTTTGAGAATTCGAAGTTGGTGCTAGGGCTGATGAGGCTGTAGGAAAAGTACACATCTGCTGCTGCTCAAAGTAAGCAATTCTTGAGAGGGCTGATTATCTGAAAAGGAAGTATCTCTGTAGCCCTCTGAGAAGGTGAATACTGAAATTCTAGCTCTTGTCCAGTCAATTCCTAAGCCTTCTTCATATCAGGGATATGACATGGTGCCGTTCCAACATTTCTCTCAATCAACTGGATGACTTTACTACACCCTTAGAGGTACACACTCAGGCCATAACGCATGATTCAATACAAGTTTTACGGTCTACGTTTTCTGTACCACTGCCTTTTCTTCTGATCCACCAATAACACTATTTAAGATTCTCATTCTTCTTTGCAAATTCCTAACTCAGTCCCTTTCTCAAGCCCTACAAAATTTAGGATTGAATCCAGCTTCGAGACATGCGCCTGCCACACCCAGCATCCCTTACTCCCACTCCTGCAGCCCCCATGCCCCACCCACCTCCCAACCAACACAAATTGAGAGCAGTTGGGAAGCATTGGCATTTCATGAGATATGGCAGGTGATTGAGGTGTGTCCAGTTGAATGGTAAAAGTTGATTGAAAGACAAATGAAGAGGTACCTGAAATTGTAACAGCAAAAAAAAACTCTACAAAGTAAAACATGGAAAAGAAAATGTGGGTATTTTGGCCATTTGTTCAGAGCTGAAAATGTACAGAAAAATCTTTTCCAGAGGAGAAAGTGTATGAATGCAGTACGAGGGATTGACCCAGATCGGTGGCAGACAAGATACAGTGAATAGGAGACGGCCGCTCAAGGCAGATGAACATAACATAATATGACAGCAGATTTCTTCTATGGGGTAACTACAAGCCAGAGAAGCTGACTATGATAATTTGAACTTTCTTAGTGGCACTAAATTCTTAGGTTACAGGTTTTGCACCTCAAGGCATAGTCGATAAAATGTTCACAGGATTGTATGTCGAGGTTCTCACTCCACAATTTCAGTGGAATTGCTGCAACGAACCCAATATTCCTCTCTTGGGACCTTTTTGAGATGATGGCTCTGTACTGAGCAAGGCATCGGAATGCCATCAGCAAGGAGACGGAAGCCAATTAGAATTCAACAATAATCTTACTAAGTTTTTTCTGAATTCAAACAGCTATGGCCTTATCCTCCAGAAGTTAGTAACTCAGTAAAGTATGTACAAATCCATGAGAGAAGGTCCAGATGTTTTGTGTCACCTCCTCATTTCATCTTTATAGAAACATTAATAGCTCTCCTTTGGCATGCTCATGTCACAACAGAATTGGGATGGTTAGCCAAACTTTGCTGTTAAGGATACTGCAATAATGTATAAATCTGGATGAGTGTATAAGTGTTTATAGACTGCAATCACATGCACGTATTTTATCCAAGTTTGTTTCTCAGAGTTTCCTTGACTGATTTTTGGGATAACAGATTATCTGAAGAGTAAGGGACAGCCAGGTTATGTGTGCATCTATGGGACGCTAGAAGAATGTGAGAGGTGATCCTATTGAAAGATCTAAGATCCTGCCAGGACTTGATGGGGTGGATCCTGAAAGGACACTATCACCTTGTGTTACAATCCCAGCTGATGTTATTATTGGACAAACAGGGCCTCAGCGTGAAATCTGGCTTGGTAAACACTAACATTGTTTTGTTTTAATTTAATGTGGACATCAGATACTGAACACATTCACAAGTACATGCCAGCGTACTTTTAACAGAAAGAATAAAACATTTATCAAATCAGAAAAACGTGAATGGTATTAGACCGAGCAAAAAGAAGTTGTGAAGATGTCACTCAGACATCACAAAATTTACACTATTCCTTTTATCCTAGACATGATCTTACAAACCAACAAACTTCAGTCAACGGTTAACATCATCTTCACACCAAGGATTCTTGCAGTGCTGAGCAGTGCCACACCCAGCTTCCTGTTAATCAAATTTTGCTTTTTTGGGAGAAGCTTCTCCTTTATTTATTACCGCTCCATGTGACACTGAAAATAAATTTAGAGAAAAATACATGCAGTCCCTAAACTCAAGTTTCAGCCTTCTTTCTCTTGGACACCCACACATACTTCTTGACTGACTTCTCAGTTTTTCTGTGATTCTCTGCGTCTCCCTGGATTGTTGTAATTAGTCTTTTGTATATTTTTAAACATTGTATTGAACAGCTAACTCCTATTTCTTCACAGAAAGAGTCGTAAAGACTTCTGAAAAATGCACATGGACCAAACAAGTCTCCAGACTCCCCAGCACCAAGAAACAACTAAGAGAAAATTAAACTGAAATCATCTCGCCCACATTCTAAATGCACGTAGCACAAATTTTACGCTCGACTTAAAATTATTCCTCATACCTAACACTTGTAAGAGAGTCCAACATGAGGGAATGCAGTGTAAAACTGAATGACTGCTCATTCAAAATGGAGATGAGGACAGTTGAGAATCAATGGGATTCTCTTTCCCAGACAGGATTGCACAATAGATTAATGAATATCTTTAAGGTTGAGGTATTAGATTCTTACCAAAGGGTATCGAGGTGGAGGGGAAGAAGGGAGGAAAGTGGAATTGAGGTCTCAGATGGATGAGCCATGATCGACAGAATGGCTGGCAGGTATGGGGGTTGAATGGCCCACCCCTATTCCTACCTCATGCCAAAGCACCACACATGGGCCGAGAAATTGGATCACCCCAGATCATTCCTCCACAGCAGTATGTGCTCTTTTCAACGAATCAGATTGGTGACAGGTTTTCAGGAATATCGACCCACCAATCTTTATATTGATGGTGGTATCAACCACTGACCCAGATGCAGCTCACTGGTCATGGTCTTCATGGAGGTATTGGAGAACACATTAGTCAGCAGAGCTTAAATGCAGAGCCACCATAAACAATTCAATGAAACCTTGAAATACACTTTTAGCTGGTAACCTCATGCAGTCCATGTAATTACTACTCTTCAGTTTCAGTGCATACTGTTCACGGTATGTGCAGCCATGGGGACAGGTGTGCCCTGAATGGCTACAGATATGCGAACAAATTTTGTGTATGGCACAGTTCCACTGCAGACTAAGCAAATGTGTGCCTTTTGCCACATTGTGTTCACAGTTTCCAAATTTCTCCCAAGGGAGGTGCACTGTGCAATCAAATGTCTCATCTGTGATGTATAATACCAATATGTGTGATGGGCATTTAAGATATAAGCTACAAAATTCACATACAATAGAATCTCCTGTAGAGCTGCTCACAGCAAGTCTAATTATGTGATATTTTGTAAGGGAATGGAAAGAACGTTACCTGAATGCAATTTTATCCCATTAATGATGCCATTTTCCTTTAACACTGTAAAAAAAATGACAGTGTGTGCAGAAATTACTGTGGATGAACTAGTTGTAAAAATGCTTAATCCCTTAGCCATTTTAACTGCACTATTAACTTATTTATAATTAATGGGTTAAAAAGTCCATTCATACAGAGAGGGGAATTTGGTACAGGCACATTAAACATTTGTATGATTACATTAGTGACAGTAATTCCTACCCTGGAATATTTATAAGTTATAGAAGAATCACTTAAAGGTTGAATTCATATGTCTCTGTCTTTTCAACCATATTATTTTCCCCTGGCAATCCAAAGTAGTGTAAATCAAAAAAAAAATTATCCATATATCAGTGCAGAATCCACAATGTCTTATCTCAAATCACCGCACGGTATGAAAGATTGAATCAATTAAAATGCTTAGTTAGTGTTGAGCCTCAGCATCATGCAGCACCTCTCACTTATCAGGGAGACAGTAATTAAACTCATCTAATAACTTCCTCACCAACAAACCACCATCAACTGCCAGGCACTTCCATTTAGCACAAAGATAAAGGACAGTCTTGTCGAAAACTCCAGCAGAAACCATTACCTGTAGCCAGTAGCTGCATTTCAATTTTCTAACAGGAAAAACTTTCATTGTAAAGCACTCACAAGTCAAAAATGATGATCTGCAGTCTACTGCTGCACTGTTAATACTTCAGACCCTCTTATGAGTCATACTGTCCCCATCTCTGGACCACAAGGCCCAGGTTCAAGTCCCACCTACTGTAGAGGTGTGAGACTGCAACTCTGAACAGGTTGATTAAAAATACTTACAGCTAACTCCACAGGTCGTCTTGTGGCACAGCAATAGTACTGCTACTCCTGGATCGGGAGGCCTGGGTTTAAGTTCCTTCTGCTCCAGCCGTGTGTGATAACTTCTCTCAACAGATTGATTAGAAAAATAGGTTAAATTAGAAGAGATTAAAGATTTGTAACTAACTCCCTCTCAAGGTGCTGTGGTAGCACCCCTGGCCCTGGAGCAGAGGCCCAGGTTCAAATCACTTGCTCCATAGTGTGTCATAATGTCTCACAGCAGGAACTGAATAGAAATATCTACAGTGTGATGATGCAGTCATTTTAAAAAGGTTATTCTGTCCTCGATTTTTTTGAAGAGAAGTTGTAAAGGCAAAGGCACAGAAGTGGCTACGAGTGACAGCCTTGGACAATAGTTCAGGAGGCCTTGAGGTTTTTTTTGAAAAAAACTATTGTAACAATAGAGGGGTGTGGGCAGTTCTCATAGATCAGGCTTTCAAGTTTTTTTTTAAACTGTAGCAGTCACAAGCTGTTTGGGTTCCAGAAAAGTTGGAGCTTCATTGAATGATTCCTAGCTGCTACTTTCTCTGAAATCTCTCTTGATGTAGTTTCATCCTGCATTGCAGAACTGCCTGTAAGAATCTGTGTCTGAATTTACCTTTATGCCAAGGGGGTGTTTATGGTACATTACTATATTAGAGCAGTTGATTAGTAATAGATATTCGGCTTAAGTTTTCCAATAGTTAAATTATTCTAAATGCCTCTTTCTTTTGTTTCTATTTTAAGCGTCGTTGAAATAAATTATGTTTTGCATAATGTCGAGTGGTTTGGCCAGTCACATCACATCCGGAACACGAGCTTCATATCTACCTTCAAAATAAGACAAAGTTAAGGTGTAGGCTACATTCTTAAAATATTTTGAGGGGGTCTGTTCAGATCCATAACGTACAGTAACACCTAGCCTGAATGCAAAGAAACCTGCCCTGCTTCTGATCCTGGGTCACTTTTGATGTTTAATTCAGGCTTTCAAATGAGTAGCTATTTGACATTCACTGGCCATTTTGCTGGTGCTAATCCCGACTCCAACCCCAATTTTTTACTGGTCTGTCTATGAGAAGGAGGCTGTGAACTGCTAAGAAAGAGAGGGGTTTCTGTCTAAATCACTAAAGTACGGCCGAAAGAACTAAGTGGCCCACTCCTATTCATATTTCCTGTGCTTCTATGTTAACAGCCATATTCCAACTGAATGACAAAAAAAGCTTGAGAAGATTTAATGCCTTCCTTTCATTCGAAGCTTAAGTTTGTGATAACTGAACTCCATTGATGACTGGTGATTTGGGTAGGTTGGAACCCTTCCACTGCAATACTTTCCATACAATGCATCCTTTTTGGTTCCTCACAGCAACCTTTTACATTTAAGGCTGTTTTATTGCTGGTGATACTAACTAACATCACCTCTTTTTTGGCTGTTTATTTGTCTCAGCAACATATTGTCAATGTAAATTTACCCAGAAGGAAAGAACGGCAGAGAAAATGTGAGATATTTAACAATTGTTAAATCCAGGAAATTTCACACAACTCACATATCTAAATTTATAACAAAAGACATAATTTACAGATTCCTCCAGATATCACAAAGCACTTCACAGCCAGTGAATTATTTTGAAATGCATCATGTTTTCTTTAGCAGCAAGGTCTCCGTTAAAAAGCAATGAGGTTTTTAACCCTTTAATACATTTTTCTCGTGGTGGATGAATGGAAAATGTGAATGAGTTACTGAAGGGTAGCTGGAGTGACAGGTGGGATTCCATCATCCTTCTTACCATGGGTTTAAGATGAAGTACAGCCTTCACAATTTGTTTCTTCGTTTCAATCTTGAACTGTACGTTCGACCCACATCCTTCCGATCTATTAGACTAGCCACTTGCATCTCTAAAATATCATCATTTCTGCCCCGTCTCAGTCCACATGCTGCTGAATCATCCTCAGACCATGTTCTTGTTATTTCAGACCCATTTATTATGTTATGTCAGAACATTTGTAAAATGCTCTCTCATGGGAGGGGGGCATTGCAATGTTCACTCATTCCTACATGCCCTTGAACTGCGTGGTACTTGCTAGGAGATTTCTGAGGACAGTTCAGAGTCAACACCATTGCTAGGGTTCCGGAGACACCTGTCAGGCCAGATCAGGTAAGGCTTAACATTTCAGATTTATTAATTGAATTTCACCAGCTCCCATATTGGGATTTGAAGTCATGTCTCTACAGCATTGGCCAATGTTTCTGGATTACTAGCCCCGTGACATGACCACAATGCCACCGTCCTGCCCAATAAATTGTCCCAAGTGCTTCTCTTCCTGGTTGGCTGCCAAACATCTGTTTCTCTTGTACTAAACTGTACCAAGTTGTGATAAACTATTATCCATGTTCTCCAAATTACAGCTGCTGATACACCAAATCTATAGCTTCCAACATAGTCTCTGGATGCCAAAAAGCCTTACTTTTTTACCACAATGCTAACATGAAAATAACAATACGTTACACTTTGCATATTTCAGGTGACTTTGTTTGATATGTGACTGTGAGAGAAAGGGAGCAAAAACCTAAAGAAGGAAGATCATAAATAAACCAGATAAGGCTAGAAATTCATTAAAGAAATGTCTGATAATTGGTTGAATAAAGGGTGGTAACAACTTAGAAATATTACTGCTGGATTTAATTGCTATTATTGTCATGGGTTCAAGTACCACCATGGCAAATGGTAGAATTTTAATTCATTAAAGAAAATGTGGTAATACAAAAGTCCAATGATGACAATGCATCTGTTATTGTTTGTTGGAGAAAAATCCATTTGGTTCCCTTTCGGGCGAGGAAACTGCTTTTCGTATCTGGTCAGGTTTACATGAGATTCCAGACCCACAGCAATATGGTTCATTCTTAATTGCTCTTTGGGCAGTTAGGGATGGCCAATAAATACTGGCCTAGCCAGTGACACTCTATTCTCATGCATGATTTTAAAGAATTGTACAACCAGTGAGATCAACGCATGAAATATTAATAGCTCTATGGTAGCACTAAAGGTGAATTATATTCAAACGTTAACTCATGAATTTTTTCTCAGCATTTTAAGATTCATAACTTTACTGCACTGGACTAGCCCAGGCCTTCAAGCAAGTTGCACAACAACTCCTCAGTGTTTAATTGATTATTCCATTGTTTTCTCAGTAACATAGAGCTATACCGTATGTATGTAAATACACGAAGCATTGCTAATGAAATTGTCTTGTGTAACTATGATGCTGTGGCGATTTAGAGACCAAATTTAAGGAAAACCAGGTTTAGCAGTTCAGTCTTTCTGGTTATACTGCATTTCAAAAAGTACCAGAGGGAAATCTGGAGGAAGGGTGGTGTTTTGAAAAATTAGAGGATTGCAGTGTTGGACAAAGAGGATGTTTGTGGTTTAAGGATGGAATAAATTTGGCAACAGTTAAAGAATAAACAAGGTGAAATTATTTTGTTTGGTGTGATCAACAGACACCAACTACACAGAGGTAGTTGAGTTTCCTGAGTGTAAATCTACAAGGAAATTACGGAAAGATGGAAACATCTTTCGGCAGATACAATAGGATTTCAATTACCCGCATATAGACAGGGATTGGACCAATGAGGCTCAAGCATTCCTAGCAACAAACTTAGAAGTTGCTGGAAAAGCCCAGCAAGTCTGGCAGCATCTATGAAGTGCTCCGAGGAAAGATCTCCAGACCCAAAACATTAACTCTGATTTCTCTTCACAGATGCTGCCAGCCCTGCTGAGCTTGTGTGTTTGGGAGAAATTTATACAGCAGCACATGTCCGATGCAACAAGAAAAGTCAGACTGCTAGACTTAATATTTCAAAATGTGGTAGATTAAGTGACAGTGAGGAGATATTTATGGGATCATGATCACCATAACATCATGCTTAAGACGACATTGAAAGAAGATATTGATTGGTAAATCCAGAGCAAGAATAATCAACTAGCAGGGAGCCAATCTCAATGGGGCAAGAACAGAGCTGGGCCAGATAGCTTTGCTGCTTGGCCTGCTGTGTTCATCCAGCTCCACACTTTGTTATCTCGGATTCTCCAGCATCTACAGTTCCCATTATCTCTAGTGGTTTGTGAAAGTGCTTTGAAAATTAGGTTATTTTCAAAGAGGAGATAGTTCCAGTACAGCAAAGGTTTAATCCCTAGAATGGGTAAGATAGAACAAACAAATCCAGAGCTCTTTGGATGACCAAGGAGATGGAAATTAAACCAAAGAAGAGAACCAATTCTTCCAACTGATGTCAAAGGTTCAGAAGAGAGGTCAAAAAAGCAAATAAAGGGGTGAGAGGGATGAGGAAATATCTAGCACCAAGTGATTATTTAAATAATAGAAACAATGTGCAGAGTTACAAAGGGAAAGTAAGAAACTCCTACCAAGTTGAAATGCTCATTTAGCAATGAGGTAAATTCTATGATTCTCCATCTGCAACAATATTTTAAGCCACCAAAAGAACGGATCTGAATGAGCAGATAACTATTACTCACTTTGCTTTTACTCATTTGGTGATGGTTGAGTGCAGCATTTTTAAAAAGTAGCAGAGAAGCAGTTACTCTCCCAATGGTATCACATATGTTCCAGCTGCCAAACTCCACCAAGGGAACATTTATATTATCTTATACCAACGGTACTTCTCACCAGTGACCAAATGTAACCAGTTTTTAGAAAGTTAGGACAAGAGTGCAAGAAAGAAAAAAAATGGAAAGGAAGATATATATGGAACACTGAAATCCAAATAAAGGGCTCCTGGAATTCTCAGGGTTTCATTATAACCTTACTCAAAGACTTGACGTAGCACGTGCATCCTTCACTTCACAAATACCTTTGAACAAAAGCATACATGGCACATTGGAAATATACAATATCAAGCCACTTCAGAATCCCTACAATGAGTGTTGTACATACCAAAAAATGGAACAATCTAAACCTAAGATTCAAAGTTAATAGGAACCGCAGATGCTGGAGTATCCGAGATAACAGAGTGTGGAGCTGGATGAACACAGCAGGCCAAGCAGCATCTTAGGAGCACAAAAGCTGACATTTTGGGCCTATATCCTTCATCAGAAATGGGGGGGGGTGGTGAGCGCAGGTTCTGAAATAAACAGGGAGAGAGGGGGAGGTGGTTCAAAGATGGAGAGAGGAGAAAATAGGTGGAGAGGAGACAGACAAGTTAAAGAGGCAGGGATGAAGCCCACAGAGGTGAGTCTAAGTGGGGAGGTTAGGGAGGGGATAGGTCAGCCCAGGGAGGATGGACAGGTCAAGGGGGCAGATGAGGTTAGTAGGTAGGAAATGGGGGTGTTGCTTGAGGTGGGAGGAGGGGAATAGGTGAGAGGAAGAACAGGTTAGGGAGGTAGTAACGTGCTGGGTTGGTCTTGGGATGCAGCTGGGGGTGGGGAGATTTTGTAGTTTGTGAAATCCTCATTGATACCATTGGGCTGCAGGGTTCACAATAAACAACTGCACCTCCCAGTCGCGAACCATCTCAACTCCCCTTCCCATTCCTTAGATGATATGTCCATCCTAGGCATCCTGCAGTGCCACAATGATGCCACCCGAAGGTTGCAGGAACAGCAACTCATATTCCGCTTGGGACCCTGCAGCCCAATGGTATCAATGTGGATTTCACAAGCTTCAAAATCTCCCCTCCCACTACTGCATCCCAAAACCAGCCCAGCTCGTCCCTGCCTCCAGAACCTGTTCTTCCTCCCACCTGTCCCCTCCTCGCACCTCAAGCCACATCCCCATTTCCTACCTACTAACCTCATCCCGCCCCCTTGAGCTGTCCGTCCTCCCCAGTCTGGCCTAACCCCTCTTACCTCCCCACCTACACTGACCTCTACTGGCTCCATCCCCACCTCTTTAACTTGTCGGTCTCCTCTCCACCTATCTTCTCCTCTATCCATCTTCGATCCGCCTCTCCCTCTCTCCCTATTTATTTCAGAATCCTCTCCCCCTCCCCCTTTTCCGATGAAGGCTCTAGGCCCAAAACATCAGCTTTTGTGCTCCTAAGATGCTGCTTGGCCTGCTGTGTTCATCCAGCTCTACACTTTGTTATCTAAGATTCAGAGTGTTGTCACTATGTTTCTGAACAAATATAGCATTGCAGAGTTATGAAGTATGGGTATTGTGAACCATCAGCTTGTTGCTGGAAGCCTTTGACTGTAGTTGCAATCTTCCTCATGTATATTTCAGTTTATCCAGCAGAAGTATGGACATGTGTGTGAAGAGTAGAAAGGTTGTCTTGTCTTGCTTGCTACCTTTTACGTTGCACTGGACTGACAGCAACATCTTTGTACCAATCTTTCTGTGACCACATACTTTGAGCAGACAATTTACAGCCAACTTAGCTTTGCAATCTGCCTAAGGCAAACAGATATCTGTGACTTTGGCTCCCATGACCTCTGAGCTAGAGGGTGGCATTCACTCTTTAATTCATGGGCAAGAGTTGGGAACAATACCCATGCTTCATAACTCTGCAATGCTATATTCGTTCAGAAGCTTGATGACAACACTTTGAATCTTAGGTTTAGGTTGTTCCATTTTGTCCCCCTCTATATCTTTACTTGACTATTTAGCCAAGGACCAAATTGTTTACCAAAATACAAGTCTCTGAATAAACTAAAAAGAGTTTACCATTGAATTGTGCTTTAAATTTACATCAGGAGCCCTTCATCAGCAGGTAACAAGGTGTAGAGCTGGATGAACACAGCAGATCAAGCAGCATCAGAGGAGCAGGAAAGCTGACGAAAAATGGTGAGGGTGTCCAGAGCCAAAGACAAAGAGAATACCAAAAGGTGGGAGAGGAGAGACAGAGATGTAAAATAGGTGTAAATGTAAGGTGTGAAAAGGAAATAATGAGTCTTCTTTCCTAAAGGCAAAGTCAATAAGACACAAAGAAGACATGACTGGAAATCTCAGAGATGATGATCAGACCAATCCTGGAAACAACATAAGACCATAACATATGGGAGCAGCATTAGGCCATTCAGCGCATTGCTTCTGCTGCAACATTTGATCATGGCTAATATGTTTCTCAACCCCTTTCTCCTCTCTTCTCCCTGTAACCATTAATTCCCTTATTAATCAAGAAAGTATCTATCTTTATCTTAAATACAGACGATGGCTTGGCCTCCATAGTCTTCTATGGCAGTGAGTTTCACAGATTAACCACACATTGGCTGACAAAATTCCTCCTCATTTCAGTTAACCTTGATTTTCAGTGGTGGGGTCATGATGCAGAGGGGGATAGAACAAAGTGAGAATTGTCTCTCAGTTTCTGCCAGGTGGAATTCAGCACATCAGAGAAGAACAACATCATCCTTCAATCAGCCTTCCACATCTTCCAACCTCATAGTTCCTCAATACTGCATGGCCACCTCCTTCACAGAATCCATAATTGGGACTGCATCGGAAGACTCATCATTTTATTTTCTCCATGCCCCCCTCAACTTATTTCTTCCTAATGGGACTGTATTTTCCCTACTTTATCAGTCTCTTCCCACTTACATTTTCGATTTTTCTGAATCATAATATCAGTTCTACAATTTCTAGTTTTCTAACCGATTTGCCTCCTCTTCAGCATGGATGTGCAATACCTCTACACATCAATATAGATCAGGATACACATCTCTTCAGACCTCTTTTCGAGGAGGAAACAGAGTCCTTATTCACCACCTCCTCCTTTGTCTGACTTACCATCCTTATTCTGGTTGTACGTGGGCCCATTGATATGGCTTTCTGCATTCGGCTGGATTAGGAAAAAGTAATCAGTGTTTTCTGTAATTTCCATCTTTCTCTCGTTTTACTTTTATTTTGTTCTTTCACTGTTTTCGTTTCTGACTTCAATCTACTTACCTCCTGTTGAGAGTGAATTTGTGTAGTGTGGAGGACATAAGCATGGAGGACAGCGAGCGCAGAGAGGTGGAGCTGAGCCATCGCGGGGTGAGTGAGCCCAACATGGCGGAGAGTGAGGCTCCCCGCATCTGCAGCAGTGGTGAGAACAGATATCCCCAGGTCAAGTTTGGCGTGGACTAGAGGCGAGGGATGGGGTCAGCACAGACTGGAGGTGAGGCCTGGTGCTTGAAGGACTGTAATGCTGATCTTCTCATTTCTTTATTTTTCTAATTTCCTAAGACTTTGTACCTAGGTACCTTGTATCTAAGATGGTGTGAAGAATAGTAATGCTGAACTTTTGCCTCTTTATTTTTCTAATTTATTCCTAATATCCTGTGCCTAGGTACCTATGTACCCAAGATGGCACCATAAGTGGCGATTTTGCAGACTCTTCACTGCAGTCATGTGATAAGAAAACTAAGTCTATTTCTAACCTTCACCTTGTCCCTTTCTGACTCTTCCTATCCTCTTCATGACTAGACTGTTTCCATTTCTGGAGATAGAATATTTGCCAATGTCTGCCAGAAGGTCACTAATTCCCACATTTTCTTTGATTATTCTGCCTTACACCTGCATTCTGCAAAGGTCACCACTCCATTCTCTTAGTCGTTCTGTTTCTATCATTGGAAGTCTCCTGATGATGTAAACTTCTACTGGGGTACCTCAAATATGTCCTCCTTCTTCCTCAGCTAAGGAGTGTCCCCAACTACCATGACTGCCAGGGCCTTCAGTCACGCCTGACCCATTTCCCATATTTCGCCCCTCAACCTTTCCCCTCCTTCCCACAACAACAATAAAAGCTTCCCTTGTTCTCACTTTCCACCCACTGGTTTCCACATTTGCAATAGGCTAACACCATGCACACGTCTTCTTTTACCCTTCACTACCAGCATTCCCAGCACACCACAGGGAACAGTCCATCTGCGACACCCTGGCTCCCTCCACAACATCCTGATCCATTTTTCCATCTCTCCCAAATCTTCTTCACCTCACCCCCCCACGGCACTTTCCCATGCAACTACAGAAGGTGCGTAACACTTGAACCTTGAGGAGGGAGGAAGTCAAGATCTCAAACACATCTTCCAGGCAGAGCACTGTTTTATTTGCACTTCTTTCAATTTCAGCCTACTGCATTTACTGCTTATGATGCAGTCTCCTCTATAGTGGTGAGGCCAAATTCAGACTTTGTATAAAACCACCACACTCTCAGAAGAACCTTGAAGTTCCGATTGTTTGCATTTTCAATACACCATGTTGCTCCCATTCCAATATTTCCACCTGGCCTCCTATAGTGTTCCAACGATGCTCAATACAAGTTTGAAGGAACGCCATCTCATTTTCTATGTAGGTACTTTACAGCCGATCATTCTCACCATTCAGTTTAACAACTTGGGAGCATGGCCTCTGATCTTCATTTTGATTATGAATCACCTCCACTACCAACCTATACCAGTCTTGTTTGTGCCTTGTTAGCTTTGCTCTTAGTACAGCAAACCCACTCTTTTTCACACCAAACATTTCACATACCTCTGTCTCTTTTATCACTATTGGCATTCTCTTTGAATTTGGCTCAGGGCACCCTGACCTCACCATCTGTCCTACTTGCTGCTCCTCTCCCTCTGTCAAAAACCATCATTTTACAGCACATCAGATTCAAAATGTCAACTCAGTTTCTATCTCTGTAGATGCTGCCAGACCTGCTGAGTTGTTTGAACACTTTTCCTTTTCATTTTAGATTTCTAGCATCTACAGCAATTAGGTCTTGTTTGAGTAATACTTGATGCTGTCTATCTTCCGAGACATGTTTCAATTGTTTTAAATTTGCATCAGTGAATTATCAATGCTACGTATGCTGTTGATGATGACTCCACATTCTTTTATTGTTGAAGTTTGCTGAGGGAAGGTTTTTCTGCACTGGATATGTAATTGATGGAACACATGAAATATGTGACAAGTGATGTATCATGGACCCTTTGAAAATTGAAGCATGATAAAGTCAGAAGTCACACAACACCAGGTTATATTCCAACAGGTTTATTTGAAATCACACCTTTTTGGAGTGTAGCCACTTCTTTAGGTGAAGTGACTACACCTGACAAAGGGGCTACACTCTGAAAGGGTGTGATTTCAAATAAACCTGTTGGACTATACCCTGGTGTTGTGTGACTTTGTCCATCCCAATCCAACACCAGCACCTCCACATCATGAAGCATGATAGGTGGTAGTGCCATTGTTTTCTCTGGGACTAATGTTTACTGTGTGTTGTGAAAATAGACTGAGAAATTGCTGCTGTTCTACTTTTCTGTCCTAAGATGCTGATGCTAGCGAACTAATGTAAAGCTGGGTATTACCAAGACTGCCATGTTTCAAGAACCACAACATTATCGCACACATCATGATAAGAAGTGAAGTTTAATATGATCATTTTCAACAGTTGTTTTAAGTGTGTATTTATTATTTCCTAAATTTTAGTGGGCCCCAGGTATAATGTTCTGGAATCAAATGGCAACAAATCACATCCTTAATTTTTCTTCAGGGTTCTCATGATCCAGTAAAACAGAGTCTAAAATCATAAACAGCCTTGGACTGAAAATCCTCCTCCCTGGATATGCCCTTTGCTCTAAGCTGAGCTTGTGGTTCCTTTACCTAATGGCATATTCCTTGCTTCTTTAATGATAATTTTGTACAAAATACCTCTCACCATCCATGTTATCAACCAACCTTTTGTTATCATTGTAAAACTTGGATAATGTCTTGATTGCAAACTTTTGTTTCTTGTGCTCTCTAAAAACAAACCAAACATCCTTAGTCTAATTCCCTGAGGAACTGCAGATGAAGAAGGAATGCACATTTGAAAATGCAGCTTGTATTAAAATCTGGTATCTTAATTGCCATGTGTGTATTGTTACCGTATATTGTATCGAAACAGCAAATATTGACATGCCCTGGTCTCACCATTAAGGCTTATTAGAAACTACTAGGATGCAGAGTTGGGGCTACAGACTGTAGTTCATTTCCTGTCCATCGACACCTCACAAGACTGACAGCCTCACAATTAATGGAAGTTACAGTCCATTAACATGCAACATTTGTCATTATTACTGTTGTTCTGTCCTATACAGCTATAATATCACATCTCTCTTTCTTATCTACTGCAATATTCTAAGTAATAATCAGGATAGACAATAATCCAGGCTTTGATTTGCCAGATATTGGGAAATCATCAAACATGTGATAAAACGCATCTGAAGTTGAGTTTCGTGCCTCCCACTCTTTCACACAAATATTCTCAACTTTTCCGCTAAATATGAATCTGTTTTGAATCATCCAACTATGAAGCTTCATTAGACATCACATTTATGCAGTATCTACATGTTGTCAGTCTATAATTTTACCAGTCTAAGTTCTATATTTAAAAACAAACAATGATTATAATTTAATTTGTAGCAACAGGCTTTACATAATTTCTAATTTCACATCAGACATTTCTTAAATGAATTGGCAAAGTTAAGCCATATCTTTCCAAGGTCGAATTGGCTATAAAAGAAAATAATAAGGCTGGTGTCAGGAAATTGGAAAATGTTGATCCTCTCTGGCAGTAATGAATGCTTGCACCAGGTCGATCTATGGCACACCGTTCCCGATGATAGGTCATCTGACCTGACATATTACTGGGACTGGGAGATACAAACCAGCCACTGCTGTCTGGGAATCTTTTCATTCATTACCATTAAAAAAAGCCTCAATGTCCTAATTTTCCCAGCTGGACAATCAGTGGGTCATTTAACAGTGACTGGCATTTTCAAGCTGCATGCTTTGAGCTGATTCATCCCTGGACATGGTAGATTGCACAAAAGCCTTGACTGATGCTAAAATTTGCCTGAGCTTTCCGACCTTGAATTTTCTGAATGATTTTATTATCATGTGTATTTTACAGTGAGAAAAACAGCAAAAACAGTGAAAAGCTGTTGCCATCATCCAGTGCCATTTTGAATAGTTTTAAGAGTAAGGGAGGAAAAAAGAGACGTAGCTTAAAGAGAGTACTGCAGCCCTGAGCCAGCTCATCATCAAAGACGCCTGCACCGTCATCCCTCCTCCACCACCCACCGCAGTCTACAACCAGGCCCAAACAACAATGAAGTCGCTGATCCTCAGCCGCATCCTACGTGGCTGGGCATACACCCCGCCAGTGTAGCCGCTGCCAATTATGATGCCAGGTCCCATGCTCGCCCTGGAAATGTAAGTAAGGGCTCACTCAAATTCACTCTGGGCTCGCTCACTGCCACCACACAGTGTCAGAGCTGGGATCTGCCACAGACGTCACCTAAGCTCAGGGCAAGAGGTAAGTAAAGGAAAAGAGAAGTAAAAGAAAAGGGAGAGAGAAATAACAAAACAAAAGAAGAAAATAAAGGGGGAAAAAAGTGGTCAGAATGGACAAGACCTAGATCAGGAGCCCTACTCTGCTATCACTTTGATGATGAACGCAGAGGATTTGAACATTTCACAACAAACTCTATTTCTCTTGACTTGAAGGGCATTTTCCTGTGGGCTTCTTAACCCTGTTGTTAAGTTCAAATGGAGGTCAGAAACCCATACCATGGACTCTATTTTACATTGGCGGGTAGGTGATGGATGAGACTGGCTTCCTCAACTCCTATAAGGAGCTAGAAGCTGTCGAAACTAGAAGAGAATGAGATTTACAATCCTCACTCTCTGCCCTCCCTTCCTGTCCATTCCATTTAACTCACAAGAAAAGACTGTGCTATTCCCACCCACCTCCCTATAAATTGTATTATCCAGCTCAATCGACTTGTTAACAACCTTAATTGACCTTAATCGTTCAGTTACAAATGGCAACGATTCCGCCCCAAATGAATGCTCTCCTCATCCATGAGCTGGTTTCTTTCCCCTAAAAAAAAGTCACTAACCACCTGATGTGGTTTGGGTCACTGACACTGAAGATCAAAACATACAATGTTTTTGTTTTCTGATCCCAGTGCAAGAACTCATCCAACAAAGCCTCACTGAAAATTGGGCAGTACACAGAGGGGGGTAAGTGAACGAGGGGCCTGAGTGCAGAGGTTAGCTTGACTCGCAAGAATTGCCTCCAATTTTTGCCATTGTTTTTTCTGTCGAATGAGCAAAATCTAATCCAGAGAGAGGCAGGCAATAATTTGGAATAGTAAAATCCTTCATCATTATACACAACACTGAAACCTTATCACGGTAAATAATAGACAGTAAGATACCCAGAAAGGGGGACAACATTTCAAAACGTGGTCAAATTTGGAGTAAGTGTGGAATAAAATTCCCCAAGAGACATATCCTATTATAAGCTTTCCATAGGCTCAATACTGTTAGTGAATTGTTAATGATTGTTCTGAAATCTGTTTATTTTTCCACCTCTTCTAATTTTCATGCACTATATTTGGTTCAATTCATATAACTACATCTGTTTCTGTTAAAATCCATCTGCCATTCCTTGGGCTCTTAGAAATTTACCCTGGAACCTTGTAAATTATTCAACTAAATAGGCAGCTTTCTCTGAAGCCTTTTTGTTGCTTCTGACTTAAATGTAATACTCGTAATGCTGCAAAGGATGACTCTTGAATTGTTACTGAATGCAAAATTATTTGTGATAATTAATATGTGATAATGAGAACCATTTTGACTATCATTTTCAAATTTAAAGTTTCACAGGAGCATTAAATATCACAACTAGATTCTCAACACATATTTGCTTGTCAATTTGGCACAGTTGGTAGAACTCTTGATTCTGAATCAGTTATGTCGTCAGTATCTGTCGCTGATTTGAGAACATGTCTTGGTTGACATTCTGGCACTGTGCTGACAGAATGCTGTATTACTGGTGAGATTGTAAATTAAAGCTCCAGTTATGGGTGAATGTAAAAGATCTCTTAAGAATTTTAACTTTTATTATTTCATTATCATAATGATTGACTTCCCATTGCCTAATTTTTTTTTTCAAAAGATGAAACTAGACCTTGAGTGGCTACAGAGGTCATCTAATCACAGATTGAGGTAAGCTTCATGAGACCCATGTGCAACAAAGAAAGATGTTTGCACTGAACTGGTCAATTATACCTAAAGCCATAAACAGAGTTAACATCTACAAATTTCAATCTTCTGTTTTAATTCACGATCTAATAACTTCACACATTACGAGATGAACAGCTGACCTGTCAGTTACCAGTTTGGAAAGACAATCAATATGGACTGAGGAATGCATGATATTTCAACTGCTTGTTTTTAGCAGGAGAGCAGAGAAAATAAAAAAAGTAGAATTATCAGCAAGAACTAGAAGACACCCTCTCTCTCCCAGTCTGTTCTTCTCATCATCTCCGAAAACAGCATGCTGTGAACAACCATTCACTCAGAGCACAAAGCTGTCTGCAAACTTTGCCTCTGCTGAGGATACCAGTAGACAATTAAACAACTGTGGTCTCAGATTGTGACACTTGTAGACCTTTGAAGATTTCTAAATTGTGTAACTAGTATTCTCCTTGCTTTTACTAGTCATTCCCTCTTCTAAGCTTATTACCTGTGTTTGTGAATGTGGTTGATGCCACATTTTGATTATTTTTTTTCTAGTGATTAATATGTAACAACAACTCTTCTTCCCTTCACTCAAGAAGACTTCAATGACTGGCTGTTAATTTTTTACTGGACGATATTTTAGTTGAAGTGTGGTAGACTTGAGCTAAAAACAACTTAAAATATTTGATGTAACTGACCAAGCAAGAGTTGAAAAGTGGGGAGCAGAGACCCCTTCCTCACCTAACAATAATACTATCAATTGGAAGGCAAGCAGGGAGGTCATTTTTTTTGTCCTCGAATATACTTCTCCCCAAATAAAACCAATTTAAAAATTGTACTAATTACTCATTCATTTGTTGCTTGCTTATAAAACAAAAATTGCTTTTTGGAAGGAAGCCACAAGTTTTGTCATGCTTTGGATGTCTCAAAGTATAACATGTCTCCACGTAAATACCAATTTTATCATTATTTACTGCAGATCATTTTGACTCCTCAGTTATTTTTAAACAAGTTTTTTTTCACACTGGAGTAGGGAAAAGCAATGGCAGGATTCACAGACCCATTAAATCGTACAACAGGCTGCAATGTGAACGCTCCCTCCATGGTCATATTCAGCTTTTTCTTTTCTTTATTCATTCACGGGATGGGGGCATCACTGGCTAGGCAGCATTAACTACCCATCCCATCCCTAATTGCCCAGAGGGCAGTTATGCCAGCTGATGTAGTTTTAGCTTGAAGTGAACTCAGTCTCTCATTGTAATAGTATGCACCATTGGGATGTTAATCTTTCATATGCAACTTTATTTTTCTAAAAATAGTTGAAAGGAGAAAGCTATTTCTCCTACACAATAAATACTGTAACATCATGGATGGTTACTTGACCAGTGCCAGCTCAGTTGAGTGCTCCTCCTGTGTTACACCAACTGATGCTCCAGTTTTTCCTGAATCAGAGGGTGAAATTTTAACTGATTCAAAGCACATCAACTTGCTGAATTAAAATTAGACACAGGGTGTAACTGTACAGGAACAGAATTCAGCTAAGCCTAAGCATATTATTTCTCCAGGTTTCCCAGCCTGAAGGGGAACAAACTTTCAAGAGTATTTATGTTGGCCAGATTCAAATAGCATTGCACCACCTTCCCTATACAGCCAGCATGTTGGATTTTTAGAATGGTACTTATTGCAGCACCAGCTCCTACCCCTGGTGTTATAATGCTAACTTAGCCATATATTAACAAGAAAATTGATGTAAATCCAATGCAAAATTGAGAATACAACAGCAAGAGCAAGATATTTTATAACCTGTTTTATTCATACCCTTACAAACAAACACAGTCCCTGTGGTTGTGTGCTTTTGAATTCAATTGGTTTAAAAAATTAGCATTTTATAATGCGCACTCCTGAATAATAAGTACCACTGCTAAGCATCAAGGATATATCTGAACTGGGTCTTCAATATTTTATCACTGTGAATAGTTTAAAAATCTGTAACGTATAAATAAATGGATTTCCTTATAAAAGCTTGAATAGGATATCAAATTTGAACTCTATGCTTCTAACTTCTGGAAGAGAACGAGCCCATTAATTTGTCTGGTTTTCCTAATGAAATTCAGGATGCTGGGTAAGACTCTAATGAGTGGAATTAGTGCCTTGCAACAGATGCAAGGAAATGGGCATTAATGAAAACCATCTGCCACTTTCACTTATAAAAAATACCGCACTGGGCCTTAATCGGATTAGCTGGCACTGGATCAGATCATTGCAATAGATAGTAAAAGAACTCAGAGCTGTCCATCTGAATGCAGAAACAAGGTATAAAGCCATTATCTGATCCATATTGTTATGGTTTTGTAGCCATCTACGACACTTAGTGACTAATGATCTACGTGCAAGAAGTAGCTGGTGATTTTGTCCAGTGCCTGGCAACACTTCATAAGCGTTGCTCACCTTAGCTAAGGAAAAAGAATGTACTCAGAGGTACAATGACTGAATGATCACAAACTCAGGGAATTATTTGTCATGTAAATTCCGTGATTCCCTTGGGTTATAAACAGTCCAGAAATGTCATTTAGATGCAGAACGGTTTGCATTATCAGCTGTTACAGGAACTTCTACAGCCTTATATTGTTCAAAGCCAACAGCCAAAATATCTGACATTTTCAAGAGTTCACAGCAGACTGCTAGTTACTGTGTTTGTCAAGCAAATTGGGTAGGTAAGACCCTATGATAATCACATTAATCCTTCTCAAACCCATCATCCTCGTTTGGATGGAATGTGGAAATAGACAGTAAAATGGATAGATGTAAGAATTAAAGTTAAAAGAATCTTCACAAAGTAACAGAGAATGGCATTAGCACAGAGCAGGCTGATTAGCATCTGAAAAAAAAAATGATGTTCCACCTTTTGCAGTCATGAAGAATTAGTAGTGGCATGATAATTGTATTATTAATGTAACAATATAAGTACATAATGCTGTACAAAGAAGTATAAGTTACAAACAATCTTGAGACAGAATACGCCGAGGCTTTGTTCATTGTAGCCAGTGACTTCGGTCAAGAACATGCTACCAAAACACCATCAGCAGGTCTCCTGTCCCACCAGATGTTCTGTCATACTGGACCATTGCTACGCAGCCACCGAAGATGCCTACCGCTCCATCCCCCGTCCAGATTTTGGAAAATCAGATCACAACATTGTGTTCGTCCTTTCTGTTTACAAGCAGAAATTGATGCGCGAAGACCCAGTATAGAAAATAGTGTAGCATTGGTCTAAAGCAATGGAAGGGCATCTCTGGGACTGCTTAGAGTCAGTGAACTGGTCCATATTCAAGAGCACAGTGGCCAAGCTAAACAAGTATGCCACTACTGTCACGGGCTTCATTAATAAGTGCATTGTAGACTGCGTGCCAAATAAGTTAATCCGAACATTCTCCAACTGGAAACCATGGATAAACCAGGAGATTCACTCCCTGCTGAAGTCCAGGTCGGAGGGGTACAAGTCAGGCAACCCTGACCTGTACCAGAAATTCAGGCTCAACCTTTGTAAAAGCCATGAGAGATGGGAAAAGGCAACACCAAACCAAGCTTGAGACCCAAACCAACCACACGAACATCCTCGTGATGGACTACAAAGCAATGGGGAACAAATCATGGACAACAGTAAATCCCTATCCAATGAAGCTCAATGCATTCTACAGTCACTTTGAACAGATGGTCAATGAAACAATGTTACCTATCCCAACAGACACATCTGTACTCATGGTCACTGCTGCAGACATCAGATCAGCCTTCTCGAGAGTGAACCCATGGAAAGTGACTGGCCCAGACGGAGTCCCTGGCTGTGCACTCAGATCCTGTGCGGTCCAGCTGGGAGGAGTATTCATAGGTATCTTTCACCTCTCCTTCCTACAATCTGAAGTCCCCACCTGCTTCAAGAAAACCACATCAGCCCCATGCAAAAAAAAATCATACAGCGTGCCTCAATGACTACTGCCCGGTGGCTCTGACCTTCATTACTATGAAGGGTTTTGCGACATTAGTCATAGATCACATCAACTCCAGCCGACCAAATTGTCTGGGTCCTTTGCAACTCAGCGACCGGCACAAAAGGTCTAGAGCAGATGCCGTCTCCCTGGCCCTACACTCATCCCTGGAATATATGGATAACAAGGATACCTACGTCAGGCTACTACTTAATTGACTAGCATTCCGATTTCATCACCATAATTTCAAACAACTCACCTCCAAACCTGGAGGCCTAGGTCTCAGTTCCTCCTTCTGTAAATGGATCCTCAAATTCCTGACCCACAGACTGTAGTCAGTAAGTATAGGTGACAATACCTCCTCCATCATAATCATCAACACTGGTGCCCACAGCGCTGCATACTCAACCCCCTACTACACTCGTAATACACTCAGGAATGTGTGACCAAGTTCCAACCTAACTCCAATCATAAGCTTGCTGATAACAGCACCATTGTAGGTCAGATCTCGAACAACTACAAGACATAATACAGGAAAGAGATTGAGTGCTCAACAGTGTAAAGACAACAATCTATCACTGCCAGAAAATGAAGCGGCTGGTTATTGACTTCAGGAAGTGGAGTGGAGAGCACATCCCTGTTTGTATCAATGGTCTCCAGCTGGAGACGGTCATGTTCCTGGGAGTGATGATCACCAACAATCTGTCCTGGCCCACCCATCTCGACACATCAGTCAAGAAAGCTCAACAATGTCTCTACTTCCTCAGGAGGCTACGGGAATTTGGCATGTCCACAAGGCCTCTCACCATTTTTATAGATGCACCACAGAAAGCATCCTATCTGGATGCATCACAGCGCGGTCTGGTAACTGCTCTTCCCAAGACCATAAGAAGCTACAGCCCAGTCCATCATGCAAACCAGCCTTCCACGCAGTGACTCCTTCTATACTTCACACTGCCTAAGGAAATCAACAATCATAACCAAAGACTCCTCCCACCCCAGTTATACTCTCTTCCACCCTCTTCTGTCAGGCAGAGGATATAAAAAGGTGAATACATGTACAAATAGATTCAAGAACAGCTTCTTCCCCACCATTATTCAACTTTCAAACTTTTGGCCAAACAATAGGGAAAGTTGTAAAGTTTACAGTCTACGTGTTATTACCATCCCTGTTCACTTGTTTATCAAACTGTACTTTGTTTATATGCTTGATAAACACTGAAAGACAGAAGGAGAAATAGCAGTGAATGAGAATGCTAAGAGCAAGAGACAGAGGAAGGAGAGCCGAAAGTATGAGACAAAGGCAATTTAAGATGACATTACACTTCATGTCAACATGTGATGGTGAGAGGGCTAAACTTAATTTTATTAAAAATTATGTTGAAGGTCGGGCACTGAGAGATGTAGCCCGTGTTTATAAAAAATGATGATAGGAATTAATAACATGACTTGGAGAATTTTTTAATGAGACAAATTGAGAGAAGAGAACCATAAGACGTGATTCATCAATGTTTACACATTTCTCTAGAGCTTCGGTTGAGTTAGGCCAAGAGATTGAGAGAATCTCCATGGAAATGCAACTCCAGACGGTCTAAACAGCAACGAAGTTTTAAGTATCAGGAAATGTCCAATGACCCTGTCGATCTTTTCTTAATACCAAACTATATTGCTGCAGCACTTTAAAATTAAAATCTGATAAATTAACACTGCAGCAGATGAGACGGATGGAAACTACTTACTCAAAGGATTTTCAGACTGAATGCTAAATGTTGAGCATCAGACAACTTTGAGCTAGGCATTTGGCATAATAACTAAATTAAACAAAACTGGGCAGAGTTTGTGCAAAGATTCTCCTCAGCATTGATCACAAGTTCAGCACAAACCTTAGAGAATTGCAGCAAAATGCTCAAATGATTGATTTCTGCCACTCTTCTGTTGAGGTTAGGGTAGACTCCTTGAAGAACATTTACAGAAATTCAAAGCAAAGACATTGGCTGTGAGACTGACAGACAGAAAGGGAGGCATTGATCTTGGATAGGGTTATTTCCTCTCACGTTAAATTATCCACAGCATTTTCACCCAAGGAAAAATACTGCAAATACTCAGTAAGATTGGCAGTATTTGTGGAGAGAGAAAAAGTGAAGGCCCTGATTTACACCAGGATAGAGAACCTCTCTACCATAACAAGAATGGCAGAACAGGGTGGAAATAACAAATCCTATCCCCAAATATAGCGCCTACTATTTTTGGGAGGGGTGAGTATAGAGTCAGCTTGGAATTCATGTGTGTGTCCAATTGAAAGAAGCACCTGGGAACGTAAACTATCAGCTGCCTCCACAGGTTTTGGCAAGGAAGGTGTCTGAAACACAGAATATGCAGATTTGACCAGTTAAGAGCAGGTCTGAATCCTGTCAATTCATTTGGAACATCAAGGGACCCTTGTGGAGAACAACATACACTTTTGGATCTGGTTGCATTCAACCCAGGAAGGCAATCTCGGCCAATGTTAAACATTTCTTTCACCAGAAAGGCTGACAAGTGATAAGTGTCATTTATACCTTATGAGCGCCTGCATAGATCAAATCCAACAACAGAGTTTGAAACCATTATTCTTCGGCATTCAAAGGCCTATTGATCACTGAATTGCTCTCTATCAACATCCTAGACAGGTTACAATGGACCAGAAACTGAGCTGAACAAGCCATATAAACATTGTGGCTGCAAGATCGGCTCAGAAGCTAGGAATGCAGCAGCGAGTAACTCGCCTCCTGGCTCCCCAAAGCCTATCCACCATCTACAAAGGTCCAAGTCAGGAATGTGGTACTCTTCACTTGCCAGGATGGGTGCATCTCCAACAATACTCTTGATGCTATTCAGAACAAAGCAGCTTGCTTGATTGGCACCACAACCAGAACCATCCACTCCCTCCATCACTCATGCTCAGTAGCAGACCTACAAGATGCACGATGGCAGTGAACAGCACCTCCCAAACCCTTGTCCACTACTGTATAGAACAACAAGGGCAGCAGAAGAGAAAATGTTAAACAGGCTAGGCATACTTTGGAGTTTAGAACAGTGCGAGTGACTTAATTGAAACATATAAGGTCCGGAGGTGATATGGAAAGGATGTTTCTCTTTGCGGGAAAATCTTGAACTGGGAGTCATAGTTTAAAAAGAAGGGGACACCCATTTAGACAGAGAAGAGGAAATTTGTTTTCTCTGAGAGATGAGTGTCTTTGAAATTTCCTTCTTCAAATGACAGTGGATGCTGAATCTTTAAATATTTTTTCAGCTGAGGTCAATAGATTCTTGATTACAAAAGGCATGAAAAGTTATCAGGGATATGACGGATATTTTTTCAGGATGTGAGTGTCACTGTCTGGGCCAGCATTCATTGCCCCATCCCTTGTTGCCCAGAGGGCAGTTGAGATTCAACCACATTGCTGTGGGTCTGGAGTCACATGTAGGCCAAACCAGGTAAGGATAGCGGTTTCCTCCCCTAAAGGGCATTCATGAACCAGGTGGGTTTCTTCCTGACAATTGATGTGATTTCATGGTCATCATTTGACTTCTGATTCCAGAATTTTTATTGGCTTCAAATTCCATGATTTTCCATGGTGGGATTCAAACCCAGGTCCCATGAACATTACCTGGATTTCGGAATTAATAGTCTAGCAATAAGATCACCAGGCTATCACCTTCCCACTAATATGAAGTTGAGGTTAAAATCAGATCAGCCATGATCTTACTGAATGGTACAGTAAGCTTGAAGGGCCGAGTGGCCTACTCTTGTTCCTTCACTTACTGTCATGTGCAATCAGTACGTGAGAACATGATCACCTGCAAGCTCCCCTACAAGCCACTAACCACTGTAACTATGTTGCCATTTCCTCCCTAACAGTAATGTAGGTGTGCCTACAGCAAATGGACTGCAACACTTCAAGAAAGCAGCTCACCATCATGTTCCCAAGGGCACAGAGAGATGGGCAATAAATGCTCACCTAAAAAATGAAATCCATTTCCCATGAGTGACTAAAAACACCTGGAAAATTTATAATAGGGAAAATGGTGAGGAACTAGAACAAAGTCTTTACTAAAATGGAAGACAGAAGAAATTAAATGACAAAAAGGATGATGCTTCACTGAAAAAGGACAAGGTAATATGGTAGAAAGAAACAATGAATCTAAATAGTGGAGTTACAGAGATAGCAGAATCTAGGTATCGATAGTAACAATCCAAAAAAAAAGAGACAGAGGTTATGACATGACATTGTTAAACTTGATGTTGCAGTCATGTGGCAAGTATATCCATTCCATTTTCTGCACTTCTGGTCTTACTCCTTCCCATCCCTCCCTTTTCATCGAATTAATATTCAACAGATCGCCTTCCACTGTTGAACACATCTCCTCTCGTGCTCCTTTCACTTGTACAAAGGTAATCTTCCCTCACTTTCTTGCAACAACCTGGCCCATTGTTCACCCATAACCCAACAACCCCTCCCGTTCCCACCGCACCTTTTCATGTCAGCAAAGGGGACGCAAATCCTACCTTTTCCCCATTCCATTGTCCAAGATTCCAACCACTCCTTTGTACGTGAAAATGCAATTTCTTTGCACTTCTTTGAATTCATTATGCTATATTTTCTCCTAATGTTGCATTTTCATCTGCAGTGGGAGATCTAGGTGCAGATTGAGTGATTACTTTGCAGAACAACTTTCACCATCCACAAAGGCAACATTGAGCCTCTAGTTACTCGCCATTACATTCTTGAATCTATTCCTACTCTGAGCTCTACAGCTGCAGCACCTTACGCTGTGTAGTATAAGTTCAGGGAACTCATCCTTCAGGTTGGTATTTTTCAGACTTCTGGGCTCAACATCAAGTTCAACAGTTTTAGATTATACTGGCCATATGTCTGTTTTGTTACTTGCCCAATAATCATTTCACTTTGCCTTGCCTTTTATCAATTAACCTGTCGTGCTTTCCACACTTCCCTTTTGCTTTTCTTTCCATGCCCTATTTCCTTCCCTCTTCCGTAGAAAAACCTGTTTTCTCAAGTTTTCAGTCTGAACAAAGTTTAAGATCTGAAACATTAACTCTTATTTACGTTTGGTTTTTATTTCAGGTTTCCAACATCTCAAGTATTTTACTTTGCAAGATAGAAAACATACTCCCTTGTGTAGAAACAACTGAAATACAAAAAGCATGAAGTCAAATAAAGCCTTTGAATGGAGATTGTCTTGCAGAAAATGAAGAAAGGATCATCCCAGTACTTTTTCAGGAACAAGCAATGTACTAAATATCATAAAATCCATTATAATTTGAATAAGAAGAAGATGCTTTTTATTTCAATATCTTTTGTAAAATTGCAATTGATTTTACAATCACCACAATATTATTTCTCCCCAAATTGACTTAACACTGCAAGATCCTCTACCAAAGCAATGTAACAGAATATGTTATGGCAGGGACAGGAGCACTAAGTTCAGTTCAAAAACTGTCTGCATATTTTGGTTGACTTCAACAACTATGAATCAAAATGGTGAAACAGATAAACACAAACTACACAGCAGTAATATCAACAAACCGACCACTCAAGAGGCACCTTCAATAATACTTCCAAAGCTTTCAAACTGTCTGTTTAGCAGGCAAACAAAAGTTGTACAGCCAACTGTGGAATTAATAAAATGTATGCAGAAGTGTCTTTAGGAATATATATGCTGCTGTACCCACAATGGCCTGTTCGTAGTGAGGAGATTTTCTGCTCAGTCTCATTAAGCTCTTTGTAGCTTGTGTAATCATGTCTTCATTTTGCAAATGCTGCAATGTCACAGATAATGTTTTCTTCATCGTATAAAGCTAAAAAGTGTGACTGCAGATAAATTTCATGGCTTATGTGACCAACAGCTTTTCATCATCTAAATACTTCAAACAAATTATCTAACAAACCTCATGCACCAGACTCCAGAAACACAATCTTCAACTTACAAATGAAGCAAAAAGCTGAAAGTACAAATTGTTCACATTAAAAAAAACACTTTGTTCCACACAAATAATTTCCAAATAATTGGACAATTAATGAAGCAATTTAATGGAAAAACTTGGAATGTTTCCATCACTAACCTAAAAACATCAGCATCCAGCTTTTAGCTGTTTCTATTTCTTATTTGTAAAGAAATCACATTTGAATTTGCAATTCAAATTCTACCACATATCTAGAAACTCTTGGAAACAAAGGTTCAAGACAAAATTAATAGTCACTCAGACAAATTGGGGTTAATTAATGAAAGTTAGCACAGATTTGTCGAGGGAATGCAATGCTTAACTAACTTACTGGAATATTTTTGAAGAGCTAATAGATGATTGGTGAGAGCAATGTCATTGCTGAGATGTACAGGATTGAGAACAAGAATACACATTAAAGGTAACTGGCAAAACAATGAGAAAAATGCTTTCCACGCAGCACAAGGTTGGGATCTTGAACATACTGTCCAAGACTGTGGCGAATGCAGGTTTAATCGAGATGTTTAGAGGGAATTAGGTTGAAAAGAACAATATTCAGTGCTATGGGGAAAAGGGTAGGGGAATGGCTCTAGGCGAAATACTCACTCAGAGTTGGGCAGGCCACAAGACATGGGAGCAGAAGTAGCTCATTCAGCCAATTGAGTCCACTCTGTCATTCAATGAGATCACAATCAATCTGACAATCTTCATCTTTACAATCGTGCCTCATCCCCATTAATTAGAAATCTGTACCTCAGTCTTGAATATACTTAATGATCCAGCCTCTGAGCTGCAGCTTTCTGCAATCTTTCCCCATTTAAATAATATTCAGCTCTTCTATGTTTTGTACCAAAGTGCACAACCTTCCCCATTCTCACATTGTAATCCATCTACAAGATTTTTGGCCTCTCACTTAACCTGTCAATACTCCTCTCCAGACTCGAGTCATCCGCTTTAAAATATAGCAAAGAGAAGAAATAATCCAATAATCTCTCCTGATCCAGTCTGTAACACAGATACTTTTTGACTACACACGCTTTCACAGAGAGTGAATTAGAAATGCAAGTGAACAAATGGTAAGGTAACAAATAAACAGGAAATAGCCAAATTAAAAGGTCAACTACTAAATATTTACTTTTGGAACACAAGAACTATCTGGAGATGAACTGAAGAAGGAGCATTTTTACTTTTTAGTGTAGCCTATATTATTGCATTTATTGTTTAATGTATTCATAACAACAGTGGATTAAAGGGCTACAGCAAATTACTGCAGACGCTGGTATCTGTACTGAAAACAAAAATTGCTGAAAATCACAGTTGATCATTCAGTATCCATGGAGACGGAGCAAGCTAACGTTTTGAGTCTAGATAGAGGAATACCAAACCGACCCTTCGGTCCAACCAGTCCAAGCCGAACATAATCCCAAACTAAACTAGTCCCACCTGCCTGCTTGAAACATTAGCTTGCTCTCTCTCTATAGATGCTGCCTGACCCACTGATTTCCAGCGTTTTTGTTTTATTTCAGTGTGGATTACAGGACATGTACCTGTAGTACAATGTCAATAACTTGCTTACAAATGCTTGCATTTTCCAATCCTTATTCTCAGTGTGCATTGCCATGAGGGGGAAACAACAAGTTTATCTAAACATCCTGACCTTTGCTGTCGGTTTCAATTTGTTTTTTGTTTGTTATTCACCAGAAAGTTAACCACTGCATCTGGTTCCAACATTCCGTTCAAAGGGTATTTCAGACCTAATCTCAGGCAAAACTAATCAGTTTCTTATTTCTCATATATTTCAAGATCTGAACATTTTAAGATTTTGCCGTCTATGTTGGGAAGGTGTAAATAAATTTAGTTCAATAACGGTTCCTTGTGGTGCAGACATGAACCTTCTCCATGCAATACACATCATTACTCCTAGATCCTCTTCTATCAGTATCACCAATGCCTGAAATGTTCCATATGAGCCTTATAAACACACTTCCAATCTTTGGTTTAGATTTTTAAAAATTTCTTATCCTTCATTATGCACCAATTGCAATCTCTGGAAACATGTTTATGTTCAAAATATGAGCAATAAAACACAAATGTATTAATATTAGAAGCAAAAAATAATAAGTTCTAATCAATTTTAGTTTAGTTAACAGCATATCTTCCTTCTCAAATCTGTTTACTATGCTTCATCATAATAATTATTCTTAGTCTCTGTGTCTTGGTCTGTGTTTTCTTAGCAATCTTGTTCCACTTCAAATTAAAACATGGACTGTCAAATCAGATTAAACAATACTTGTTTAATCTGATTGCACAATGACCTCCCCTTCCTACCTGCTCTGTGGCTTCTACTAAAAAGAGAAAGAGCAACTATATGGTCAGAATGTTATCATCAGTTCCAAGATCATCCAACAGCTCTACACCAACAAGGCTTGAACAAATTGCACTGTACTTTCATCATTACTGGGTCACAATCCTGGAACTCCCTACCTAACACTACTCATCACACAGGCTGTAACAAGGTGCAGGACCTCCATGGCCTTCTTAGAGAATATGGCATGGACACTAAAGGACGTCTGGCCACAATCATCCACACCATGAGAAAAAATGAAAACTGCCAGGTCAGCTTGTTACGTGGCTCAGTGATCAATCACAAAAGCCATTTTCTTCATTATAGCTCTATTAGAATATATCTGAATTTTACTCTTTCTACCATCATGAAAATACTGACAGTGAGCTGAAATAACACAGATTTTCTTTTACTTTCTATGCCCTCTCATCAAATTTCTTGTTCCTAATAGGAACTCAGAACCATATCCTTCCAAAATATCTGCACACAACATTATTTAATTTTTTTTCTTGTATTCATTTGAAGCCATGAATACAATGAAAGAACATGGACAAATAACAAATTGACAATTTAGTGTTGCACATTATTAAACTCCCATTTTAGCAAATTACTTTAAATCTTAATCAAATGTGTTTACTTAATTTACAATGTCAAATGTGTAATGCTAAAGTAAACGGGGACCCTCATGGCCTGTGTGGCAATGAAAAGACCAATGAAATGCTGGACCAATTTACCATTACAAAATGTATACTTTTTATACACTGGATGTCTTCAAAGAATACACACACAAATCATGCATATGCATATTTAACTTTAAACTAGATTAAAATTCCTTTCTTTGCCTGTATTTTCTATGGTGTCCCTATTGGAAGGAGGATACCACTATAAGATACTAAGTTGACTTTGTTGGCTCTCACTACAAAGAACAAACATAGGAAATTAGCATGAAAGTACAAAATCACATGTGTACCCTGGTTTAGTTATCATTCACTCTCTAACCTTAATTCGCCTGAAAAACTGTTGTTCCTGGCTACTTATATGCAATACAACATGAGATCAACTAATTTATACACACATCTGAAATGCAATAAAAATCTGAAATTTATCCACATCTCCGACCTACAAAGTTTTACTTCTGATGATCAACTTTTGTCAAATTACATCCTAAATCTGCATCTACAATTAAAAGTTCTGAGGAGGGGTCACTGGACGCAAAACATTAATTCTGTTTTTTCCTTCACAGATGCTGCTAGGTCTGCTGAGCTTTTCCAGCAACTTTGTTTTTGTGTGTACAATTAAAACAGTTTGTTAACTGAGCATATGCAATACAAACTGCTATCAGCTTATGTTATGTGGCAGTTCAGTTTCAGTCTCAGATCTGCAGCCTCCATTGACCATGTGTTGAAATTTGTGTAAGGGAGACAGGTCACAGTGAAGCACCCAGTCACTGATTCTCATGTTATTATGTATATGTGTTTATCCACCTTGTATTTTAATTATAATAACAACACAGCGGCCTTAGCTTTAATGAGACTTTTTTTTGCAGAATTAAGTTTATTTAAGACGAAGACAAATTAAATTGAAAGACATTATGATCTTTTTACAACATATCTCAGTTAAGCACATTTCAAATATCTAACTTATTGTATGCAAAATGAAAATAAAGAGACAGAAAATAAATACAGGATAGAGGAAAGATGTGCTGTACAATATTTTAAAAACTTTGCTTACTTCAGTTACTAAAAGGTTAATACTAAAGTAACCAAACTAGTCATGCCATCTGAGGAGCCTTATTACTGTAATTTTAGGGTTTTGTTCAACATCACAGTGCACAAACAATTTTATTTTAAAACAAAAATCAGCCCAGAGAGAACTGAACTTTCTTGGAAATTCCAGCAGTCTGCAAATTAAAAGTTGTATTTTTCTTTACTGATTCATTAGAAAGAGTAAAATTCAGATGTATTCTAAATCATACATAACATTTCAAATTGGAATCAATTCCACTCAGGACAATAAACACTTGCTTCAACAGTCATGCCTTAAAATGTTGGTAACAATAATCATCCATATCACAGATGTATTCTGTCTTTCTGCTCCACCTCTTTTCACAAGAATTAGGTTTAATTACACCCACTCACCTGCCAGCTAAGCCAAGATAATTATTCTAAAACAATAAAGAGTTTCCACCTGTTGTCAAGGAAATGTTTCTTGCTCACTATTAATGTAACAATCAAGCTGTTGTTATGATGCGTAATTAATGAATTGTGTGTGTGTTAGAGGGAAAATGCATGTCAGTGTTTCCCATTTGGCTGTGTATAATCTCATTTCTGTAGATGTTAGTGTATAATTCAACCTAAAAAGCCTCAGAACATCCTTTGAATTACAGTGGTCTTTATACGCTAAGTATAAAAATGAACTAGAGGCAAGGTACTGGGTGGTTACCAACTTTGTCATCCATAAACTGGGTCTGCTTTGCGAGGTCATACATTTGTCTTCATACATAACCTGTGCCTTCTACTTTACCTCCTGCACCCAGTTATAAGGCATATCTAAGAATAACATCACTCTGGGGGGCAAAGCCTCAAGGCTGACCTTAAAAGAAATGCAACATGACCAGGCTGCAGTTGGAAAGGTCATCTTATAAACAGTGCCACTTACACAACAATCCTGGGCCAATCTTTGGGAAGTACTAAAACACTACTGCCTAAAATAAGGAAATGCAAAGGGGAAGAGATGACAGAAAACTAATGATATCCCTTCGGAGAGATTTAAGGCGGTAAAGCAGAATTAGTTCAGATAATCTCAAACAATTCCTTTTTGGAAACATAAAGCTGCTAATAATTCAGATCAAAAATAGTCTCATTCAAGTGAAGGCTGGCAAAGGAGACAGGAATTATCAGTTCAACAGACTCTGTAGTTGAAGAGAAATGTTTGGTGGTGTGCACATCATCGATATTTGTCAAGTTTGTTGAAGTAATATACCTCTTCACCAAGTGGCATAAAAATAGTATGCATCTTAGCAACACTGAAATAGGAAGGAAAAATCAAATTTCTCTGTGGAATTCGACTGAGAACTAACTAGAAAATGAAGATTGCACCTAGTCCTTGCCATTTCTGGGATTTTTACCTAATCTGTAGGGGAAGAATTTCCACTGGCTCTGTACAAGGCAAATTACATCAGTATGCTGAGGTCTTGCTATGCTTGGAGCTATTGTTTCCATGGTTCAGTGAGGACATTGCATGTGAGTTAAGGCCAGTATATTGTGACAGACAGAGAGGTCTCAGCTGAGTGCTTTGTTAAAAAAAAATTGGTTCTGATCTTTTACATAAGGGAATAGGGAGGCCTCAGCTGAGTATCAGATGGTACAGTTGCATGGAGCATACAGGCACCACAGGAGATAGGGATAACAAGGTGCAGAGCGGGATGAACACAGCAGGCCAAGTAGCATCAGAGGAGCAGGAAAACTGATGTTTCGGGCCTAGACCCTTCTTCAGAAAATTAAGGTACATTCCCATCACTGGAGATAGTAAATGTAAATCCTAAAATCAGGCTCAGATTAGATTTCCAACAAAATCTGTCAGACCTAAATTTTAAAAAGGACCTAGATATTCATGAAACACATTGCTTACACTTATCACACTAAAGAGGTAATGGAATCAAAGAAAAGGCTTGTAACATTCCAAAAGTAGTAACCTAGAGGATTCAGAGAATTTTGATTACCAGTGAAAGATAACCAAGATATTGCCACCAAAATACAAAGAATAGCGTAACACAGGAAAAGGCCCTTCAGCCCAGCATGGTGCCTTTATAAACTAAATACCTTTTAGCTCTATATGGTCCACATCCCTCTATTCCTTGCCAAGATGCCTCTTAAAGATGCCTGCTAAAGGGCAACAGCATGGAATTCAAGAGAGAATGAGCCAGCAGTGTGACAACAAATTGTGACAAGCTCTGCAAGTATATAAAAAGGAAGAAGCCAGTAAAAGTAAACATAAGCCCTTCAGTGACTGAGAGAAAAAAGGTTAGAATGAGGGAACAAGAAAATGGCAGCAACATTTTTTTTAAATGCAGAGGTCTTCACAGTGGAATGGACAAAAACTACACCAAAATAATGCATAACCAAGAAGGTTAATAATTGTCAAGAACTTAAAATAATTCATACTTGTAAAGAATAGATACTGGAAAATTAATGGAACTGAAAAATGAATTTCCTGTATCTGACAACCTATACCCATAAGCTCCAAAAGAGTTGGCTTCAGAGGAACGAATGAACTGCTTATGGTCTATCAAAATTGAGGAATTAGAACAGCCCCAAAAGATGGGAGCAGCAAATGTAATACTAATATTCATGGAGGGAGACAGAAATTAGGGAACTGTAGATCAGTTAGTCTAAATTTAGTATTTGGGAAAATGTCACAACTAGGGGACTGGTAACACGATGCTGAAAGAATCAAAATATGATTAAGCAAATTCAAATGATTTTATAAAATGAAAATCATGCTTGAAAAATCCAATTTCTCAATGTTTTGAGGACATTACTAGCAAAGTTTACAAAGCTTGGCTCATTGATGTAGTATATATCAGTTTTCAAAAGACGTTTAATAATGTCCTACATGAAAGACATTCAGGATAAGATTCCATTTGGTTGAGGTTAATTTATTAGCATGTACAGAGATTGGTTTGAAGAATAGAAATTAGACAGTGGGTTTATATCTCCTTTTCAGTTTAGCAGTCAAATAACACTATGATTAGTGCTTTTGCAATCGATATCAATAACTTCAATGAAGGAGCAAAATGTAATGTATTCAGACTTGCTAGTGATACTTGGTGGATAGAAAAAAAAAGTTGTGAGGAGGATACAAAGTCTGCAAAGGGTATAGATAATGACAGTTTAAGTGAGTGGGCTAAAGTTGGCAGATGGAGTATTATTTGCAGAATGTGAGGTAAATCATTTTGCCAGGGAAATTAGAACACATTTTTATATGGTGGGAAACTATTAAGGGGTCATGTTCAGAGGGATTTGGGTGTCTTTACACAAGAAAGACAAGATTAAAATCCAGGTGCAGCAAACAATTAAGATGGGAAAATGCATGTTGGCTTTTGTTGAATGTGGAATAGAATACAAAAGTATGGAAATTTTGTTACACTTCTGCAGGGCTTTGGTGAGATTACATTTGGAATACAGAATGCAGTTTTGTTCTCTATATCTAAGGAAGGATCTATTTGCCTTAGAGAAGGTCAACAAATTCGACATGTTTGGATGCTTTCTTGTGGGAGACAGTCATTTCTTGGCATTTCTGGGTTGCAAATGTTACTTGAGATATGTCAGCCTAAGCTTGGATATTGCCCAGCTCTTGTTGCAATTTGGCAATGGGCTGCTTCACTATCTGAGGAGTCACAAACGGTCCTAAACATTGTCCAATCATCTGTGAACATTCCCAATTCTGAATTCATGATGGAGGAATGTCATTGAGGAGGCAGCTGAAGATGGTTAGGCCAAGGACATGACCCTAAAGATCTCCT
This sequence comes from Stegostoma tigrinum, assembly GCF_030684315.1. Classification (NCBI taxonomy): domain Eukaryota; kingdom Metazoa; phylum Chordata; class Chondrichthyes; order Orectolobiformes; family Stegostomatidae; genus Stegostoma; species Stegostoma tigrinum. The sequence goes on from NC_081375.1 coordinate 30,081,365, forward strand.
TCAGAGATGTCCTGGATTTGAGATGACTGACATCCAACAACCACAACCATCTTTCTTCATGCCAGGTATGACTCTAATCAATGGAGAGTTTTCCTCTGATTCCCAGTGACACTAGTTTTTGACACACACTTTTGGTATACAGGACATACCTGCATAATTCTCCCCATTGGCGGATAGATGCCAGCTGTTGTAGCTGCCCTGCAACAGCTTAGCTAAGGCAAAGATAAGTTCTGGAGCAGTCGTCTGCAGAACTATTGCCAGAATGTTGTTTTGGCCCATTGCCTTTGCTGTATCCAGAAGCTTCAGCTTTGTAGAGTCATGGTTTCATAAAGGTTTACAGCACAGACAAACACCCTACAGTCCATCAAGTCTGCTATCTTTTATATTATTGTGTTAGGCTCACACTTCATTAAGAATAAGGACATTTATGAGTCTCCTCCGATGTGTTGTTCACTTATACACCATCATGACTGAATATGGCGGGACTGTCAAGCTTGGATCTGATTTATTACTTGTGGAATTGCTATCACATCTTGCTTACACTTTTTGCAACAGTAAGTAGCCCTGTGTTACAGTTTCATCAAGTATTTAGAGATGCCTAAAGGTGCTCCTGGCTTGACTGTAATGGTAGGCTGGGGTTGTACAAGTCATGAGGTTGCAGATTATGTTTGAGTTTGCCTGGTCTATGAGCCACCTCAAATTGCCCTCAAAGCAACTTCAGGGTGGTTCAGAGATAATGGGAACAGCAGATGCTGGAGAATTCCAAGATAATAAAATGTGAGGCTGGATGAACACAGCAGGCCAAGTAGCATCTCAGGAGCACAAAAGCTGATGTTTCGGGCCTAGACCCTTCATCAGAGAGGGGGATGGGGAGAGGGAACTGGGATAAATAGGGAGAGAGGGGGAGGCGGACCGAAGATGGAGAGTAAAGAAGATAGGTGGAGAGAGTATAGGTGGGGAGGTAGGGAGGGGATAGGTCAGTCCAGGGAAGACGGACAGGTCTCATCCCACCTCCTTGACCTGTCTGTCTTCCCTGGACTGACCTATCCCCTCCCTACCTCCCCACCTATACTCTCTCCACCTATCTTCTTTACTCTCCATCTTCGGTCCGCCTCCCCCTCTCCCCCTATTTATTCCAGTTCCCCCTCCCCATCCCCCTCTCTGATGAAGGGTCTAGGCCTGAAACGTCAGCTTTTGTGCTCCTGAGATGCTGCTTGGCCTGCTGTGTTCATCCAGCCTCACATTTTATTATTTCAGGGTGGTTCAGACTGTTACACATCTCCTGCTGGAATGCGCCTTTGCAAAGCAAGTCTGTATAGAGATGCAGTGGTTTTTGTCAAGGTTCATCCCAAGGACTCTGTCCTCTACAGGCTGTTGCCTAGGTCGTAATCTGCAAGTGATTTCCTTGCCCATATTTGACCCGATAAACTTGAGAGTCAATGCCGAGGACTTCCAATGGCAACTCCTTCCTGACTTTATACCACTGTCTCACTGCATCTGCTTGGACTGTCCTGCCAGTGGAACAGGACATACCCAGGGATGTTGATGGTAGTGTCTAAGACATTATTATACTGATGGAATCCTACCTTAAAGACAATTTCAAATGGTTACCTGACTAATCGATGAACAGCATGCCCAAATTTAGGCACTAGGCCCCAGACATTGGGGTCTTAGACTTTGCAGAGCTGGCCAGGCCGAGTTTGCCATTTTTGCTTCTGCAACTTATTTGATAGCAGGTGGTCTGTCGAGTTTTATTTGAAACTTTTAAGCAGTTTGAAACAGCTGAATGGCTTGCTATGCTATCTCAGGGGGCAGTTAAAAATCACATTGCTGTGGGTCTGGAGTCACACCTCGGCCAGACCAGATAGGGATGCAATTTTGTCTTCCCTCCAGGACATTACTGAAGTACATGGGCTTTTGGGTCAATCAACTCTGGCTTCAATGTCATCATTAGAATTTTAATCCGTGATTTTATTGAATTCAAATTCCATCATCCACAATGTGATTCAAATCCGAGTGTCCAGAACATTGAACAGGTCTCTGGATTATTATTGCAATGACATTACCGATCCATCATCACCTTCCAAAATCCCTTCACAGCCTTACTCCCAGGAATAATCTGGTTGGAGTAGTACAATGGCTTATTATTAGACACATCACTTATCTTTTTACTTACAACTACAAAGCAACAATTTTGCCATTATCTCCACAGGAATGTCTTTTTGGAGCAGAGAAAATGCTCCATTGACCAGAATCAGCTACAACTGGTCTGTCAAGATATTGAAGCTACTTTTGCCAGACTATGAACAGACTTTTGTACTTCATCAATAAGAAAATATTTTAACGCTATTACCATTTGAATCAGCAACATTTTTCTGTCAAATAGTTTCCTGCACTACTATTTATAACAAAAAGCTGCATTGAGGAGATGTAGAAAGATGTTTTTTAAAAAAATCAATTTTCACAACCAGAGAGAAATTGACTTCAAATTACAATTGTTGTGTCTTGCTTACTGCATTATTAGAACTGCAGCCTTGTCACAGTGGGTGGCATCTCACCTCTTACTGAGAAGATTGTGGGTTCAATGCCCATCTTCAGAGATGACAGCACAACAATCCAAGCTGATACTGCAGTGTAACACCCAGAGGTCTTCATATCAGAGATACCAACAAGTTCTGAACTACTCTCTCAGCTGAAAATGTAAGATCTCAGAGCAGTATTTTAAAGACCAAAGTTATCATCCTGGATGAGCTGGATGATATTCATCTTTCAACCAGGTCATTATCACATTGCTGTTAGTGCAACCTTGCTATGTGCAAATCAGTTGCTGCATTTATCATGTTACAAAATTAATTTTCAAAAAAATGCAGGCTATTCATTTTCATGCATTTAGGGACATCCTGAGGTTCTGAAAGACTTTCTCAAGCTACAATTTTCTTTCTGCTGCTGTATTTACTGGGTGGCACAGACACCCGACAGACAGTAGCCTTGGTACCAACTGCAAATGGAGTGCAAACAGAATGTAATTGTGTGCACAAGTTGGGTTAAGCCTATACTTTGCACCCTCTGCCCAGTTTAGTTGCATGAAGAGACCCCAAAAAATGTCTGCACTCAGCAAATATGCTGCCCCATGCTGCGCAAGGCCAATGTGAATTTGTTGCTGCATTAGGTTCACTTTTTCAGTGATCATCTTGTCCCTTCCCTCCCCTCCGATTCCTCAATACAGCATCAGTTTGGGATGTGCAACTCCCACATGGTATAGTCATGCAGCCCAGCCTCAAAAATAGCTCAGGCCTTTTGCCAGCAAGATTGAGGAGGCATTCCATTTGTTCCATGCTCCTCTTAAAATCATATTTTAGCCAAAATAAGAGTCTGAACTGTGCACTTTCAATGTGAACAAGCTCAATGTCTTCCATATCAAGGCTTTCTGTAATCTGTGCACTGTGTTATTACATCAAAATAATTAAAGTTTTCATTTCATTATTAATAAAAACATTAATTTGATGAACATTACTGCTTTGATTAAAAGAATACTAATCCATCTCCTTGAAAATAAATCCACAGGGTGAAAGTGCTGTGAATTTAGTGAAATAAATGCAATTTTTGAAATTAATTTTTTGTGTGAAGTGAGTTCATTAGATGCGACATGAAACTGTTCATCGTTTCCTTCTTTTGTCTCTGGCCCTTAAGCTGCAATTATATGTGAATGAGACAATATTGAACAATTGCAACACCCTGGTCATTTAAGTTCCACAGGATGCCTTATGTTCCTTAAGTGCTTTGAAGAAGACAAAACAGCAAAAAATTAAAACTAATGATATCTATTACACAACCATACCGCGATGTGCACAGCATAGAAGGAATACTCCATGGAGATTCTCTTGAGAAACATTTTCCCGAGGTACCCAGCACTACAGATCCATTCTTTCAGCAATTCAGTTCGTTCCACATGGTATCAAGAAACAATTGAAGGCAATGGATAGCACAAAAGCTCGGATGTATACACCGCCAACACTACTAAAAATGCTTGATGCTTTCTTGGACAAAACAGTCTGCTCACCTTAAACATTTAATCCCTTTACACACAGCAGCAACTTTTTATGCTCTGTCTAAAGCACACTATATAGAAGATGCAATAAAGGAACTTCAAAGAACACCTTCCAAAATAATGGCCATCAGCACTTTGAAGGACAATTGCAACTGATACTTGGGAGCACCACTGCCTACAAGTTTTCCACCAAGACTCACACCACTATGTCTCAGAACTATAGCATCATTCCTTTAATGTAGCTCTGCAGTGCTGACAGTAAATCTGCATCAAGGGGTCTGCAAGAGTTCAAGAAAGCAACTTACTGCCACCTTTACAAAGTGAAATAGTCATTGGCAAAAGTATGGCCAGTGGGGTGTGAAGTAGGATGAAAGGATCCAGCTGGCAAAGACAGGTCTTCACAATCTGTCGGCCATGACCCTCCAATGGATTCACCAGACAAATTTTGGTATTGGGTTCACTGAGAGTGTGATGGATATATTGTGCCACCAGCTGGCCCTTTTAAATCCTCAAAGTTCTTTTTAGTCGTGAATATGGTCTATCTGTCTGGTTCTAAGGCCTGAAACTCTGCTCTCCACACATGCTCCTCTCTGAGGTCTTTGATCCCCTACTGCACACCCACTGCTATACATAGATCTCCTCCTTTTACCACAGCAATTCCACCTCCCTCAAAGATTTACTGCCTTCCTCATCATCAATCTCACTGCTCTACTTGCCTCCTCACCCCACTGCTACACGTTTACCCTCACTTCCACAGCCGGTCTTCCTGCTCTCAAAGATCCTGGGTTTGGGCTACTTGCCAAAATTGGGTCATGGGTTGGGAAGCATTGGATTTAAGGTGGCTGATAGCTGAATCTGTACTGAGATGTGATCTCAACTAAACCAGCTCCAGAATTAGAATTAATTAGTCTTGTTTTCTCTAAATTAGAGATAGGGATGCCAGTCCATGAGTTTGTTCTTTGATGCCTCGGTAACAAGGATTAGTGTCATCCCTGTTACCCTATTGTCTAGCATTACAGCTGGTTGCATCCTGAGACAATGCTTTGCAACTGAGAGAAGAGGCAGATGGAGGTGGTTTCTCTGTTCCCCACCCCCACTGCTTGACTCACTGAAACCAAGTATACTTTAGAGAAGAAATTCCTTGTTTCAATCCCTCTGATACTGTGTCTCTCAAGAATACACATGAGAAGACCTATCATGTTTAAAATGGAAATTTCTCAACAACAAAATGAAATTGTATTCATTCACACAAGTTATATGCTCGTGTACAAGAAACAGTGGCTACTAAAAGGGAGCATGCACTTAGAGTTTCAAAGTAGCCAAAGCATAACTATCCTGAGCTCTTTGAAGACGTAAAAAAATGAAGGTTTGATGATCACTTTTTGGTTCAATGATGAAAATGAAGGTTGGAAATTTCTGCAGGACTTCACAGTAGCTTAATTCTCGCAATAGTAGTTTCTAGTTCTGCTGAATTTTCATTGAAGTTGAGATGCTGCAGTGAAGATCGGCACTTATTCTGTATTTCAATAGATAAAAGAATAAAACTGCAGCCGTGTCACATGGTGAGAATCTTGGCAAGACTTTTTGTTTACTCCGTCAATGAGTACCCTTGTTTCAAAACCTGCCTGACATTTGGGCATTCTCAATAGGTGTATTAATAAACTACTTCTTATCACAAGAAGGCCTCTGTCAGTCTTTTTCTGTTTGTGTTTTAATTGCCACACAGATGGTTCCTGACAATATTAGAAGTGACATATAATTGGTTTTGAATCTCTGCAATCGCATCTCCTGCTGATAGAATGTTATTTCTTCCAGCCCATTTTGTGAATAGCATTCTGTCGCAACAATGTCTTTCCACATTGGCCTGACATTAAGTCATTATTTGCTGGTCAATTCAAAGGGCAGATCTGTTGAATTGTTAGCAGGAATGGTCCAGTTGTTTACATATTGTAGCCATGGCCAGACACAGAGGTTACTCACATAAACGTAAAATATTGTGCATGTTGGAATCTGAAATTCAAGCAGAAAGTACTGGACCTCAGGTGGGAAGAGAGATGCAGAGTTAATGCTTTGTGTCTAACATGCAATTCCCCTTATCTCCGTTTCCCTCTCCACAGATGCTAGCAGAAATGCTGAGTTTCTCCAGGAAGTTGTGTTTTTCTTCAGGGTAATATGCCATGGTTGACAGAAAAGAGATACCTGCTAATTATGCATTATATATATCAATAGACCTCACAATGCCACTGAAATATTTGGGTACTCAAGTCTCCTCCCATCAAACCTTCTGTCAATATCCTCCAGCTTCCATGATTAACACCTCTTCTGATAATTTATCTTTCCCAGCTGGACTGATCCAATCTCAGGAGAATTAGGTCAATTTTCAAAGTTAATATCATTCTTGGCCCATTCATGTTTGAAAATATATACCTTTGCTGACTTAAAAGGCATTTCACAAGTGTGCCGGAAATACATTTCAAGAGGGAAGAAAATGAGCAAAATAAAAGAACCCAGAATAAGAGGAAATATATTTACAAGCATCGTTGGCAGGAACAGGCTGAACCTTATTTTGTGCTGACCTTGATATGACTTTACATCTTGACATCCACATTCCCTGATATGTAACTTTTATTGTGAGTGAAGAAAATTCAGCTATTCTACTGTGCTGTATGATTGAGATTTCTGGTCAAAAGATAATTTTTTTTTAATATTGCAATGTAACTGTTTCTATCTTTCTATCAAGAATATTGTGTTGTTGATTATAGTTTGTGCTCAGGTCACAGTTCTCATTCAATAGCAAATAGAAATGTTGGAATAGGTCGGACATAAGTTATGAAACAAAAGGAAGTCACAAAAGGCTGGGAATAGAGAGAAAAAGACTTTTGCTTTATCAAGATTCCACAGAATATGTTACCAAGATTGCATTAAATACGGATTACTGGTTTTTGAATTCCATCACCGGATTTTTGTTGCTGGGACATTTATTGACTGAGACAATAGAGTGCAGCTGGAGGAACACAGCAGGCCGGGCAGCATCAGAGGAGCAGGAAAGCTGACATTTCGAGTCGGGACCCTTAAGAAGGATGTTCCTCCAGCTCCACACTCTTATCTCTGATTCCAGCATCAGCAGTTCTTACGATCTTATTTATTGACTGAAATGGTTTTAAAAAGGAAAATTACCAACTTGAAAGGACTACAGCAATCAGTTGACTACACAGATTAGTCAAGCATCTTCAAATCAATGTAGGTAAACAAATGTTAACTTCAGTTTAAACAACATTCACAAGACATTGAAATGGTGACCGTTTTAAGTGGTAGCAGATTTAAGACAGAGAAGAAAAATTACTGCCCGCGAAGAATCGTGAATCTGCGGAGTTCACTAAAGTGTGGTGGATGCAGGAACATTGAATAAATTTAAGGAGGAAACTGACAGATTTTTAATTACTTATAGGTTGAAAGGTTGTTGAGAGCTGGTAGGAAAGTGGAGTTGAGGCCACGATGAGATCAGCTGTGAGTGGGTGGAGTAGGCTCAAAGTGCTGAATTGGTTATTCCTGCTCCTAGTCTTATGTTCATGTGAAATCTGGCCCAAAAAGGCTTTCATCTCCCCTTCCCCTACTGCATCCCAAAACCAGCCCAGTTCTTCCCCTCCCCCCACTGCATCCCAAAACCAGCCCAGCCTGTCTCTGCTTCCGTAACCTGTTCTTCCTCTCACCCATCCATTCCTCCCACCTCAAGCCGCACCTCCATTTCCTACCTACCACCTCATCCTGCCTCCTTGACCTGTCCATCTTCCCTGGACTGACCTATCGCCTCCCTACCTCCCCACCTATACGCTCCTCTCTACCTATCTTGTTTTCTCTCCATCTTCGGTCCGCCTCCCCCTCTCTCCCTATTTATTCCAGTTCCCTCTCCCCATCCCCCTCTCTGATGAAGGGTCTGGGCCCGAAACGTCAGCTTTTGTGCTCCTGAGATGCTGCTTGGCCTGCTGTGTTCATCCAGCTACACACTTTGTTACCTTCATCTCCTGTTTTTGGGTTACGCTTCTATGATGAGTTTCACATATTGCATGTACTTCCCATGTCTGCTTGGATTGCTTTTGGGTGCTCCAGTTTTCCCCCCACAGTCCAAAGATGTACAGCTTAGGTGGGTTAGCCATGCCAAATTCTTTGTAGTGTTCAGAGATGTACAGTCTTGGTGGATTAGCCATAGGAAATGCAGGGTTTCAGGGATAGTGTATGGTGCTGGGTTTGGGTGGGAAGCTCCTTGGAGGGTCAGTACAGACTGGATAGGTTGAATGGCCTGTTTCCACACTGTTGCAGTTCAATGATTCTAAATATAGGTTGAGGGTTATAAAATGTTTTTCATATTCAACAATATCAGTAGCTCTGCATGTCAGTCTGACTGTTGAAGTTATTTGAGTTCATGAAGGAATTTTCATCAACTTAATTAAATTTCTTTATTTTATCAAGTTATGTTTTGATATAATGATGAGCTGTTATCATCATCAGATTGGTCATACCTTCATAGTATGAATTCACTGCCACTTATAAAATTAAGCTGTATAGCTTCAAATTTCATCTGATATTTGAGGGCATGAAAAGCTGGTGGAGTGAAAATTCCCCAGGACCCTCTGCAGGTTGTGTTACTAGCATCTGTTGTATAGCTCTGACCAAATCTGAGGCCAAATTTTGACAAGTGTACAGATAGTACACTGCACCTGTGGAAAATTTTAAGCTCATTTCTTTAAAACAAATATAAATCTAGACAAAATATATGTTTCAACAACTTTCTCAAATTAACAATTGGTAGTGGAAAAAGTGGACAGTCCTGTGAATCTGAGACCCAATCCAATCAATACCAATATATTCTTAATGTGCAGGTGTCAATGTTGGACTGGGGTTGACAAAGTCAGAAATCACACGACACCAGGTTCTAGTCCGACAGGTTTATTTGCAAACACAAGCTTTCAGATTGTAAGTAAAACACCTGAAGGAAGACTGAGGCATTGAAAGCTTGTGTTTTCAAATAAACCTGTTGGTCTATTACCTGGTGCCGTGTGATTTCTGACAATGTATTCTGAGGAAGTCGTTTATATTGCTACTATGTATGCTACTACATTGGGACTTCTACTGGAATTGAGCTTCTAAATGAACAGTACAAACTTTAAAGGAAGTGATTGAATCTCAATGCAATATCATTTTCTGTGCTTGAACTGTCTCCTCCAACATTTACACAAAAGTTTGAGGATTTTCCCAGATGTTTCAAGTCTCAAAATGCCCTGGAATCAATGACAGCTGCCAGCACTCATTGGAGTTTCCAGAGATTAACTTTGAATTATAGCAACTCTGGGATTTACACAATCTGCCAGCTGTTGTTCATAGTTCCTAATCTCCACTCCTTTCTAGGGGAACATTATCCAATTATTGAAGGAACAGATCACTTAAATCACATCACGCTTTTAAAAAAGTGAAAGAAACTAGTGTTTTGTTTTTGAACAAATCATCCAACTAAGTAGGAACGCTTACAACTTTCCTTGAAGTAATCTCGAAAAAAAGAAGCAGTGAAGTTGAAACTCTGCATTCCTTTTGTAGAATGGCAGAAGAGAAGGGATCAGGCAACCAAAAGGAAGTCTAGTCTTCATGTATAATTATGTAGGACACTATACAGTCTTTGCTCAGCCTCACCCTTTCTCAATATGACTGAGATTGGGGAACTCCCCATGTGAATTTATCATGGACATGCGCTGCCACTCACCAATACAAGGCATTAAAACCAGTGCCAGGAACAGGATATTGTTTGTTCGGATTCACATAATAATATACATTTATTCTACATATAGTTAATGATACCGGTAAACACCAGAACAATATTCAATAACAGCATTTTAAAAAAATTCATACCTGGATGTGGGTGTTGCTGGCCAGCCAGCATTTATTGCCCCATCCTGAGTTTCCCTTGAGAAGGTGGCGGTGAGCTATCTTCTTGAACTGCTGCAGACCACCTGCTGTGGGTTGATCCAGAAAGCCATTAGGGAGGGAATTCAAAGATTTTGACCCAGTAACATTGAAGGTATGGCAATACATTTCTAAGTCAGGATGGCAAGTGGCTTGGACAGGTGCTTTGATGGGAAGGTGGTGGTGTTCCTATCTATCTGCTGCTCTTGACCTTCCAGATGGAAGTGGTTGTGGGTTTGGAAGGTTATGAGTACACACTGCAGTGACTGAGCATCAGTGGTGGAGGGAGTCGATTCTTGTGGATGTAGTGCCAAACAAGTGGGCTGCCTTGTCCTGGATGGCGTCAAGCTTCTTGAGAAATGTTGGAGTTGTACCATCCAGGCAAGTGGGAAGTATTCTATCACTGTACTAACTTGTGCCTTGTGGACAGTGGACAGGCTTTGGGGAGTCAGGAGGTGAGTTACTCGCTGCAGTATTCCTAGCCTCTGACCTGCTATTGTCGGTACTATGTTTCTATAGAGAGTCCAGCTGAGTTTCTGGTCATTGGTAACCCCCCAGAATTTTGATAAGTGGGGCTTTCAATGATAGTAACACCATTGAATGTCAAGGGATAGTAGTTAAATAGTCTCTTATTGGTGATGGTCTTATCCTGGCATTTGGGTGGCGCGAGTGTCACTTGCCACTTGTCAGCCCAAGTCTGGATATTGTCCAAATCATGTTGCATTTGAACATTGACTGCTTCAGTATCTGAGGAGTCACAAATGGTGCTGAGCATTGTGTGATCATCGGTGAACATCCACAGTTCTGACATTATGATGGAGGCAAAGTCATTAATGAAACAGCTGAAGACGGTTGGGCCAAGCACACTACCCTGAGGAACTCCTACTGAGATGTCATGGAGCTGGAATGACTGACCTCCAACAACCATGACCATGTTCCTGTGAGAACAAAGTGTGGAGCTGGATGAACACAGCAGGCCAAGCAGCATCTTAGGAGCACAAAAGCTGACACTTCGGGCCTAGACCCTTCATCAGAAAAGTGGGAGGGGTAGAAGGTTCAAAAATAAACAGGGAGAGGGGGTAGGTGGATCGAAGGTGGATAGAGGAGAAGATAGGTAGAGAGATCCCCTAAGGTTTGCCTGGAGGGTAGAGGGTAACTTCTTTAGGTTAGGCATCCCGGATTCTCCAGCATCTGCAGTTCCCATTATCTCTCAGGGGATCTCTCTACCTATCTTCTCCTCTATCCACCTTCGATCTACCTACCCCCTCTCCCTGTTTATTTTTGAACCTTCTACCCCTCCCCCTTTTCTGATGAAGGGTCTAGATACCAGTGTTGTAACTGTACTGGAACAGCTTGACTAGGGTGGGGCAGCAAGTTCTGGACCACAAGTCTTCAGTGCTATTGCCGGAACGTTGTCAGGGCCTATAGTCTTTGCAGTATCCAGTGTCTCCAACCGTTTCTTAATATCACGTGGAGTGAATTGAATTAGCTGAGAACTAGAGGAGGCCAAGATGGATCGTCCACTCGGTGCTTCTGGCTGAAGATTGTTGCGAATGCTTCTGCCTTATCTTTTGCACTGATGTGCTTCTATCATTGAGGATGGGGATATTTGGAGGGCTTCCTCCTCCAGTAAATTATTTAATTGTCCCTCACCATTCATCTCTGGATGTGTCAGGACTGCAGGGCTTAGATCTGATCCATTCGAAGTAAGATCACTTAGCTCTATCACTTGCTGCTCAAGGTGTTTAGCATGCAAGTGGTGCTGATTTGTAGTTTAACCAGGATGAAACCTCTTTTTCAGGTACACCAGGTGTTGCTCCTGGTATGCCCTCCTGCACTCCCCATTGAACCAGGGTTGATAACATGGCTTGATGGTAATGGTTGAATGGGGAATGTGCCAGGCCATGAGGGTTGCAGATTGCACTGGAGTACAATTTTAATGTTGATGGTCCACAATGCCTCATGGATCCCACTCTTAAATTGCTTAATCTGTTCAAAGCCTGTCCCGTTTAGCATGCTGATAGTACCACACAACCCAATGGAGGTTATTTTCAACATGAAGACAAGATGTTGTCTCCACAAGGACTGTGTGGTGGTCACTCTTACCAATACTGTCATGGACAGATACATCTGCAGCCGGCAGATTGGTAAGAATGAGGTCAATCATGTTTTTTCACCTCTTGTTGGTTCCCTCACTGTCTGCTGCCAACCCAATCTCGCAGCCATGTCCTTTGGGACCTAACCAGTTCGATCAATCGTACTGCTGCTGAGCCACTCTTGGCTCAGTAGACATTGATCTAACTCAATGGTTTGCTAGACCATTTCAGAGAGCAATTGAGAGTCAATCACATTGTTGTGGGCCTGGAATCACATGTAGGCCAGACCAGGTGAGGATGGCAGATTTCCTTCCCTGAAAGACATTTGTGAACCAGGTGGGTTTTTGTGACAATCGACAATGGTTTCACAGACATCAGTCAGTTCTTCATTCCAGATTGCTCCTTTTTTTAAAATTGGATTCAAATTCCACCATCTGCCATGGTAAGATTCAAACCCTGGGTCCTCAGAACATTATCTGAGTTTCTGGATGAATAGTCTAGTGATAAGACTACAAGGGGTCAGCTCCTCATGCATGTGATTAAAAACAATTGTGAAAATGTTCAATTAAAATGTTCTTTTCTGCTGTGAGCCCTTTGTTATATGGGTGTAAGGAACAGCACAGCAACTACATTCATCATCGGTAACCATGGTATTTCTCCTACTGCTACTACAAAATTCTATAAAGAGCATACTGAAGGAAAAGCTGTATCTGAAGGTATTTTTCTTTAAAAACTTACAAGAAAAGAATAAAGCACTGAAAGTATGTCGAGAATGAAAGGTGATAACCCATATAATTCTAACTGACTGGGGGAACATTACCTAAATCAATAAATTAAAAGATGGTCATTACAATGGGACTGTAAGTAACAAAGGACATCAAGGTGATGAAAGGTCAGCGTACTGAAACATTGTTAACCTAGCCCAATCTGTAGTCAGGACGCTAGTGGCTGAATCAGTTCCAGTCTCAGCTCCACATTGTGGCAGCATCCATGGTATGGCTCGATATTTAAAAGGAAGACCCTTAAATGGCCTTGAATTGAGGTGAGTGCTCAATCAGTGGCCCCAAGTGCAAACTGGAAACAATAACTCAAGGGCAATTTTAAAATGGGAACAGCAACCACTATTATTGCCTGGAGCAATGGAGCAGGCAGGAGAGCAGAGGACCAACAAGCAGGCTCATGGTCCACACAAGTTCCCAAACACTCATGCATTAGAGACTCAAGCTGTCCTACTCAAGCAGTTACCACTATGAGCATCTCATTCAGTTTGACTATCCCCTTTTCTCACACAAAATTTGTCATCAGCTGCCCCATTCACTGAAGGTTTTCCACTGTCTTCCCAACAGGTTTGCACTATTGTGTCTCAGATCATTTGCTTTATTCTTTACAATCCTTGAAAATGTCATTTTGTCCCTCTCCAGTACGTTAAAAGCCCTTAAATTACTACAAGAGCCAGGTAATTGGAGGTGTGCTTGTTACCAGCTACTGTGCCCCATCACTCTCACTTTAAAAATTCTAGTACATCACAGAGAAGTGGGAAAAGTGACATGTCAATCAAGTGCACTATTTACAGAGTGCATCCTCATCACCCCCTTCTCCCCCACACTCCCACCCCCATTGTATCCTTCTCCACACACATTGCAGGGTTTGCAGGGCACTTTCTGCTTACATTTCACATTTCTGATGTGCTTATTGATGAATAAAAGTAACATTCTGAAGAGATTAAGAAAAACATTGTTGCCTAGATTGGGCACCACATGACGGAAGTACTATAATGTGCATCCAGCCATAATTCTGAATACTGACCATTGCTTATATCCAAGGCTGGCCTCATTAAACTAAAAATGCTGAGCTTCAGGTGCCAGAACTCCCTTTGAGTGGGAAATCATGTATGAAGGGAAAGGGAAGATATGAAACTCTACGCTGCCTCAGGTTTTCAAGGCTCTGAGTTGTCTTCTTATACATTCGAAATAAAGTGCTCCAATAATCTAATCATCCAGACATACTGCAGATGCTGCAACATGATCAGACAGAAATGCTCAATAAGCATTCTGAAAAAAGATAAAGAAAGAATACGTTGACCTGAGAAGCCTGTCCCATGAGTTTCAACTTTAGAAAGCACTGTAATTCGAAGTTGACACTTGAGAAACATATAACTTTTAGGTCTATGGCAGCTGACCAGGCATCTCAGACAAGTAGTGAACAGTACAATGCATGAATCACTGAAGACCCAGACCAGAGCTGTGAAACTATTTGCACAAAGATACACAAAAACGAAAATAAAAACACGATTCTCCAGTTTCTATATATGGTCTGTGTTTTGCCAATTCCAGAATCCTAAACGAGTTTTAAGCTTTACATGCAGTGGTGGTTTTTTTCAAAAAAATTAATCTAAAGTTATTTTTAACTCTGTAATTTAGGAGCTGTGATGGGGTGGAAGGCAGAGTTGGAGAGGATAGTCTTTGAACATCAAATCATGGCTGTATAGATGAAGATCAATCAAACTGCTTTTCATTTCTGAACATTTCCAATTTACTGTTTAACATGCTAAGATAGCTTGGGATTGTTTGCTATGATCCCATGACTTTTGAGCTTCTACATTTTCCATGCTTGTCTGACAAAGGACATTTCCCAGAGGTCATCTCAAATAACAAAAAATTTTAATACTCCTGCTAATCTAACCTACTAAACTTAACTTTGGAACAGTAAGTTTTGACCTGAGAAGCAAAGAACCTTTGGCTGACGGAAAATGGAGGCAGTCCTGAAGTTTTATCTGAAACGACAGCAGGAAATGATATGTAGCAACGTTCATCTACAACATCACAACAACACTTTTATGTATGTGCTCAGCACATAACTTCCCCAGAATCCATCAAGTTAGATTGCCTTCCTATAGCGTTTCAAGAATGCAGGATGAAAAATTGACATATCTTTCAATGAACTGCACAGGTATCACTTTCTGGGAATTGCTGTCGTCTCTGCAGTTTACGAAGACAGATTTCAGAAATCTCTCCGCACAGTCCTGCGAGTGTTGCCATGGCAATAGAAATAAATACCTGATTATCTTCTACATGTCTAGCTGTGTTACTAATATAATACGCTGATACCTTCAACATGGAGACACGTATGATGGCCATTAAACTGGAGAATTATACTTTATAATGGACCAAATTTTGCTGAAAAAGTAATGGTGTGTGCTGTTCTTCCTGTGCAAATTAGGCAGCAACTAGTCTCGCAGAAGCAATACCTGTGAAATGTGAACTGCCACAAGGGCCACTTCATGTAAACAGTATCCTGCTCTTCACATCCCCAATAACAGTTTTTGTAAAGTTGTGGCATTGCACATTAAGTGCCCTTAAAATGTGCCACAAATGTGATCCAATTATTAATCGCAAAAATACTATTTTAACAACATATCTTTCAAAGATAGCCAATTAAATCAGCTAATAAAATGTGAGGCTGGATGAACACAGCAGGCCCAGCAGCATCTCAGGAGCACTCACTTTGGCTAAAAAGTGAGAAGTTGTAACTGTGGGGTCTCATCCTTCAGACTATTCACCTTGATGATTCAAAATCTTTACAATTTTAAAATAAAATTTCTTACTTTACTCTTAACCTATTTTATTCTCTGCCTTTGTTCAATCTTTCTTGTCCACTCTTCTTTGCTTTTACTCATTCATGGGATGAGGGCATCAATGGCAAGGCCTGCATTTATTTCCCATCCCGAACTGCTTCCAAGCAGGAGGCAGTTGAAAGTCAACCAAGTTGGCTGTGGATCTGGAGTGACATGTAGGCCAGACCAGGCAAGGGCAGCAGTTTACCTCCCTAAAAGACATCAGTGGACCAGATTTTTTCCTTTTCCCAGCAATCTACAATGGATTC
The DNA here is from genome assembly GCF_030684315.1 of Stegostoma tigrinum. Classification (NCBI taxonomy): domain Eukaryota; kingdom Metazoa; phylum Chordata; class Chondrichthyes; order Orectolobiformes; family Stegostomatidae; genus Stegostoma; species Stegostoma tigrinum. Next base: position 30,097,343 of record NC_081375.1, read on the forward strand.
ATGCTCATCATTAAACTCCTAATTCAAGTCTTCTTCTTAATTGAATTCAAATGCCTCCATCTGCCATAGCAGGTTTTGAACCTGGGTCCCCAGGACATTACCTGGGTCTCTGGATTAACAGTTCATCAATAATACCACCAAGTTGTCACCTCCTCTTCTTCTGCAAATGATTTGACATTGAGTTCATCTATTGTCATTGACACTCCTTCAGTTTACTCCTCAATCCTAGAATTTAATTGAAGTGTTGCTTGTCCTCTTGGTAAAGTTTTAAATGACCTATTATGAAAAGTTGTTTTCAAACTGAAAGATTTTGGAGCAAGCTTAATGTTGTGAGATGTCCCTCTCCAGCAGCTTCTGACCTATAACATTTTAAGATCAATAATCTCCATGATGTGGCATTAAGTTACACCAGAAGAAAATTTGATCTTTGACCTGTGATCTCTATGGACGTGGTCAAACAACAGCTGTAAAGAACATGATGGGATTTAGTTCCAAAATCTCACCGTGCTTGAACAGCTGACTGAAAGCTGTTGAAACCTAAAAGCTCAGGTTATAAGTTATAAGAAGGCCATAAGAATCTGTGGAAGTTTACCCCAGTATGAAACAGATGACTGCATAAAAATAAGAGAATAAAATCAGTGTTATTTACATACATATGAATTTGTATGTAGTGAATATCCCAGATGTAATCTGTCATTATGGAACCATACTCAATTGGCGTGCTTTCAACCTTGCTAATAAATTCAAATCAGTTTGCAGGCATCATGATGACAAAGTAATATTATAAATAATATTTCATTGTAGGGAGTTCCTTCATTGTCATTGGATTTCATGCTACTGGCAATGCACCTGAATGAAAACGGCAGTGTAAAGGTGACACATTTTGCATAATTCACATGTGAGGTAGATTTGACAACATAGATTAGATAAAATAATCTTTTGCCTTGAGATATGAAATAAATACAACTTTATCATTTGCAAATCTCAAAAATATCAAAACATAAGCATATTAATGATGCCAGGAAGAAGCAGAAAAGGCAAAGATTAAGAAATGACCAGGAAAGGGTTAAAAATTGTTGTAAAATATTTTCTTGTATCTCCATGGCAACAGAACTCCAATTATCTGAACTCACCAAGAAAAGTATTTAAACAGAATTATTGCATAAAAATTTGGAACACAATCAATTGCTCCCCTAGCTGGCTTCAATTCTCTAATTTTATTGAGGAGCTTTTTTGCACGTTCCATTTCACTGAAGGGAAATGAGTGTACACTAAAACACAAGTTATATTGACAACAAATTTAAGCCCAGTATAAAAGAATTATTGTAGATTCTTCTATTTGCTACTCTGAAGCAACCTAAATATATTCAAGGAGAGTTAGCTAATTAGGAGGGTATAATCCAAAATATTTTAAGGACATGGACATTTTTGAAGTTGAATTGCTGTTTTAAAGGTCAATCACATAATTTTCCCCATATAAGGGAGAATAAAACTATCGACGCACCTACTCCTACTAGAACCCAGCATGCATATGACATCAAGTAACAATAAACTAAGACTGTATTCAATCACTACAATTATAACTCTAGTGGTTGAATAGCTCAACAGTTTTTACGATCAGGATGCATTATTGAATATGAGAAAATTGGCCACCTCTCATGGATTTCAAACCACCAGGAAGTGGAGGTATAGCATCTACAGTTGCTATGATAGATATCAGATCAAAGCTGGGGTAAATGATTCCAACTAATGGTTGGAACATCACATCGAGTTTTGTCCCAGTTATTGCATTTCTTCCACATTCTTCTACAGAATAGTCACCTCACACACCATACCCTACCTGTAATCCTAGAATTTCCCTCAAACCTTTTATCTCATGATTCCCATTGGTGTAGTCTGACCTTTAAAAAGCTAATGGAGCAGAAAAACATGAATGATGTGTAAGAAGTGAAAAATAAAGATATTGGAAAAATAGAAGGTGAGAAATTAATTGATACTTCGGGCATGTGAAAGAAGATGAGGGAAGAGTGGTCTGTGGGAGGAGAGTGCGGGTGGGATTTGGTAGGCGATGATGGTAGATTATAGAGTTTGAAGAGTGTGTAAAGGGACAACATAAATGTATTTGATTAAAGATTTAGACATTGCATATTTGCAACAATGATTTTTAATACACATTTAACGTCTTTGACAATTAGCTTTTCCTATTCAGATTATTCACAAACCCTAACCATTCTGGCCCTATAAACCCATGCTAGATGTAACCATTGTAGTTATATGCATATTTAAAAAAGAGAGGTCACATATGACTGGCAATTGTCTAGTTAACAACTTTTATCCAATTTTGTTGGAACAGCATCCTGAAGATCCGAAAGCGTAATTATGTAATAATCATAATGTAAGCAAATCTCCACTTGCAGTGCATATAAATAACAAAGGATACGCTTACTATCCCTGCCTGTGTGTGTGGATTCTTCTTTTGTATAGAATTTAATAGCAGTAGGAAGAAGTGCCATCTAAAATTTTAATTTAAAGCATCTTCAGCTATATGTATATATTTATAGGGAGATGATGGCCTGGTGGTGTTATCAATTGGCTAACAATGCAGAGGCCTGGGTAATGCTCTGGGGCCTGAGTTCAAATCCCACCATGATAGATGGTTGAAATTGGATTAAAAAAAAATCTGGACTTAAGAATAGACTCTTGTCAATTGTTGGGAAAAAGACCATCAGGCTCACTAATGTCCTTCAGATTCACCTTACTTACTCTAACCTACATGTGACTCCAAACCCAAAGCAGTGTGACTGACTCTTCACCATTCTCTGGGCATCAGGGATGGGTAATAAATGCTGGCCTACATGCCCATATCCCATGAATGAAGGTAATAAAATTCTTGAACTTCTGAGGAAACGAAAACACTTTCCAAAGCAAAGATTCTGGCTGGAGTAGCAACAACTGCAGATTTGAAAGTAAAAGCTGCTTGGTTGGAGACATCAAGTCTGCCACTCATTCAGAAAGAGATAACATTGACCAGTTTGAGAGTGTAAAAATATGCCAGTTTTTAACACAACTGTGTTTATCATCAGGAGCACTGCTCAGATGGTGTAATGGCTGTACCGATTCAGGTAGCAGTGCTACATCTCTGCAAACTGATGGATCAGCAGTTACTAGGGATAAAGATGGCACTGCCCAGGTTGTTGCTGTTTGGAGCTGACGCTTGACTAGCCATCCATAGCAGACTTAGACTCCAGTCTGTAATAGTAAACAGGACAATAAAACAGTGCTTTTAATGCAACCAGAACCCAAGGAGTACAACCAGTCAGTCAATCTGTGACTGCATCCTATAGTGAAATATTACCACTTGTTTCGACTGTTCCAAAATTGCTTTCCTCATTACCTACCATTGGGTCAAAGGTACATTGTGGATTGATGGATATAATTCATAGACAGTGAACATCCACCTCACTGAAAAGAAACTTTGATGGACACAAAGACTGCTGCTGAATTGACTTTAAATTGGAGATACATAAATTCCTTTTGATTTTGACCACACATGCTGGGATGTATTCTGACTTAGGGAGGTCCCTGGGCTCATTTGCTCCTGCGCAGTTTTGACAACCATCTGTTTTCAGGTCAATAAGCTATTTGAACGCATACAGAGAGAAATTGCTACGAGGAAACAGCCTTTGACCTCTCTCCCCTTCTCTGAAGTTCCTCTCAATGTTTGAGAGTTTCAAACTTATTGGGAGGACACAGCTTTCATCCAAAGTTCTTAAAGGAGAAATACAAATCTGTACCATGGTCGCTAGAAAAAGAAAATTCACCAGCCCTAATCCATCCAGGAGGAAACATCAATTCCAGTTTCTGTTACAAAGTATCTTTGGTCAACCTCTGAATTCATCTTTTTCTTTTCTAAATTTAACCATGGCTTGGCTTTTTAAATTAACTCCCTGCAAAGCCTTTGTTTTCTAGGCTTGGAGGTGTGAGGGAGTATGAGGATGAGTGTATATGAGACAGTATTATATGTGAGTGTGTGTGTGTTATTTTTCAAAAAGATAGTTAGATTTATTTGTACATTATAAACACATAATTAAATATTTTTGCATCTTTGCTTGATTTACATAAACAATTTTTGGAATAAATTGGTTACTTTTTTCACCTTGCACTCTTCAGGGTGCTGCTGTCAATCCAGATAGATGGTCTATCAGACAAATGTGTAATAAGATATGAATTTCAGAGCTAGTGTGATGCTCGGTAATTCAGCTACATATCCCATCCCAAAGACTGGCAGATTCTATCAAATAGCAAATCCATTTCGTCATTTGTGCCAAGCAAGCTACCACCTGTACACCAACCATACCATGCCACCAAATCCCAAAACCCTGGGTCCACCATTTGATGTTATTCGTTTTGTGTAACATTTGCTAAACGATCCTGAGTGTGCAAATAATTATGCCGATAACAATTTAGAATTGTTAGTCAGACTTGCGGTGTGCACAGTTGATGCACTGGAAATTACTATATTAAAACAGAGTGCAGAAAAGAAACAACGTGTATTCTATCTGTCTGACCTCAACAAAATAGGTGGCAAGCAATCTCTGGTTTACTTCTCAGGACAATACCTTGACAATTAGAGTCAGAGTAAATCTGCCTGATTTAATATTTAACCAAAGCTTGGAGGTTTACTATCATCTATCATTAGCTGGTGCTGTCTCATTGACAATGTCTCTATTAATTAGAGTCCACTTGTTAACCAATCATCACTCTCTTCCCAGACAATATAAATGCTGTTTAATTGTTACCTTGGCGTTTCTCATGAATTGTCACGATGAATACAAACAAAAAGCTTTGATGAAATGTGACTTTTTCAAAAAACAATGCGTAAATTTACTACCCAATGGCTTAGAATGTTGAACATAAAACAGTACAGCACAGTACAGGCCCTTCGGCCCATGATGTTATGCCGAACTTTTACCCTAAGCCTAAGGTCTATCTAACCTCTACCCCTACCTTATACTATCATCCATATGCCTATCTAATAGCTGCTTAAATGCCCCTAATGAGCCCAACTCCTCCGGCAATGCATTCCACACCCCAACACTGTCTGAGTAAAGAACTCACTTCTGATATCTCCCCTATATTTACCTCCACTCACTCTAAAACTATGCTCCCTCGTAATAGCTACCTCCACCCTAGGAAAAAGTCTCTGGCTGTCCACCCTATCTATACCTCTGATCATCTTATAGACCTCTATCAAGTCACCTCTCATCCTTCCTTGTTCTAAATTTTCGAACGACTTGTTCTTTATTCGATAATTTAAGGATCTGGCTGAGTTATTTCTGATAATGAGCAACATATAACCTTATTATATTGTTCGCAATATCTCCATGCCTTTTAAACTAAATTTCAACGTGGCCCGCAGAGGAGTAGTTCAAGGAAATGAATCTCTTCTACTTGGTCCTTAATCTGGTTTTCTCTGAGTGTCATTTTATATCAATGGTAAAACCTTTCCATGTAAGTTTTCTATCTTTTTCTATTTGTGGTTCTGCCCATTCAAAGCAATAGCTTTTACCAAAGTTTTGTGAATGAAACAAGGTGTATAAGAATAGTGGGGGAAAAAAATCACAAAAAGAATTATAAATGCGTGACAGGCCTGTTTGACCTTCTATACATTGGTTCCCTAATAGTTCATTTCATAACTTTCTCACATAGTTCCAACATATGGAAAAAACAATTCTATCAACTTTACTTCAGGTAGTGTTGTCTGAGTTGTCTCAGTTCTAGAAAACAGGAATCCACCATGCATAGATACAATGAATTTTATCAACTTTCAGTTATACAAGATAATAGAGGCTGCCATCAGCTAAGTTTGTTATGTAGTAAGATTATTAGTTAGTCATGACTTCCAGCTGAACCTCCTCATTGGATTTAAAAAAGTCACATTGGCTAAGCTAAAAAATATTTATGCCGTGGACTCTGTTGTGCTCTTCACTCCCTTTTATCAGAGTATCCTTACAACAGGGATTCCCAAAGTGGGAGGGGTGCTCTGGACTCTCACAGGGTTGCAAACTGACAGTTTAGGTTCATGAGGTTCAAAACAGTAACGGCTGCCATGGAGCTCCAACCGACTAAGCATAGCTGTGCAACTTCCTCAACAGGCCTCTTCTATTGCAGAATGGCCGCCTCATTCTCAATTAGCATGCAACATTTTTCAAACATCAAAAGGGTGGGAAAAAGTTTGATAATAAGCCTTATAAGTATCTTGAAGATCCATTAACATTTCCTGAAACCAAACAATAATGTATGACACAACTGCCCAGAAATCACTTTGATTATGCCCTGATATTCCTGCTATTCTCCGAGTTATGTATGTTCATGGGGAACCTTTCACCAGGCTTTAGCTTTTTATTAAAATTTACAGGATGTGGGCATTGCTGGTATTCATAACTCATTCCTACTTTCTAAGAGGACAGTTAAGAGTTAACCACATCGCTGCGTGTCTGGAGTCACATGTAGCACAGACGCTTCCATAAGGGAAATTAGTGAAGCAGATGGGTTTTTATGATAATTGACAATTGTTACACGGTCATTATTAATTCTAGATTTTTATCAAATTCAAATTCCACCATCTGCCTTGACAGGATTTGAACTCAGGTCCCCCAAACACAACCCAGGTCTCTGGATTAATAGCCTAGTCATAAATACCACTAGGTCACTATTTTCCCCTCAAATTTTCTTTAAAATCTCACAATGCAGATTTCTCAAATTTAGGCTTCATTGCATTCTTGCTTAGGGATTTAAATATCATGTACATCCCAGACTCTCAATGGCTCCTGGCTTCCATACGGTCTGTACAGTTGCTGATCCCACCTTCCAAGATAACTGGTTCCAAGAGAATTGCAAGCTGTTTTCTGCCAATTTCTCCCCTCCTGTCAATTCTTCTAACTTATTTGCCCATCAAGAATTCTAAATTAAGCTTAAAACATATCAATATTCTACAAGGTGAACAATAAAATCAGTATTTTCTCTGCTTAAGATGCTTGCCTGACTAACATTTATTTCTGAGATAATGGGAACTGCAGATGCTGGAGAATTCCAAGATAATAAAATGTGAGGCTGGATGAACACAGCAGGCCATGCAGCATCTCAGGAGCACAAAAGCTGACGTTTCGGGCCTAGACCCTTCATCAGAGAGGGGGATGGGGAGAGGGAACTGGAATAAATAGGGGGAGAGGGGGAGGCGGACTGAAGATGGAGAGTAAAGAAGATAGGTGGAGAGAGTATAGGTGGGGAGGTAGGGAGGGGATAGGTCAGTCCAGGGAAGACGGACAGGTCAAGGAGGTGGGATGAGGTTAGTAGGTAGATGGAGGTGCGGCTTGAGGTGGGAGGAAGGGATGGGTGAGAGGAAGAACCAGTTAGGGAGGCAGAGACAGGTTGGACTGGTTTTGGGATGCAGTGCGTGGGGGGGAAGAGCTGGGCTGGTTGTGTGGTGCAGTGCTGGTTGTGTGGTGCAGTGGGGGGAGGGCACGAACTGGGCTGAACCTCCCCCCACTGCACCACACAACCAGCACTGCACCACACAACCAGCCCAGCTCTTTCCCCCCCGCACCCCCATCTACCTACTAACCTCATCCCACCTCCTTGACCTGCCCGTCTTCCCTGGACTGACCTACCCCCTCCCTACCTCCCCACCTATACTCTCTCCACCTATCTTCTTTACTCTCCATCTTCGGTCCGCCTCCCCCTCTCTCCCTATTTATTCCAGTTCCCTCTCCCCATCCCCCTCTCTGATGAAGGGTCTAGGCCCGAAACGTCAGCTTTTGTGCTCCTGAGATGCTGCTTGGCCTGCTGTGTTCATCCAGCCTCACATTTTATTAACATTTATTTCTATCTACTTTTCCAAATCAATGAACTTTAGTCGACAATAAAACCAAAACTGCAACTCCATTTTGTAAGAAACACAACCCATTACTTCTGTAATCCTAATGAATCATTTGTATCTCTCAAAGCATTTTACAAACATCTTCCAGAACTTCTAACATTCATGTTCTTGTATGGAGATAATGATAGACACCCTAGTTTTACTAAAAAGGTCCAAAAATGGATAATCCATCGTTCAATATTCATGCATCCAACACTGGTCTTGAAAATAAGCACAGGCTAGCTTTTATTTATAATTGACTCGAAGCTTGTTCAAATTCACTTCTTGGTTGCTTATTTGTCTCTCAATTACATGTTCCTCTTGTCTACAGTTAAAACTTTAATTCCCATACCTAAAAGTTAAATCGTAAAGCATATGAATGCTAAACCAAATTTTCACAACAACAGTAAAATGCAGGGACGATTCAAAAGAAAATTTGAAACCTAATAAAGTTAACTATTCTTGTCTTTGTCTTGAATGTAAGACACTTGTCTATACTACAAGTAAATATAAAAAGAAACCTTCATCTGGAAAATTGTCCACACCTGGGGTAACTGATGGAGAATTACACTCCTCTACATTGCACCAACTGTACATTTTGAAAACTTAGCTTCAACGTAATTTAGGATGTTCATTCATATGGCTCTTTTTAAACAAAACCCAACAGTTTCATAATGGATCCTGTAAGTAATTTTTGCCTGCCACAATCTAATGGTTCACATTACCTACACACTTACCAACTAAGTTTGGGAGCATTTGTCTGTGTGGAACAAATAGTTGAAGGACTAAAGTGCGTATTCTAAGCAGACATGACCAGATGTATGATAACAAGGTGCAGAGCTGGATGCACACAGCAGGCCAAGCAGCATCTCAGGAGCAGGAAAGCTGACATTTCGGGCCTTGATCTGATGAAGGGTCTTAGCCTGAAACATCAGCTTTCCTGCTCCCGAAATGCTGCTTGGCCTGCTGTGATCATTCAGCTCTACACCTTATTACCTCGGATTCTCCAGCATCTGCAGTTCTTATCATCTCTGATACAATTACCAGATGTATTCTCCTTTTGATGCAGCAAGACCTAGATCATGTCCAGCCTCGGGCTATAACATAGCAAGTACTGTTTGTGTCAAGACAATGGCTGTCTTCAACAAATGAAAATCTAACCATCATCCCTACCATTCAATTGCATTACCATTGCCGAATCCCTTGACTGTTCAGTTGATGGGTTCAAGAAAGATTGGGGTTTTTCGTGGCATTTCTCATATTCTGGTTAATGTTCTTTCCTTGGAGTTGAGAAGGGCTTTCAAAGATAAGATTCTGTGGGGGTTTGAGAGGTTGGTGATGAGAGGATGTTTTCCTTGATGCAGAAATCAAAAAATGGGGGCGTAGCTCAAGAATAAGTGGTCATCCATTTGAAGTAGAAATACGGAGGATATTTTTAAATTCATTTTCAGTCGGTGATAAGCTGCCTTCTGGAACCAATGCTGTCCTTTCAGTGTAGGAATCCCACAGTGCTGTTATGAAGGGAGTCCCAGGGTTTGATCCAAGTACAATGAAGGAAGAATAATATCGTTCAAAATCAGGATGGTGTATGGTTTGCAGGGGAAGCTGCATGCGGTGGTGTTTACAGACACCTGCTGCTGTTGTCCTTCAAGATGCCAGAGTTTGAGAGTGTGGAAGGTACTGTCAAAGGAGTACTTGTGAGTTACCCCAGTGTATCCTGTAGATGGCACACATTGTTGCAGCTATGCATTGGTAATGGAGACAGTTAATGTTAAAGATACTGAATGGGGGCAATAGTTAACTTCTCTTTTGTCAAAAATGGCCATTGCATTGTGTGTATGTTCCTTGCCATTGATCAACCTAAGCTGCATCTGGTCCAGTCTTACTGCACTTAAACTGCTTCGGTCTGATGATTTGCGAATGGTGCTTAATGCTGTGCAATCATCAGTGAAGATCCCAAACTATGGAGAGAAGATCATTGATGAAGCTGAAGATCACTGAGGGAAGGACCCTATTCTTAAGGAGCTCCTGCACTGATGTCCTTGAACTGAGGTGATTAATCCCCAACTATCACAACCAACAGAGTGCATACCTCCTGATTCCCATTGACTCCAGTTTTGTTAGAGCTCCTTGATGCTGCATTTGGTCAAATGTGGCCTTGATGGCAAGGGCAGTCACCCACTCCTGACCTCAGGAATTCTGCTCTTTTGTCAATGCCTGGACCTACGCTGAATTAAGGTCAAGAACTGAGTCACCCTGGTGAAAACCAAATTTGGAGTCAGTGTACAACTTTCTTTTCCTCACAAATCTCACTTGATAGCACCATCGATGAACTTCCACCACTCTACTTATGATTGAAAACAGACTGATAGGGAGGGTAATTTCCACAGGTGAATTTCCCTGATTTGTAACATACCTAAATTTCCCACATTGTCAGTATCTGCCAGTGTTATAAGCAGTGGAACAGCCTTGCTAGGTGCATAGCTAGTGATGGAGCACAAGTCTTCAGTACTATTGCCGGGGCCCATAGTCTTGGTACATTCAGTGCCTTTACAATTTCTTTATGTGGTGTGGTTAAAATTGGCTAAAGACTGGCATCTGTGATGTTCAGGACATTAGCAGGAGGCTGACATAGATCATCCTTTGGCACTTCTGGCTCAAGGTGATGCAAATGCTTCAAGCTTGTTTTTTTTTAAGGTGGGGCCCCTCTATTATTGAGGATAAAGATATTTGTGGACCCTCCTCTTCCAGTGAGTTGTTTAATTTTGTCCATCCAATCACAGTGGAACTGTTAGGATGGCAAAGCTTTGTTTTGATATGTTAGCTGTGGGATTATTTAGCCCTATCTATTGGACTTTGATTCTGCTATTTGGAAGTGCAAGTAATCCTGCTTTGTAGATTCACCTGATTGGCGCCTCATTTTTAGCTATGCCTAGGGCTGCTCTTGGTATGCCCTCCTGCACACTCCACAGAACCAGGGCTGTTGTCACGACTCTATGGTAATGGCAGAGTGGAGAATATGCCAGGCCATTGAGTTATAGATTGGAAATGTATCCAATTCTGCTGTTGATGATGAGCCATAGCATCTCATCGATAGCCAAGCAGTAATTGTATTAACTCTTGGTGATGGATCTTGAAGTTTCTCACTCAGGTTACATTCTGTACCCTTGGCACCCTCAGTGCTCTAAATGGTATTCGTCGTGGGTGTGTATTGACTCATCAGGCAAGCGGGTGTGAACAATAGGTTGTAATTAGCAGAAGGTTCCCTCACCCATGTTTGTCATGATGTCATGAGATTCCATGATGTCTGGAGTCAATGTGGAGGACTCTCAGGGCAACTCCTTCCTGACTGTACATGACCATTTCTCAGTGCATCATGAAACTTCGAATTTCTCTGCCCCAGAGAGCAGCAGAGGCCACATCATTGACTAAATTCATGGCTGAGAATGAACAGCACTTGAACGAGAAGTGAAGATAAGAATTATAAGCATTGCCAGCAATATGTGGCTGATGTCTAGATCAGATCAGATCAAATCAGATCAGTAATAGAATCGCTGACTGGTGAAGCATGTATGAGGGGACCAATGGCCTACATCTGTTCCCATTTCTTATATTCTTAGATGCTATTACAATTCTTTGCCTCTTTCAGGATATCATACATGTACTTTGCATGTGGTCTTTTTATCTGAGGAAAGATGCTCTGGCTCTGGAGGGAGTGCAACAAAGGTTTATCAGACTGACTCTTGGGAAGGCAGGTCCGATGTATGAAATAGACTGGATCAGTTAGTAGTATTTCCACTGGGGTTTAGAAAAATGAGGGGGAATCTTATAGTATCCTATAAAGTTTTAACAGGACTAGATAGGGTAAACACAGGAAAGATGGTCCTGATGATTACAGAGTCCTGAATTATACGTCACAATCTAAGGATATATGATAGACCACTTAATATTGAGTTGAGGAGAAATTTCTTCATAGAGAGTGCAGTGAGCTATCGAATTCTCTACCACAAGTGGTTGAAGCAGATTCAGTAAATGTTTTCAAGGAGTTGGATATAGGTTCTCAGGGCTAAAGGGATTGAAGCGTATAGGGAGAAAGTGGGGACAGGGTTCTGAGTTGGATGAACAGCCATGATCATATTGAAAAGGTGGAGCAGGATTAAAAGGGCCAATGGTTCTACTCCTGCTCTCCATGTTTCTACATATATAATGAGAAATGGGAGGAGGACAAGTGTCCAGTCATGATGCTCTAGTTATTACAGTAAATATGAAATTACAGCATGGGCCATGCCTTTTGAACCAGTTTGTCATTTACACCCATCTGTCAATTTTATATGCTTAAAAGCACCAAAAAAAGTTGACAATTAGTTTTTCAACATCTTAGCTGTTTCTTCAATATTGTTGAAACAGTTTGAATGTTGTGTTTTCCTACGTAATGAGTCACTGCACTTGAATAAAATAATTTGCTATCTGAGGTATCTTCAGCTGTTTTTTTAAATGGCAATTCTCCATCTAAAATTGAGGAGTTTTTGCATGACCTTTTCATAACAATTTACATTAGCAATAAACAAATATCTGACCCACAAGAATTTGCTATTTAATTTTGTGCTACTTTCTAAACTAAAAGTCTTCTCACTTTCTTCCTAACTGTAAGATCCAACAGATGCTTTTTCTTCCTTTCTGGGAAAAGGTGGGAAAGTTTCTCTGATTGATTATCACTCTATTAAACCACGTTACAAACACTCATGCCATTGCCAACAATTCCCAATGTAGGACTTGAACCTGAAACTTCCAGTCCAGAGCTACAGATGTTACTATTGCACTACAAGACCACCCATATTAACATCGTGGGGTCTACCAAAAAGCAACTAATGATCCAATTTTTCACTCAAAGTTACAATAAGGCTGTCAACACTCAGCCTTATTATGGAGTAAATCAGACAGCTAGTGACCATGTGAGCATAATTAAGCCTCAAAATCAGAAAGCTGCTGTCTGAATTACCTTGTTCCTCCAGAAGCTGTGATGTCTAATCGAGAGACTCAACCATCAAAATATGGAATGATGGTACGCACGTAATAATTACATTAAACACATCAGGAAAAGTTAGAGCTAATGTGAAAAACTGCCACAAAATTCACCAGAAAAAATTAGAGTGTATTCATTTCTAGCCAACTAGATTTTTGATGCTGTAATGATAAGGCTGTGAAAATTACAAGTGTCAAATCAAAGTCCATTGGATTTTAAATATTATTGGAGCTTTAAATTAATATTTCTTAAAATGTCCTTCTTCTAATTATTCCCTCTCTTTTTTTTCAATCTTATATTTCTCTCCCACTCTATTTCTGTTTCTGCATTTAATTTGGTTTTGCGTGATGTAACACTTGCTGGTTCAAACACTGGTCTGGATTTTAACCTGAATGTGAAGACCATGGGATTGACGGGGGAACTGGGATTGGTAAGCGAAAAGCCCACAATAACAAACTTGCTGAACATTTTGCAGTTTTTAATTATACAGCTTTTCCAATGTCTTTCCCCTGTCAGTATCCTGCCTACAGACCAGCCTATTTAAACAAGGCTGGAGACTTGTTGAGTAGGAAATGAGCAGCATATGGCTGCAGACAAACAGATTAAGTCAGGCTAGTGGGGAAGGTAAAACCATGGTGGGCTTACAACAGGGATGTGGTGGAGGGAAAGCTTGATGGTTTTTGCATCAGTGCAAGAGCAGATAATGGTAGTGAGAGATTTCTAGAGTAGTCTGATTGGCCTGGAGAAAGCATTCATGCTTTGGAGGCACTGACCTCAAATACCTTCAAAGATATTCCCAAGGCCTGGAATAATGAAATAATCAATTAACATGGTGAGAAAAGGCGATATCTTGGACAAATCACCAAATCAGACTGTACAGGTGGAAGCAAAACTCACAAAATCCGACCCCACCACCCAAGACATTTTTCCATCCCCACCCCTGTCTGCTTTCCGGAGAGACCACTCTCTCCGTGACTCCCTTGTTCGCTCCACACTGCCCTCCAACCCCACCACACCCGGCACCTTCCCCTGCAACCGCAGGAAATGCTACACTTGTCCCCACACCTCCTCCCTCACCCCCATCCCAGGCCCCAAGATGACATTCCACATTAAGCAGAGGTTCACCTGCACATCTGCCAATGTGGTATACTGCATCCACTGTACCCGGTGCGGCTTCCTCTACATTGGGGAAACCAAGCGGAGGCTTGGGGACCGCTTTGCAGAACACCTCCACTCAGTTCGCAACAAACAACTGCACCTCCCAGTCGCAAACCATTTCCACTCCCCCTCCCATTCTCTTGATGACATGTCCATCATGGGCCTCCTGCACTGCCACAATGATGCCACCCGAAGGTTGCAGGAACAGCAACTCATATTCCGCCTGGGAACCCTGCAGCCATATGGTATCAATGTGGACTTCACCAGTTTCAAAATCTCCCCTTCCCCCACTGCATCCCTAAACCAGCCCAGTTCATCCCCTCCCCCCACTGCACCACACAACCAGCCCAGCTCTTCCCCCCCACCCACTGCATCCCAAAACCAGTCCAACCTGTCTCTGCCTCCCTAACCGGTTCTTCCTCTCACCCATCCCTTCCTCCCACCCCAAGCCGCACCCCCAGCTACCTACTAACCTCATCCCACCTCCTTGACCTGTCCGTCTTCCCTGGACTGACCTATCCCCTCCCTACCTCCCCACCCACACCTTCTCCACCTATCTTCTTTACTCTCCATCTTCGGTCCGCCTCCCCCTCTCTCCCTATTTATTCCAGTTCCCTCCCCCCATCCCCCTCTCTGATGAAGGGTCTAGGCCCGAAACGTCAGCTTTTGTGCTCCTGAGATGCTGCTTGGCCTGCTGTGTTCATCCAGCCTCACATTTTATTATCTTGGAATCTCTAGCATCTGCAGTTCCCATTATCTCTCACAAAAGGAGCAAACATCTTGCGGATGTGTACTTTGGGTCCCAAACAGTCTGGCAGAGATTAAGGAAAAAATACGGAGCCAAACTTCAAAATAAGTGTAAGAATAAAACATTAATAGGAATTTAACTATACAAAGGCATGCATGGCGGGGAGAGCAAAACATTCTTAAACTGCATCCAGTAGAACATTTTTAGCCAGTACATGGAAAGTGCAATAATAGCGAGGACCTAATATTCAGAAATGAGCCCATGCATGTAGAAGGTGTATCAGTAAGGAAACCTTTTAGAGATAATGACCATGACTCACTTGGGATTATTGAAATTGTTATTGAAAAGGATAAGGACATAGGTTCGGTATAAAAGTTCTAAACTGGGAAGAGATTAATTTTACTCAGGTTGCAATTTGACCCAAGTGGACTGGAAGCAGATACTTGCAGGTTAAACTATCAAAACAGTGGGAGGCGTCAAAGGAGGAAATAGTGAGAACAGTGCAAACGTGCTCCCATCAAGACAAAGGGTGAGACCAAGGTCAGTGAACCCAGAATGTCAAGGGACATAAACATCAGCAGTAAGAAAAGAACCTATGGATGATACTGGTGACTCAATATGGCAGAGTCCCTTGAGGATTAAAAGTGCAATGGGTGGGGGAATTTTCCATTATGAAAAGAGCAACAGATTTTGGAAGAAATTATGTCTTGTCTCAATGTTTCCATTGTAAATATTTATGATAAATATGCGATCTATATTATTCCAGACCACATCTTAGCAACTGCTCTCTAAAATGTCCCAGCAACCACTCAGTTAAAAGGAACCAAGGAAATTAAGGATGAACAACACATGCTTGTCCAACCAGTGGAGGTCACATTCCATGACATATTAAAGAAATAAAGGCACAACTCATAATAGTCAAAACATGTTATAATGCCTGTTCTCTCATGTCCATCATTCAAAAAATATTTATAATAAGAGAAAATAGATTGACCACACAGGAATATGAGCCGCTAATTCAATCAGGGATTCAAAACGCTTGTTATTTATGCAAATGAAAACATTAATTAAAACATTTTAAACTTTGCTGCCATACTTAATAAGATTGAAAATTCAGCGGATTGTACTTAATGATGCAATAGGGGATCAGTTTGCAAGCGTTCAATTCTTGATACTATAGATCTATCTGAGAAACACACTAATATCAGAGCTCATAATGGTACCGAAACTACAAGCAACATTGCAGGAAACAAGTCTTTGTCTATCTATTTTCAGGACATTGGAACCAACCTGGCTGTGATCGTCAGCAGACATGAGTAACAGAATAACATTCTCGACATATACACCAATCATAGAGCTGACAATGACAGCAGCAACTTCAAGGTGTGCATTACGGTGGGGACGCAACCATTTTCATTCAAAGGCAAAATGTGATCATCATATCATCATAACCTTACTGTACACACAGACAAAATACAAGAGCTCCATGATGGCTTCACAAGCACTGTTTGCATTGCCACACAGAGCACAGAAATGAAATGTAATATACTTCGAGAAATCACCTATGCAATACCTCTCAACATATGAGAAGCAACCACAGAAGACAAAATGGTTCTTGTCTTGCTTGCTGTGAACGCAACTCTAAATTCTGATACCACACTGTGAGCTCACTGGGAAACCAACACACCTGTAATACCTGCATCAATTCCCTCTTTATGACTCCATACGACAAGGAATCTCAAGTGATTGCTCTCATATCAGGGCATCTCACTGCTGAGCATCAAAGAAAATGTATTTGCAAATGATGCCCCAGTCAGCCGCAGCTCTTGGCTGAACACATTTACGTCTTTGAAGTCGTTCAATACTATCTTCTCTTTCCAAGACAACATGATGGGTAAGATCAGCTTTGACTGAGCAACATCATTTGAGCTTCACTATGGACTCACGGGGGTTGTAGTCTTGTTCCAAAACTCTTTTGCACATTGTTATCTTTGTCATATGCCTTCAAGTGACCTGAGCAGGGTGTCTACTTTGATCCCGAAGGAAAGTCACTCAGCCTAACTCACCTGAGACCTAAGGCAAAGGACTGCCAATTCTCACCAGAGAGTTGCTTTATGCTGATGCTGCAACACCAGTGGATGAGTAGCTGCAGCAGCAATCACAGAGACTTCCTCCAAAGTGTCCTGAGTCTGAGCTGGTTGTCAGCATCAGGAAGACAAATTACATGATCCAGGATGTTCTGGACAGTGATAGTATTCCTACCTCTGGACCAAAAGTTCTGGGTTCTTTGCCCAACTCTTCCTGGAGGTGTGTCTTAACATGTCAGTACAAGTTGACCAAAAATATTGTAGGAGGCTTCCATCTAACAAATTATCAATGCTGGAGGTTATTGATAACAATATACATCGGCTCTACAATCACTGGCATTCTCTAACTCGATGCTGAAATTAACAGCTGCAACTTTATTGATGCCGTTGCTATATCTAAGCTGAGTAGGAGTGTGTGGAATAACAGCAACATTTCTGAAAACGGCAAATGGCGAGTCTACGAAGCCTGCATTCTCTCTAATCCTTCATAGTGGCATGACCTGGTCAACATGTTCTAGACAGGAAAAAATGCTGACCAACTCAATCTTCGCTGCCTCAGGTGTATCTTCAGTATCCTGTGACAGGCCAAGATGATCAACAGAGGCCCAGGAACATGCTGATTCTTTGTGAAGACATTGTATAGATGACAGTCAAGGCCCAAAGACATTTTGAATATCTAGTTGGCCATGGAGTCATGATCTCCTAGGTTTCCAAACTTCCACTTCAAGAACTCCCGGAAGTGAGGTAATAATAAGTTGTTTACTGACACTGGAAATGGGCACCAGTCAGTGACAATCATAACCTCCGCAGTCAGACTGTTCAGAAAGTCACGAGAAAAGGCGAGCAGAATCAAAGAGCTGAATTGGCTGAGGCAAATGTCCAGAGAAAACTGAGGTCAATAAATCATTCACCTTAGCCTCCCTGTGCATTTCTCTGCAGCAGAGCCAAACATATCAGAATGGGACTTCTGAGCCAGTTCAGCAATGCTTAATATAGAATTGATCAGCACAGTGCAAGCAATCATCTTACGAGACAGAAGACTGCCAGAAATAACATTGGTTGAACATGCTGGAACGTTGAAACAAGAGCTAAATTGTAAATGTGGAAATTAAGACAGTTATCAAGGACCATAAGAAATCTACTAGCCCCTTAACCTAAGCCTGAAGGCAGTCCCAAAGACATAATTATTATTTACATTTTGTTTTTCTATCATAAACATTGATTATGTTTGCCAAGGACATGACCAGACTGTAATTAATCAAAATGTCATCTTATTTTCTAGGCAGTGTTATCATGACAGTGAACCACACAGCTCAAAAACAATCTATTAAGCAGGGAAACTTATAAATACATAGAAATAAACTATTCATAAATTTGACAAAAATTGAACATCATCACATCACATGCTAGCTTGAATTTGTCGATAGCAGTATCACTTGAAAATTGTAATTTCAAACATCTCTCAAAGAAATGTGTTTCAATATGTTATTGACAGACGGACATATAGCCCATCCCAGCAGTGTATACTGGCGTTCCCCTGTTCAAAAATAGCCAGTGGGATCCCTGTCACACAAAGACATCCATACAATGTTGGATGGTTCTGCTAAAGTACCCAGACAAAGCATCGAACGTTTTACATAGTGCTTCGAGAATGAAGACATTTTAGCCTGATTTGGCACACCAGGCAGACTTAAAGCTGTCAGCTAACAGCTCAACAATAATCTTGGGGAACTGCCCTCATCGGTATTGTGTTTGTAGAAAGTCAGTGCAGAGCTGTGCCATTAGCTGTGAGGAGACCAGCAACTAGAGGCTCTATACGGTGACAAATATGGTCTTGGACTTGTCTTTGTCTCCTCCCAAGCAAAGTCGGAAGCTAACCTTTTGGGACAGACAGCTCAGGTGCCAGTCAATTCCCCTTGCAACCAATTGCACGTGTGTGCATGCATGTGTCACAGAGTCATAAAGTAATACAGCACGGAGATAGACTCTTTGGTCCAACTCATTTATGCCAAGCAAGTTTTCCAAACCAAACCAGTCCCAATTGCCTGCATTTGGCCCATATCCCTCTAAACCCTTCCAATTCATGTACCAGTTTTTTAAATGTTGTAAATGTACCTACAACTATCGCTTTTTCTGGCAGTTTATTTCACATACAAACCACCCTGTGAGAGGGAAATGTTGCCCCTCAGGTCCTTTTTAAATCTTTCTCCTCTCACCTTTAAAATATGCCCCCTAGTTTTCAACACCCCCACCCGAGGGAAAATACCTTTGCTATTCATCCTATCCATCCCCTTCATGATTTTATAAACCTCTTTTGCTCCAGCCTACCCTAATAACTCAAATCTTCTAGTCCCATCAATGTCCTGCTAAGTCTTTCCTGAACCCGCTCCAATTTAATCATTTCCTTCATATAGCAGGGTGACCAGAACTGTACACAGTACTCCAGAAGATGCCTCACTAACATCATGTACAACTTTAACTCCTATACTCAGTGGTCTGAACAGTGAAGGCAAGCGCGCTAAATGTCTTCTTAACCATCCTGTCTATCTATGATGCAACTTCCAAAGAACTAAGTACCTGAACCCCTAAGCCTCTCTGTTCAACAATAATATTGTAACATTAACTGAATAAGTCCACACTTGTTAATTTTATCAAAATGCAATACCTCACATTTATTCTGTGTGTTTCTCTGAGATTATGTGCATTTGTGTGTTATGTATCTGTGTGCGTCTGAATGTGTGTGTGTGTGTCTGTGCTTGGCAGCCAACTATCAGCATTTGCCATTTTTAATCCTCTCAAATTGACTTCAACTTCAGATTCTCAAAGATGTACAGGAATCCTAAAGTTGCAGTCTGTTACTGAGTGCTCCATAGAAGCTGGGGTGTGTCACCCAACTTCATGCCTGCAGATGAGCTGCAATCACTGAGATCAATGAGAAATTTTAAATTTACTCTTTTCCTGAGGAAGACCTTCAAAGATATCCTTGGACTGAGATGGATGACTCCTGACAACTACACATCTTCCTTTGTGCTAGGTAATGATTCTAAACTGCAGAGTGTTTTCTCCCTATTTGCATTCATTCCAGTTTAGTTGGGTTTCTTGATGCCACACTCAGTCAAATGCTATCTTGATATTCAAGGTTGTCACTCTCATCTCATCTCTGGAGTTTAGGCTGTTTTTTCCAGTTTTGGACAATGTTTATAATGAGGTCAGGAGTTGAATAGCCATGTAGAACACAAATTGAGCAATCCCTTTGCAAGTGCCGCTTGATAGGTCTACTCTTGACCCTTTCCATCACTTTGCTAATTCTGTTAGGGTACAAATTGAAGTCATCTTGTCAAAGGCAGCAGATACGTCGTCATCCAAAATCCATATAGCTGTATTAATAGATTGCCAGGAATAATTGAAGAAACATGATTGAAGATTCACGGAGGTGTTTCCCTCTGCCTGGCAGACTTTCCCATGAATAGCTATATCACAAATTTGTTAGTGATCAAGCTTGACTCTTCCACACTGTTGTGGACAGTGTGCATGGTGCATCAGTAACTATCAGCTTAAAAGGTGCAGATGAATCCCAGAATTCTCTTTCTCAACTATGGTCCTTGGTGTTCAGCATATACTCCCAGTTAGGCAGAGCTTGGAGACATCCGCTGCCATGACTGTGCAGATATCCCATGTCCCCAGTACCTACTTCTGCCTTCTGAGTCATCAGGTGAAAATCTAACTCAATGAAATGTTGAAGTATGTGCATTCGTGTTGGTACATAGCTGTATATCCTTGAACAATGCCATTTTGGGAGCAATGAATTCAGCTGGGGAAGTGTGCTAATGCATGTCTGGCAACACTTCCTGTTCACATGAATTCCTTGGAAGATAAATATAAGGATGTGAAATAGTCTCCAGAACATCCACTGTGAGTTAGAATAACCGTGACATCTTCCACCTCGCCCTTTCTCCCTTTGACAAATGTGCTCTCTTGTTTATCAAGGAGTCCCATAGAAACAGAAAATAGGACCAGAACTCAGCCATTTAGCTTCAATATGATCAGAGCTGATCATCCAACTCAGTACCTGACCTCTCCTCATATCCTTTTCTCCATCAATCCCTAAAAACAAGATCAAACTCCTTCTTGAAAACATTCAACGTTTTGGCCTCAACCAGTTTCTGTGGCAGAGAATTCGATAGACTCACTTGAGAGTGACTGATAGCTATAATTGAATTAGCAAGGGTGACAGATACATCAAATTGCACCCTGAGTGAGTTGTGGCAGTGGATGGATAAATAGGAGAGAGTGCTGGATGGATGTTTGAAAGCTTAAACCACAGATGGAGATGAATCAGCGAATGTTTTTATCATTCCTAACCTTGTTCGATCAGTAAGTTGCTCCTGCACTGCATCCCAGACTGGAATACCTTGCACCTGCTGTTCACCTTCTCAGCCAACTCCACCAATCTCATTGCTGGGGAAATATGTGTTTTCCTTGCAATTGCAGGTATGCCTTATTTCAGCTGTGAATGCTCTGTATGAATCCATCTTAAACACCCTCCCAGCCCCTTAACATTTTATTTCTGCATGGTCCCTTTACATAGAATCGGATCACCTTAAAAGTTTAGAATGCCACTTCTTGGATTCAAAATATGTAGCTTCAGTCAAGCTGAGGATGGACAATTGGGTGCATTTGCTTGACTTGCTGGTTTTGTCCAAGCAATTCAATCTCCTGCCCAAAAGCCAACTTCACATAAATATCTAGGCCAAAGACTTCCCTTCCTACCATCATCTTCTGACCATTTGCAGCAGTGTCAATTCTACCAAGACTATAATTTCCAATACTTTGATCTGATTTAAACATCTCCATGTACATGTCCAAAGCTGCTGGTGGAGCTAGCCACAAAAAATTGCATTCTATGAACAAAACTTTTGGCGTAATATTTTCACTTATTTCTAACCTTTCCTGACTAACACCCATTTGAGAAAATCTAATGATTCCCTTTATACTTGCAAAGTTTGAGTTGATTTTCTTACATAGTTAGTTTCCATATACTCTTTTCAATAATGATGTCGTTAAACTGCAGTTAAATGGAGGCAATACAAATGATGCCTTCTCAATGAATACACAATTGCAAGGGCCAGTATTTTAAATGACTGAAAGAATGGAAAGACATATAAAAGACAGATATGTATATAAATTCACTGCTCAAATTGCACAAACTATTCATTTCTGTTCTTCCAAACAGTACATTATATTTTGTAAATCCAATCATCACATTCAAAAACCGATCTATTGCAGTTTTCTCGATTATTCAACTTTGTTCTTGAAAGCTGCTAAGTTTCAAAGTATTCCATTAGCACACAAATCTAAACAGCTTAAAGAGAAACTCAGGTTGAAGACGACCAAGTGATTCGGATTTATCTCCTCCCAAAACTACTGAAATACACCCTATTGCTCCTGCTCAAATATCACAGAACTTATACAGGGCATTGGATGAGCAAGGATCAATTGATTCCTAAATTAGTGAGAATAAAAACAAGACCATCATGTGGACAGACAGAATGGCCAGTCATATTCAATGCAGACCAAATGCCTATTCTATGCAAGCATAACACCTTTTCTTCATTCCCTTTTTTCCAAAATATAGAAGTAGATTTAAACCTAAAACTGGAGGAAAAAGAATAAAGGGGTCTCCTTAATGTAGAAAAGTAAGCAGTAAATATATTCCATGATTGAAGTTGAAACAGCCAAGGATAGGGCCTAAAGAGACTGACGAGTCCCAGCAGGCATGTCTAACCAATGCAGACAGCAATCAAGAAAACCAATACATTTTTGAACAAATGCAACCGTATTAGCAGAACGTGTGTCAGAGGACACTGGGATCAAATTGTGCAATGATCAGACAACACCTTTTAAATATAGTGTATGGTTCCACTCATTTAAGAACAAGAGTAACTTTTAAATTTTCATTATCATACAGAGAAAAACACAAGACTAGGTGTTGCATGGTGTTAATGCTTTGAGTAATATATCATGCATGCTTTAGCCTGACTGAATCAGCCTGGGATATGATCTTTGAGAGCAAAATAAGATAAACCAATGCGTAGAAAATGTTAATCAGGCATATTGTTTTCAATCAAATTTTGAGTACTGAACCAAAGAATGAAAACCTCAGAACTTTAAAAAGGAAATGGCCTGGGATGAGAGTTGAAAGCGGGTGGGAATGATACTTGACAATATTTCTGGATGAATAAAAGTAAGTTGGAATAAATGCCCTTCCCCATACAAAATCCAATTAATTTGGCAGCAAATTAACAGTAATTTGGTAATAATTCACCATTTTATCAGAAATGTTTCCTAAGTTGTGAGTATTTCACATGTAGATCATGACATCAGGAGATTTTACAATGAAAGATTAAAACCAAAATGACTTCTCAAACAGAGGCCTAAATTGGAAGTTAAACCTACCAATACATGATCGTATTGTATTGCTGTTTATCACAGTCCATCGTGTTTTAAGAATGATTATCTGGTTAATATGTTAGTCTGTGAAATAAAGTATTACATTTACTGAGAAGATCCTATTCCCAAACTGTCTCCTGAATGTGAAAAAAAATTCTGATTCTATTACACTTGTTTCAGACTGTCTTTCAACAAAATGGTCAATCTGATTAAGTGTCAAGTTTTTGCAAATGATAAGACTTTGAGTGTAAACATTTGACGGTTGCATTTGGACCATGGGCCAAACTGAATAGCTGTATACAAATTTCAATAAATCTTCAGCATTCTCTCTAGCAATACTGCAATAATGCCAATAATTAAATCTATTCGTTTTATGAATGTTACAGCTTTGTACAATCAGGCACTGAAATGTCCAAAAGGGAAACAATAATTTCTTCCAGTGAAATAATTATTTTCAAAACTAAAATTAGCACTAAATAACACACATTTAAAATGAAAATCCATTGAACAGAATACTTGTATAGCTTTTATTTTTGTTTCAAATGAGCCTCCATGAAGAACACAGAGGTAAAACAGGTCGAACCCCCACTTTGCTCAGTCTAGTCCTTTCTAATTCATACTTCAGAACTTACCAGATGCATATTGAATGAAACCATAATGAATGGATGCATTCTCAAATGGGGAAAGAAACGATAAGTACTGTTTGCTTTATCACAAAATGGAAGAAATACTTTTCACACAGAACATATGTTGAGAAAAAGCAGTCTCAAGATGTACATGGTTGAATGGTTTTTATTAAATCTTGATCTCCTTAAGCTCTTCAGACTATTACATGACTGTAACACATCGAAGGGTTTAAGTTACAGTAGAAATCTCAAGAGTAAAGGCTAAGTGGTTTATAAATATCACCTAAACCTAGCAACATATTATAGCCTCGACCCAGACCCCTTCAAATATTTTAGTCAATGTGATCCATCTTATTACTCTTTTTTTTTGTTGGAACTAAAATGGTGACAAATTTAGATGAAAAGATACATATAATAACAGGAAGAAGAAATGGGAAAAAGAACTGGACATAACATCAGCATAATATTGTGAATGTGTCAGGATCTCATCAATATTTTCGGGTTCTAACTATCTTGTTACCCAAAGAATCATATGAAAATATCAGACATGCCTAGTTTTCAATTTTACCCAAAGCTTCAGCTCCGTTAAATAGTTTTATTTTTGTTAATATACCAGCAATGCTGAAGAGTTAAGCACAGCATGCAAGTATATCAATCTGTATGCATGAGCTAAATGTGACTCAAATTTGGCAATCAAATCTTGAGCAATTTATGAAAAATCAAAATGATTGAATTCTTTATCAAATCTGATCAAAATTATATATTTTAAGAACCAACATACAAAAGAGGGGCATTCTCTCTTTAAGCATTTCCCTTCCAATAACTTGTTTCTTAGTTCTGATTCAGTGAGCTATGAAACCCAGTGATTGCTTTCATTGCACACATAAATTTACTATCATCTATTACACCCAGCACTCCCCAACCCACCTCGTTTTAACTCGGAAATTCTTTTATTCCAATCCTATTCCATCTACATTCTTATCTGTAATCGATGTGAATTTATCGCTGCCTCTACTTCTGGCTTAAGCCGTCTCCATTTGTACCTAGCCAATATGAAATCCATTGGATGAAAAATAATACAGGGGAAATAAATTCATTTGGATTCAAAGAGAAAGGGTCTAGCCCATGGTGCAACAGATATGAACAGAATTTCTGTAAGTGGAAAGGAGATTCATGCAGAGTAAATGAAAATCTGAGGTATGGCAGAGGTTAACCTTACGAACTTGGTCAAGTATTGTCTTTGATGATCATTCCATTATCAGTCAACTCCCTATAAGGACAATCTACATTATTCTCAGACAGAATGACAATGTCAAACAGCAGCAGCAAATACTGTAAATAAAATCTCGTTTCCATAGAAACGGGTAAAAATAGATTAAGTAGCTCATCACTGACAAAGATGTATATTAGCGAATTAACACAATTCCTCTCCAAAACATTTACTCCATTATTCTTTTATAACCACAAGTCATGAATAAGATTTGCTTTTCAACAAAATAATAAATCAAAATGCTGGTCTTTTGCAATAAAGGCTGTCAGTGATTTCCCGGATACTAATTAACCAGAACATGCTGTTTCAAACACAACAACATTATTTGTGCCTCAGGATAGGACATAGATTTTCTTTTAAAAAAGAACTATACTGCTTAATAGCCATGTTGTTAACCATCACTGGCAAGTTCCCAATAACATTCCAACACACTGCCCAGAAAACTCCACATTCACACTGAGAGAGACAGATTTCCCATGTAAATATTTAGTATTAGCATACTCACAGCAGGATTGTCTTTGTCCACACTCTAGTTCCACTCTGTCTTACAGTCCTACAAATCAGAAGCACATCAGTGAGAAGGCTGCCTACGCATAAACATCCTCCTAAGAAAAAAAACCTTTGCTTATAGCAGTGTGAAAAAGAACACTTCTGTATGCTAAAATGTAATTACAGTCCATTACAGAGGGTACAATTACACATGTATCTAATTTACTACAATTATAATAACGTTTGCATGACAAATACATTTTCCAACCTCAGTTAAATGATAATAATGATTAGCGTGTGATGTGTCAAGAGACTGAATCCCAGACCTTCTTCCCAATGAAAACATACCCCCCAAATTTCACAATCACTAAATTAAAAGGTAACGTCCCAGCAGTACTAAAATGATTGGCGACATTTTCATTTTCTTCCCAGTGTTTTGTGTCTATTCCAGGCATATGTTGTCATTAATGTGTTGCTGTCAGTTCATCTGTGCTGAACACCACTGTCATACAAATTCACTTTTGCAATGATTTTTAGGTAAATGCTGAAATCTTTGAGCTGTGGATTTTCTTTGAATTTCAGCAAATTTTGAAGCAATTTCCATTTTATTAAAAACTATCCGAAAGGAGCATGTGAAACCAAAACAACTTCTTTGTATTGAAAATATCTTTGATTAATCTGTCTCCTCAAATGAGGTATTCAAATAATTTCTTGTTGCAATACTCAATTAATCTAAACATATTGAAGTGTAGCATGATCTGGAATGTGTTTCAAAAGGAGTGGCAGAATAAGTCGAGAATAGAAAAGCCTGTTAATATTGTAGGAGAAAAATGGTTCTTGATTAAAGAAGAAAAATTAAGGTTGAGTCTAAACCTAGTGAACCTGGATTAAATATGCAAAGCAAGTCTTGAGGGCTGCACTATATTGTTAATTTTCAGGTCTGTGGAACAGTTGTTCCTGGAAATATGATCAGACAACTTTGGATTCAAGGCCAGTTTTAGATCTGAAGTGCAAAGTATAAATAGGCTAGATTTAGAGTCTACATCATGAAGCTTTTAATAAATGTAGCACACTTCTTCCAGAGTGCTGAGCATTTATTGAATCAACTGATCACCCTAGAATCTAAACAGAGTTTATCTCAACATTTTGAGAGTTTCCAGAACAGTTGACTTGCAGCCAGAAAGAATGTAAAAAAGTCCTGTCTGCTGTAAAGTGATCATTGTACAGTATTTGTACACACTTAATTCACCTGATCCCAAGAACTGGAATGAGTTTGAATTATAAAGTGAAGTTACTAACTAGAGGGTTAGAATCAAACAGAGGAGCTATAATTAGGAAAGAAACAAAAGAATACAAGCCACAATGGAATGGAGTGGGCCTGAATTTTAAAAGTAACGAATCTCAGTTGTAACAAGTAACAGCTTCAAGTAGACTGATCGTGGATAAAAGCAGAGGTGGCTTTGTTTAGTCAATAAAAGTGATGGGAGCTTAAAGTGTTTTAATTTTAATTGCTCAAACTGGGATCTTCTGCAAAGTTACTTCCATCATTGTTAGTATTACATTTATTTAAAGAGTCATAATGACAGCAGCAATGATTGGGACAGACAATAAATGCTCAACTAAAAATACACGTCAATTAAAGAACTCCTGAATAACTGATTTTACTTTTTTGGAACCTGAGATTTATTATTCATGTACTATGCTTTAAGGCAACTGTGATCTGCATGATCATATATAGCAACAGGGATCTCTCACGTATGGCCATGGGCCGCCTCCTACCTGGTCATTTCATACCCCTGTGGGAAACCTTCATCTTCTGTAGAATTTAAGCAACTGATGGAGGAGAGGGGGGTTCTTGCTCTTTTGAGTTATATTCATGCGCAATGCAAATTTTACAACTCTTGAATAAATGTGACACCACTGAATTCTGTGTCTTCTCTCCATTCATTATTGTTGCTTTTTCCTGCTATTTGCTTTTTGCTACTTTTTAAAAAGACTTTTTATTCCACCAGCCTTTCTCATTTATACGTGAAACCACTGTGCGGCATTTTGCTCCTTTAGTTTTCCTACCGACTTTTACTGTGCATCCTCCATTTAGTGTCTTAACTTAAAGCAAGAGTTCCATATTTGTAAGGGATAGAAAATTCAGAAGCAGGCAGGGCCGCTACAAAGTTTGATACAGTGCACGAGAGAATTAACTTGCACTGAAAACAGGACCTCTTCAAACATAAACAACTCATTCCACTTAAACACACGCCAACATTATTTTATATGAAAATAGTATAATATGAGGTGAAGGACTGGTTCAACCCTGATGACTGCCATTCTTATTCAAATATGCTCCTAACAACAGTTATGACAAATTCTCACTGGCCATTTACCAACAGGCACTGTAGTACCACTGATGTGTCAGCAGAGAGCAGTGTCTTTCTTTTTCAAGTAATTGCAACCAAGGCATCTCATGGGCACTAAAAACCACAGTGATGTGGCAATCAAATTTGAGATAGTGTATGCACTCTGCAAGGGTGTCAGTTTAACATCTGTCAGCAAAGACTGTCAGAGGATTGCCATAAAACATTGTTAAGCACTGGCAATGTTTAGAAAATAATGCAACACGTATCATTTCCTCTAAAATTATTCCTCTGCAATTACCTTCTTCGGAAACATTTCTGATATGAACCAGCTGCATGATCACAGGATAAAAATGCAATAAATAATAGCAAGCAATCTGTGGGATAATAAACCTCTGAAGTCTAATGTTCGCGTTTCTGATAAAGCAAGGCCTATACTGGCAAATCGAGTGTGATCGTTATCCAGGCACAGAAAGAAAGAAAAAGAAAACTGCATAATGCAGAAATTGTATTCAACAAGTATTTTCGTACTTTTGGTGCATTAGATCTCAATTACTGCGTAGACATTTTCATTTAAAAATGCTATTAAAAGTCCAGTGTTGTTTTGAATAGAGAGAAAATATTAAATGCAATTCTCAAATCAAGCAAGATTTGAAGTCCCTGTATGTGTTGAGGATATGGAGGGGTGTGGGCTGTTTATGTGAAGAGGTCTGGGGAACGTTCAGGTTGGAAGATAAGGAGTGAAAAATATCGAAAGGTCACTTGGGTTAGCACCAGAAAGAGCAGCCACGTTGCCATAGCCCCTTGACTGCAGTACAGTAAACCGGACAGTTCACTTGTCTCAAAAAGACTCTGCTTGTATAAAGGATGGACAGAAGGGCTAGGAATTGCACGAGAAAGCAGCAGCAGCAGGGGGAGAGAGAGAAACAAAGAGCGAAGTTTGCTTAGGGGCGAAGGGAAGATTTCTTTATCATCTGGAGAGTAGGTGTTTCATATTGATGACCTCCACTAGAATGCATTCATAGAGCACCCTAAACAATGCCGACAGAAGATGAAGTTGCAGAGTCTGATGAGAGAACACGACGAAATTGCCAGGGTTGAGTGTTTTCATGGGATGGATGGAGTATGGGGAATGCTATGCAGTGTACAAGAAATGGGCTATTGTGGCGCATTTTAAGTTTAAATACAGGACAGTGATACTTCCTTCTTTACCTTCATTCTCAGAAGGAGGAGACTAGTTCACACAGAGATCTGGACACATGTGAATGAGAATGAATATTATTTTTCTCTGCCTTCATAATGTCAACAAAGATCTAGTGGTCAAATTTGCAGCTGACTTTGAGGTCCCGGTTTCTCCTTGAAGTGGTGAACATGGCCCTCACTTCATAAAGCAACATAAATCATTAAAACCAAAACAGAAATTTCCGGAATAGTAGAGCAGATCTGGTGACCAGAACAGTTCCAATGAAGGGTCACTAGACCTAAAACGTTAACTCTAATTTCCCTTCACAAATGCTGCCAGACCTGCCAAGCTTTCCCAGCAAATTCAGTTTTTCTTTCCGATTTACAGCATCTGTAGCTTTTTCAGTTTTTATAAATTATTAAAACACATTCTCTTCATTTTTTATTTATACCTTTTCATTTTTGTACCTATGGATGAACTCAATTTTGACAACACTTAGCTTTCTGAAAAATAAGTTTCACTGATAGGTCGTTCAGGTTGTCATCTCTGGACTTGTACCATGTGGATGCTTATATTATTGAACAAACATAAGGCACTCACACATCATCTTTCTAATCTGCTAGATTGGTGATACTGGTAATACATTTCATAAGAACCAGTCACTTCTGGCGTTACAAGTGCAACGTAGGGCATGGAATTTACCCCCAGAGGCTGGGGTTGACAATGAACCCAGAGTGTAACACAACGAGTGTAACACGAGTGCAACACCACGAGTGTAACACAACGAGTGTAACACAACGAGTTAATCAAGCAAATGATCTGACTAATTGACCAAATATAAAAAAAACGCTATTACAACAAGTGGCAGCAGCTGTAAAGGGCAATAAAAACTGGAGGCGTATAAATAAATCTATAGAATATAGGGACATTAAACCAAAACAGACCAAATTCTCTATTTTCTCAAGTCATTTTCTCAGCTAGATACAGTTAAAGTGTCACACATATCTCTTTGCCATGTTCCCACTGCTGTATTTTAATGAGGTGGGTTAGGTATCATAACTCGGGTTCAAATAAAAGTCATTTCAATTGAATGAAAGTTCATTCTGTCAACTGGTTGTAATCACTGAGAAATCCCAAATCAGCACCAGATTTGCATGTACATGCATTGTAATACTATTTTCTGTTTGGTTCCAAATGCTAATCTTACTTGGGCAGGTTACAGGAGGTACTCTGCTAATTTGGGGGCTGAGGCAACTTGGTGAGTCAATGTTGCATGATCCTTATTCTATATCTGTGCTTATGCCACTCTAGAAGCGTTTAACACTGATACAGGTAGCCTGAACTATGAAGGGCTCCATCTCTGAGCATTTCATGATCATGACAAGGAAAGGGTTCATAAGAATTAAGTGCCTTAATGCATTGCCTTTGACGCTCAACTATCTATTTTAAAATCCCTGGTTGGTTATGGGAAACCATTCCAAATTAGCTCTGTGAGGCCCTAGGTGGTGCAATGGGAACTGGAAAACCGATAGATCAAAAGATAGTGATCCAGATAGTGCATTCTTCCTGGGAGAATAATCGAGAGTAAATGGCATAACAAATCCACAATGCATATTAATGTGAGGATGTTTAATTATCCACTAACTTCTACAATCCTCCAAGGGGAATCTCCTTTATTAAGACAGATGCACTGTACATTTCATGATGAATGTGGTCATAAGAATTGCTGTGGTAAAGCAGCACATTCCTCAAATCTCATTCACAATTTCCCAATTTGTGCAGCATATAGGAAGACTACATGTTTAGGGTGGAAGGTAAAAGCCAGATGAAAGCGATCTGTTCAAGTTCTGAAAATGAAATAGTGAGCTAAAGGGACAGTACATTTTGCTCAGTTCGCTGCCTGTGTTTTAAAAGACAAATGAACTCAGAAAGGGCAATGCACCAATTCATGAATCTAACTTATTTGTAGCAATAACAAAAATAGAGGATGGAAACAGTAGAAAAGTTTGAAGTCTTTCTCAGCAGAGAAATAGGCTAGATATTCCGCACTTTTTCATTATCTCTTATCTGTCACTGTGCTGTCATACTCTATTCACTCAGCTATTTTTCTCTAAAATAACACTGCAGTAAAGAACATTGCAGTATCGCTTCTTGCCTCAGTTAATAAGCAGAGTGCCATGTGATGACAATGATCCATGCTGCTGGGGTACCGATTTCCCAACTGATAGAGAGCTTCTACAGGGTCAGCGACCATCAGAACGATCCGTAAGAGATGGACGTCTGACTCATGGGCTTCTCCACAAGTAAGAAAGAAACATTCAGACAAAAAAAACTTATTTTATTCTGTTAAATTGTGAGTACTTTGAAGAAGCTGTATTACTTACTGGGATTTTCCTTCCCATCAATGCAGATAAAAAATAGCTTTGGACACAAGGCATTCAAACTTTTCTTTTTCTACTTCTTGACAGGTTAAAGTATTTCTGATGAGATTATTGTGTATCTCTTCCCGCCACCCTCTCCAAATAGTGACCAATTTATTGCAATATTAAACCATTCAAACACATGCAAAATGCCATACAGCGCAACTTGACTGAATCTGAATTCATGCCTATCATTTGTTAGCTGTACATTGTGTAACAGAAATGATTTCCAGTGAATTCAAGCCACTACTTCCATAAAAATCAGGTTAAATAATCCCCGAACCTTCATCCATTGAAATGTTTGTCCTGATAGATTAATCATCTCTGTTCAATATTAACATCACAGTGCAACACAGTGAAATAAGGGCACATGGTGTAAAGTATGGAACACTCTGAAGATACAACGATGATGTTTTAACATTACATGCTGTAAGTCAATATAGGATGGCATTTTGTCTTGATTAATTTTGATGAACTTTAAGACAAACATATTAACATATTGTAACAGAATTTGTGAAACTATGCTTTTACTTAAAAAAAATCTTCAAACTGTTCATTGAGTATTCAGGAGAAAAAGACATGACAGGTGTTCACATTTTCAAGAAAACTGTTTTACCTGTGGCCATGATTGCAGTGTGTTTCTGGCAATGCATTAATTTTGTGTCACCTTTTTAAAAACTGGTGACAAAAAATTGCTATCAGACATCTAGAGATATTGAGGACACTGGAGCTAATGTTTGGAGGATGCTGTAAGGTGGGCAAAATTTTGAGGTTTGGGCTTCTGAGATCTTTAAGAAGGAGGAATTATATTTGGATGTATTTGTTATGGTGCAGAGATGAATAAAAAAATCAGTGGGAGGGAGCTCTGTATTGATTTAATGATGCAGGAGTAATCTTGAGATGTGGGAATATTTGGGAAGTAGATTTCTTGACCGAAATCCTTTGAGACTGGAACAGTGGAGGTCTCACGAATGGGAATGATATGCCAGACCCTGGGAATACCAGAGTAGTGCGATGAGAAAGCAGGATTAGTTGTACTATATAGAATTACTGTTAAAGGAGGGATGGTGGAACAAGTACGAAGTAAGAAAAGAAGTGTCCAGACAGACTCAAGGGAAGTGGAAAGCAAAAGATCTTCTGGCAGGGAGCCTGGAATAGGATAAGGGTTGGAGGGACATCTGCTATTATTTTAGGGAATAAGCAGATAAGGGAGATCTTTCCTCAGCAGTTTTACAAAAAAATGTCTTACCATGCAGCATTGAGATGAAAAAAACCTTTTTTAGGTTTTCAGGGCCTTTGATGGACTTACAGTCTCACCATGAGTCATTGCTCAGAATGCCTTTTTTTGACATTTTGTTTCCATCCCTAAAAAATGTCTACACTTGATTCCAGATCATGATTCTGCAACCAACTTTTTAAAAAAATTCTGGAAGAGTAGTTGCTGTACTCAGACCATGCATTTCTGCTGGGCTATAGTTAACTCGTGACTATATTTCTCCCTCACCTCTTTTATTCTCTATCTCTTTCTTTCATTGCCAGGGTTTTTCTCATGTGGCAATAAAAGTTAAAATTGCCCGTATTTATTGTGAGAAAATGTTAGCGGCCCTTTTAAGGACATTGATCCCCACGGAATAACATTATACAAATTTACCACTCCTGGTAAAAGGTTATTAAGAGTTACAAATGAGATGCTGTAAGGAAATGGAAGACTTGTTAATTTAATATTGTCTATCATTTTACAGTGGGAAAGAGGGAAAAATAAAACAATACACATGGACCTAAAAATTAGTCAATGAAAAAATATAATGGGCTTTAAAAGAAGGTAATGGAGAAATCCATGGATCTTAATCAAAATCTGATGGTTTCCATTCCAGGTCTGAAAAGAAATAGACAAGGAAATAGCAGATCTGTTGGTTACAATTTCCTATAAGAACATTTAAAAAGAGCAATGCTTTTAAAAAATAAGGCAGGAGCAAACCTAAAAAACTACAGATGTGTTAGTTGAACGTCAGTTTTGAGTAATACAAGAAAAAGCACATGAGCACTTCAATTCAATGTTTCCATTCTACGAACTCTCAACATTCTAGCTAAAAGTATTACTTTAATGTTGCAAAATAATTTAACACGTTGAGAGCTCAATCCCTTGCTCTGAACAGTTCACCCAACTTACTGCTTTTTGGAAGGGCTCTCCCTGCCTCCATTGTCTCTACTTAATAGACCCACCCCATGCATATGTACACTCATGCAAATCTGAGGAAATCTTGGGCACAGAAAAAATTCACTTACATTTCACACTGCACTGTTGTTGACAGCCACCATTGGAATGAGTGTCTAGTGCTGAACACAGAATGCCCCACAGGGCATGACTGTCAGAGGCTGAAATTCAGGGAGACAGGCCAATTTCCCCACAGCCCATCTACACAATCATCAGTCATTTTTACAGTGGTAGGGTGTGCATAGTATGTGCCCCAGTCTTGAGAGGTGAAACAGCTGAGCACTTAGATAAGTATTGACTGAATAAAAGAGTCAGCATAGTATTGTGAAAGATGGTTGATGCCTGACTAATTCTACTTAAACCTTTTGAGGAGGCCACTTATATAAAGGGCAAGTAAGCATCTGTGGATGTTTTCAAATTGGGCCAGAAGGTAGTGATGAAGCAGAGATTACTTGAAATAATAAAGGCTCATGGAATGGGAAGTTATTTACAGCATGAGTTGGTAATATATTGGGAAGCAGGGCATTAGGGAAAAAAATGAATAAAGCAAATCACTGACTGGTGTTATGTGACTTAGCAATGTTCCAAAGGAGCTGTATTATTGCTTCATCTCCTCACCATGAATCAATAACTTGGAAGAAGAAACAGTTAGATATCCAAATTTACAGATCCCACTAAATTAGGAGGTACAAGTTTTATGACAGAAACAGGAAAGATTAAGTGGAGTTTGCAAAACTGTAGCAGATGGTGTTCAACACGGCAAAATGCAAGTTATCAATTTTGCATCCAGGTGCAGCAAAGTAGAACATTTTCTTTCCAGTGAGAAATTAAGAACAGTAGAGGAGGAAAGGAATTTGGACGACTGTGTGCAAATTCACAAAAGATAGCACAAAAAGTAATCAGGAAGACTATCAGGATATTGTCCTTTATCTGAAAGGAGTTTTACAGAGGAGGACGTTTTGCTTCAGTTGCCCAGGGCTGTACTTGACAGCTGTCTGAAATGTTGCACTCTGTTTTAGAGACTTCAAAAAG
Source organism: Stegostoma tigrinum (assembly GCF_030684315.1). NCBI lineage: Eukaryota > Metazoa > Chordata > Chondrichthyes > Orectolobiformes > Stegostomatidae > Stegostoma > Stegostoma tigrinum. The sequence goes on from NC_081375.1 coordinate 30,132,313, forward strand.
GTTACATCAGCCTTGGTAGGCTTTACAGAAATAATATTGGACTTAGTAGGACAAATTCTTTGCTCAGCTTGAGTAAGCTTTATTTTTATTTCCTTTGAGTTAGGATGTTGCGGGGAGATCCAATTGAGGCATTTTACATGGCGGTGGGATTTGAAAAGGTAGATAGGAGGAAATATTTCTTCTGCAGAGAAATTCAAAATGGAGGCACAATGTAAAAAGCACAGCTGAGTTAGTTCAGAGTGAAATCAGGACGTATTTTTGCACACAAAGGGTAAGGGAGATCTGGAATAGTCTGCAAAAGGCTGCAGCATTTGAAAATTTCAAGACATTGACAGATTTTGTTAGACAAATGCATCACAGACATGAATCGAAGGCAGATAAATGGAGGTAAGGTACAGATCAGACATATAAATAAATGGTGGAACAGGACTGAAGAATTTAATGGACAATTTACATTGTGCTGCAGTTAAGGTTAAGAGAACTGCATGCAGCATTCTTGTAACATAAATCTTGAATAATAAATCAGAATTTTTCTCGGCGTGATGGATCAAGCTTTAGAAGTTTTGATTTGTTTTTCAATTCATAACTATGACAGGATATCCCGAAGATATTTTGTTTTAAAAATTAATTATTCAAGCTTCAAATATTAAAATTCATAAAAAATAACATAGTACATCATCATTAACTATCAGTGTCAAAAATTACTGTCTTTTTCTGTGCTGTACATCAATATAATATTGAGTGGAAAAATCAGGACTACCACTAAGGGCCTGAATTTGTGCGCAATCAGTTCATCTGAATGTTCTTTCCTGGCAGTTACACGTTTCTGTTGAAATGGAGCACTCCACATCTGTATTAGCCAAATGTAGGAAGTTTGTCTCTTAAATTGTTTTGGAACTCTTGAGAAACATTATAGGGTTATTACGGTGGGACATTGCAATTTCCTGATTTCCGCCCCCCCCCCCCCATTACCACTAATAGAATCATCTTAGCAACTGTAATATTACAAATATCACAAATTGCCTCAGATATTCCATGGTTCACCATCAGTGATTATTTCTACAAACAGTTCATATTCTACCAATGAGGAGTCCATTTGTGCTGCCCACTAAATGGTTAAACACAGTGTGATCCACGGGCCTTAGCATAGATGCCCTTTGAGTTTGTTAGTTACAATGGGAAGATACATCTCACTGTAGTCCCCTATGGAACAATGGAACCATGTTCATTTGGGAAACTGACATTGATTTGTGTGCACAATCATGTCCCTGCCCTCCTCAGTTAGGGAGGATGTATGGGATGATACATCCATTCTTTCAAAGGAAGAATTTCTACTTAATCACAGCCTATTTCATTTTAAAAAAACTCACCAACGCTTGGATTTCTAAGGTTGCAGCAACTACAGGAATGGAGATGAGACGTGGCAAGGTGGACCTTTCGGGCCTAGACCCTTCTTCAGAAAATGAAGGTGGAGAGTCTAGGCCCGAAACGTCAGCCTTCCTGCTCCCCTGATGCTGATTGGCCTACTGTGTTCATCCAGCTCTACACCTTGTTATCTCCGATTCTCCAGCATCTGCAGTTCCTGCTATCTCTGAAACAACTTCCCCAACCAAGCAGGAATAAATGGAAGTCAGCAAGGAATCAGCAGAAATATGGGTCCTCCAACCTGGAGACAGAATGCCAAGAAGATACAGAATCTCAGGAGGGCAAGACAGCTGCATGCTGCAACACATTCAAGCGCTAAGCCGCACACTCTGACTTTACCAGCATTCTCCTTCATTCCTCAAACCAACCTTGTTCTGACTACACCATTCATTTTTTTCCCTCTCTTTCTCTGGCACCTAACATCCCTACTCTCATTCAATCTCAGCAGACTGCCCTCTGGTACCCAGGCCTCTCAGCCATTCTGCTCTTCCCGCCTGTTCCCACAAACTATTGCAAACGCTTACAACCTCAGTTTTCTCTGCTTGTAGAAGGGAGCATGTGACCAGCACGGGGCAAGCCCGAGTCGGCGTGTCCCTCCAGGGGCAATGGGTATTCCACAGGGAAAGGCGTCTTGTTGAAGGAGGCTTGAAATTCGATCGGTATCTGCTGTGAAAGCCTGAGCCCCGACGCACTGGTGGGGACACGTGTCGTGAGAGCTGATCCTCAGCTTGAAGAGAAGTTTTGAGAGTCTTGACTCCTCATAGATGAATCTGTGGGGCCCATCCATCCCATCGGTGCTGTAGTGGGACGGCAGCTGAGGAGAAGCTGCTGCTGTCAATACAGGAGGCAGTGTTGTGGCTTCTGCTCTTGCTCCTCTTCAGAGATAGACGATGAGCTCCATAAATTGCTCTCATGCAGTGGCAAAGACTGAGTGCTGCTCAGGGCTATTGAAGTGTTAGCCATGTAAAGGTCGGTCCAAGAGATTGGCACTCACATGTCAAGCTGCGATAGCACTCTGAGTGAAGTGTTCTGAACAGAAGTGTCACAACGGTCATGGCTGGAGCTCTTCAGTGAAACTGAAAAGGTGGGAGGAGCTATAGTCAGTTTCATTGAAGAATCTCTTCCAGCTGAGCACTCATCACAGTGACCCAACTGCGGAGTGGACATAGTGTGCAATCCTTGCACTGTTGGGTAAGCAAGAATGATTGATTTAAGAAGCCATTCACTGCCCTTTGAATGATATTAATTGCTTTCCATCAAAGCCTAATACAGGAGTCCCTTGCTGGCTTCACAAACTTCTCAGAAATAAGCTAGAAGAGTTTGGGATCTATTAAAATCCCAAACAAGCGTAATTCGCCATGAATTACCAACCCCACCAATTTTGTATTCTCACTCTTTTATGGAAGGCAGATGGAAAAGCATTTTTCTAAGAGGAGACTCCATTCTAAAAATATGATCGCACACCCCTCCCCAACTCTGTGGTCTCCAAAACAGTTCAAAGGCATATCTTCAAAGAAATGACATTTCCCTGATTTGAGTTTGCTGCATTGATAGGATCTGTACAGATGATCCATCTTCTGTTGGACAAAATAGCCAAATTCCCATTATATCAGATTTGGGGTCACACATGGATGAATTGCATTTCCCCACAGCTACTGTAATCACCAAATGTAAACAAATAAGCTGATATGATGATCTCCCTGTTGTTCCCAACCCAGCAATAATCCAATCAAAATTTTGAGTGGCTGCCTCTTGCTGGGAACTAATCGTTTCTTAATAGGAGTCTAACCAATACATAAACAACAGAGCACAAATTAAGTCCCTTCCAGCTCATATATCAAAATTATTTCCATTTCAAAACTGCACACATGCAATGTTGTTTTATTGAATGAATTTCCACCAAATTTAGTTGTTTCTTGGAAAATGGGAACTCAGTCTCATGGAAAATCAAAACTGCAATCCCTTAAAAATGTCACATTTGCTTGTTTTAATCCAAGTGTGAGTTATGACAAAGTTACAAGAGAGAAAGATGTTTAAATTAACACTTGAAAAATGCAGAGATTTGCTGCATCCAGCTTGCCAAACAATAGAGCCGCAGTAACATTATGGGCCATTCAGCCTATCATGTCGTACCAGCTGAATAAACTAATCGCTTACTGTAATCACATCTGATCCATAGCCTTCAAGTTTACATTGCTTCAGGGGAAGATCCAGGTTCCTTTTCAGTAGGTTGAAGGTTTTCAATAGAACCACCAAACTGGGCAGCAAATTCCAGCTATCCACCACCCTCTGGGAGGAAAATCTTCCTCTCATATCTCCACTAATCCTGCTGTCAATCGCTTTAAATCTGGGGCGCTAAAAATTTATCTCTGTGCCAAGGGAAAAAGATCTTCCCTGTCTACTCTATCCAAGTCCCTCATTATTTTGTAAACCTTGAGTAAGTCACCCCTCAACCTCCTCTGTTGAAAGGAAAACAACCATTGGCCTCTTTCCTCACAGATATACTTTTCAAACCTTGGCACCATTCTTGTAAAGATAACAAAGTGTGGAGCTGGATGAACACAGCAGGCCAAACAGCATCTCAGGAGCACAAAAGCTGACGTTTCGGGCCTAGGCTCCTTCATCCGAGCTCTCTGATGAAGGGTCTAGGCCTGAGACGTCAGCTTTTGTGCTCCTGAGATGCTGCTTGGCCTGCTGTGTTCATCCAGCTCCACACTTTGTTATCTTGAATTCTCCAGCATCTGCAGTTCCCATTATCTCTGATGCCATTCTTGTAAAGCTCCTTTGTCCCCTCACTGCAGCAATAAGGTCCTTCCTATACTGGAGTGACCAGAACTATTCACAAAACTCCAGCTGTGTCCTTACCATGTGTCTTACAAAATTCTAGCATTGTATCCTTGCTCTTCTATTTCACCCAAGGGAGGAAACCATTGCGCATGCCTTCTTTATCACTTTATCCATCCATCCTGTCACCTTCAGGGACCCTGGACATGCATTCCAAGGTCTCTCACTTTCTCTACCCCTGTTAATAACCTCCTGTTTATTACATATCCTTTGCTTTGTTCACCCTTCCAAAATGCTTAACCTGTCACTTCTCCAGATTGAATTCAATTTGCCATTTTTCTACCGATTCAACCAAAACATTGATGTCTTCTGCAGTCAAAAAACATCCTCTTCATTATCAGCTACACTGCCAAGCTTTGTGCCAAGTTTCCCAATCATGCCTCCCACATTTACATCTAATTCAATAACATATACCACAAACATCAAGGGAACAAAACTGAGTTCCATGGAACACAACTAGAAACCTCTTTCTATTTGCAACAATACCATCGATCATTATCCTCATTTCTTATTAATGAGCCAGTTTTGCATCTGACATTTCACTGTACCCATGGGCATTAGTTTTGCTGATCAGTTTGCCAAGAGGAGCCTTGTCAAATCCATTACTGAAATTCATACCAACTATACCCACTGCATGACCTTCATCAAGCCTCCTTGTTACTACAGAAAGTTCATTCAAGTTAGCAATACATTATCTTTCCATAGAGAAAGCCAATCTGATTTTAAGGCTTCCCTTTAATGCACAATATTCGATACCACCATAAAGCCGAAAGTTATCTTTTTATGACAATGAATTTAATTGTGGATTATTTGCTTCTTCAAGAAGGAATTACATCACAGTTTTCTATGTATAGCTAACTGGCAGGTGGAAACTTAAAAAAAATCAATAATGTAATATTTGAGGCTTCAATTTATAAAAATTTCAGACAAGTGAAAAGTTCTGTTCTTACACTATACAAGGGAGAGAGGATAGTTTAGTTTGCTGATGAATAAAACCTTCATCAGCCAAACTGCCTTCAATTCACAATGATAGTGCTCCATTACGATTCAATCATCTTATACTTTGGGACTACTATTTCCTCCAGGTTTTATTATTGCCAGTAATTTTTTTTTGCCATTAGAGGTTGAATGCTCAATGCACAGACAAATATCTTCACGAATGGTGAAAGGCAGATACCATGATCTTACAAACCAGGGGAGGACAGTTATCTACATTAGATTAACAAAAGTTAATTTCTTCCTGCCCATGGAAAGGATATATTTTAAACAAGATCTTCTACATGTCAAGTTAATCAAGATGTATTCATTACTATGTCTCTGATTTAAGGGCTTCTCCACTCATACTTGGGTTTGCTTATGGTACGTCAATGGTTGTGCAGTCGTTGAGGTGTGTTGTGAAGCTGCGAAGGCTCATTTCAGTCCTCACTGACAATATTTTGATTGGATACTTGTGTCACTGCATCATTTCTTGGCATGTAATGCAAGTGTAACTTTTTAAAAAATGCAGGTTTTCTTTTCTTTCATGGTACCTTTTTTTGTATCTTTCCACCATTATCAAATAAATCTGCAAAATTACCTATTATAATTTGCCACACATTCTTATGAAGCATTAGATTTTTATACTAAATTCACTCTAAATGTGAATAATGTTACAATCCTTCCAGATACTAATAATAGTTTGTACAAATAATCATTATTTACAGTAAGAATTTGAAGACATGATGCTAAAATCATGGCAGTATGAACAGCATGGTGAACATTTTTTCAAATAACCTTAAATACAGAAAATCTATTTACTTCTGGATTGTTCTGGATGTTGCTTTCTGAGTCCCAGGACATGTTTTACCATTATCCGTAGATGCATTCAGAAAACAATGTGGTATTGAAATGTAACTATGTATAACATACAATAGCTTCATGGAGAGGATAAAATTAACAGTAAAGATGGTATTTTGAAATGGTGGACATCGCCAAAAAAATTGAAACCTATACATGAACGGGGGAGGAGACACTGAAAATACAGGAAGAATAAATACAAATATCTGTGATAAAAATGACGAGCCCGATTTATAATTCGTTGGTGATCTGAGAATCCTGAAGTAGCATTCAGTGGCATTCCCATGGAAGTGTACCTGTGAACTTCTAAAAATTGAACACTTTGGCCCAAGTATTTCGGTCTCCAAGTCATTCAAGATTGAATTCAATGACTGAGATGCAAACTTGGACTCTGTGCAAGTCCTGAAATGCTGACCTATGTGAGCATTGCCTGGAAAGCTTCAATTTCTGATGGCCAATCCCTTCACTCGTCATGTCACCCTACAAATATCTCATTTCTGATCTGGAGTATGAGAGAATTTGTACTTTTCTGATGCACCAGCATGGTTAGTTAGCCAGGCACTGGATGATACAGATTAAAACATCATCACAAAACTGAATAGATACACAACTGATCACTCAATCACTCTCACTGACCCTGCTAATACCCACTGACCCGATCTGATCACCTTACCCAACTACTTCACAACCACATCCCCAACTCATCTGACCCCCACAACCCATCCCAGCAACAACCTTACCCACCTGCTGCTTCACTCGTCTTTTCCTTTACCACTCATGTCAATCGTCCTACCCATTCACGTCACCCATGCCCCCAAACTACCAATTCAAATGTTCATCAAATCATCCACTTTTTAAGCTTTCAAACTGAACTTTCAAACTCACCATAGGCAGCCTATCCTGTTAAAAGGCAGGATGTACTGCCTTCCCCCGCTGACTTTACACCATTTTAGTGGATATCCCCAGTGAACAAATTGTTCCACATTTTCTAGTAAAGCAGGGGAATTTTCAAGCAGAGCAAAAATCCAAACATGATTGCTGATCCTTGGAAGATCTGAGCCTCTATTTTCTTTCATACAAATTGGACAATCTTCATCAACACAAGGTGGAATCAAAGGGGAGTCATCTGACCTCCCTCCTTGTCTCCAATTATCCATGAAACTGTCCCAGGCAGGAAGTCGCCTATTTGTCTGCTCTAAACAATGAAATAAAAACAACATTTTTGAGACCTTCCATTGAGAATATGTTGAGAGATCAGCAGCTCACTCCTGGAAAGTTTACACCTATTATTGATTCAATCATTATGAAAACTGATGCACAACAGTTTCTTAGATCTGAGAGCTGCAGGTAAAATTCCACAGAATTGATGTAAAGGGAAAAAAATTATTATATTTCAAAGAAAATGCAAATGGTCACAATTCAAACCTCATCTTGTATGAACACTGATGTCATCAGAGAGCACCTGTGCAAACATTAGCTAAATCTTCCCAGGTGCTTAATTACATAGAATAATTGGTGAAATGTTGAACAAGACCCTTCTCGATGTCAATACCAAAGGAAGAATTTTCCAAACAAGTCCCAGTTGCTGAGACAAGATTCTCACTGGTGAGCAACCGGTGGCCTATTCACATGGGCTCACTATGACCCTCATGACCTAACATTATCTCATTAAAATAGAGACCAGCCACCAGATAGAAACTAGATGTCAAAAATTCCTGATGAGAAAGTCTGGGTGGCAACCTAGCAACATCAGGTCACTCTCTTCTCCTTTGGACCTCCGTCTTGAACACTGAACACCTGCAACTCAGAGACAACTGGTGCATATGTCACATGCCCAAAGTCCTTGACATTCAACACATACCAGCCTCACTACGACATACCACCGTGCCACTTACATAGGACAATACCAGCACCATTCATTGCAATGCTGCTGCAAAGACCCTTGGGGTTAGCTCGTGAACTGGACCAGGCTGCAGTTCAGGGCTGCTTACTCACTGTCCCCAGTGCTCAGTCACCTTATATCTATCTGGATTCTGTCAGCATCCCACGTTGCCTTCTTATTTTGTATTTTACCCGAGTAGCCAGAGCTTCAAGTCTACTTCTGCCTTGCCTTGCTGTTCAGCACAGAAAGCAAGCCAGGAAGTTTGTCACTGGTGTCAGCAGTCATCAATAAAGGGGGTGGATAGTTTGCCATGTGGCATTGTCCTATCTCAATGTCACAGCAATGCATGTGTCAAACATGGTGGCTGAGAGCAAACAAGCGAAGACGTTGGATATGACAGCAAGTGTGATAGAGCATGAGCATTGGAAAAAGATGACTGCAATAGCAGAGATAGAGTGAGTGCATGATAACAGGTGGTATTTATCCCAGCAGAGCAGAGAGATCATTGACATTCCTGTAGCATTGTTGTCAATTCTTCTAGACAGCTGGGACCACGCTGACCCAGGTGACAACCTCAGGCCAGGCCAGCAGTGTCTGATGTCATAGTCTCCCATGTCAGTTCTTGGAAAGAGGACAATCCCCCTCAGCATTATCCCATCTTCCAGCACCCATCCACAAAATAGGCCACTGATTGTCTGCCATATCTGTGGTAAACCTCACAGGATCAGGTCCAGCCTACCAGCTCTTGACTGGGTGCACAATGTCCTTTTAAAGAACACCCAAGTCATCAAGAATCCCGGGATTTTCAGTCAGCGGTGAGCACTTTAGGTGACAGCAAGTGGGAGAATCAGGATGGTACTGGACAAGGGGTAATCCAGAGGAGTGTAGTGGCTGATTAATGAACAGATTTTGGGATTACTGGCATGAGAAAATTTGCTGAGTTTTGCAGAAAGTAAACCTGATTGAAACACAATGACAAATGACACTTAGTCCAAATACGGAAAGATTCAACCCACTGGTACTAAAGTCACCTAACAGTTAGTCTGGGAGGCAAGGCGAGCACAAGAAAATCTAAAAACCGAAAGATATTTTTTAAAAAACTCAGGAGGTCTGGCATTATCTGTGGAGAGTGAGTTAACATTTCAAGTCCAATATGATGCTTTTGGCCCCAGTGATGCCTGGTCTGCTGTGTTCCTCCAGCTCCACACTTATGCTAAGAATCCCCGGCAGTTTCAGTTTTCACTTCAGATTCAGATCCACCGTATTTAACTCATTGGCAAAAAGGAAGCAGAAAGGAGAATAGAGGACAGAGGGCTGCTCCTATACTTTTACCCACAGAACTAAGCCAGATCTTCACTAAAGCGGCTCAACTGCACCTTCAACTAGAGTCAAACGTGAAACCCACCATTTTCCATGTCAATTCATTGCCAAAACTTCCAACATCTATGTTCTGCAGGAAACCAAAAGGAAAGCTACAGGACTGCAAGATTCTATCTCACAAAATAAGCATAATAGAACTCTTTGTACTTTTTCCTTAAAGGCCCAGTGCATGCTGCCTCTTCTATGAGCGAGGCCTGTGTGCACACATATGTGGGTGCTGCATCTACCTGCCAACGTGAGCACAGCCTAGAGCCCTGAAGTTGCCTTCTCTAGCCCTGATGTATCAACTCCCTTGCTAAGTGGCCAACTCCTACTGATATATTTTATCTTTCTACAAATCATTGTAGTCAGTTGAGTTGCGGCAAAGCTGAGGAACCATCTTAATATTTCGGCTGCTGATTTGCACTCCCTCTGGTTCCTCGGATAATAAAGAAAGATCAAGCAGTTCCCCAGTTATGGAGCCATTGGTCACCCCATTCACACACTCAAGGATCATAAATGTGGGAAGTAGTAATTTCTAGTTGGATGATTCACACATACATGAATAAAACAATGATTTTAATATGTTATTTGTAAAGTCTTAACAAGAATCCAAGGAACCATCTGGTGTTGTTCAATCTCATAATGGCTATATCAGACACTGTTCATACCCTTTGATACAGTGAAAGTGCTCCAGTCAGTGATTTTGTTCAGAAAGTGTGGGTCGGTTTCCTACAAGTGGGAGGATCTAGGTTCAAGACCCACACCAACACTGCAAACAGGAATCGACGCTGATGCACGTGAGCAGCACCGATAGATTGCTGTTTTGTGAAAGTTGCTGTCTTTTGCTTGAAATGTTAAAATAAAGCCCTGTTTCTTCTCTAAGGTGAATGCTAACAATCCCAGACCATTGTTTTGCTGAAGAACCGTCAAAGTTATCCATTAACATCATGAAACAAAATTCTCTGATCATTATGCAATTGCTGTTGTTGGGAGTTTGCTATGTTAAAAAAAACCTGGCTGCCTCTATATTACAACTTCAACGGTTTTTCACTGGCTGTAAATAAATTTGGGACATCCAATGGTTGTGGAAGGTACTAAACAAACGCAATCTTTTATTGTTTTTGGCAATATGAAAGCCTCAGGGCAGTGTTAGTGATACATCAGAAAACGGACAAAATGATTTATTAAATGACACTGGAAAAGAATTAGAAAATTTGAAGTCTAAGTCATTGACTTCACTGTGTAAATAAATGAATTCATCGCAAAATTATATTCACACTGTAATCAGTATCTGGTGTTATTCATATGCTTAATCTCTTCTAAATGGTTCTTTATACTGGGTCCACAGGAATTGATTTTACTGGCACTCAATCCTGTAAAAAGACTATTATAATACACTAAATACAAATACAAGTTGCAGACAGGTGTAGTTCTGTTGAAGTGTTGAACCCAAAAAGATTACTTGGCCAAGCCAGATTCTTTTAATAGTTGGACAGCAGAAGTAACATTAGAGATCAGCATGTAAGATTTCAGTGGTTGTTCAAATCTTACCTCAAATTAGGACATATTTTGTGGTTCACTACAATTTTCTAATTTCACTTTACAATATATATCTAAACCTTACCCTTTTTTATTCATCCAACAAGCTATTTTGCAGCAGCTGAAAAGAGAAACAATTTCTACTGGTGGAAGGACCCGAAGCTAGGGGAAGACAATTGCAAAAGAGGTAGAGGGGAATGGAGAGATATTTTTCAATATATTTTGGTCTGGAGTGCACTGCCTAAAGCAATGGTTAGTAGAAGCAGAATCGATTGCAGCTTTCAAAAGAGAGATTTGGTAACATTGTTAAAAAGGAAAAAATAAAACTGAGGGATATGGAAATGAGCAGAGAAGCAGAATTAATTGGATGGATCCATCAAAGAGCCAGCACAGATACTAAGGGCTGAATAGCCTCCATAAAAACTAAACATTTCTCTACTATGAAGAATGAAATGATTCATGTAATGCATTTCTCTTGCGGTGTTTTAAAAAGAAAGGGTTCCATAAGTGTCAACATACTGGAATTTTTATCCCAGAGGAATGATATGTTGTATAAAAGTTGTATGTTCTAATCTCCTGAGGCAGATGAAAATCTAACAGTCCCGGGGACAACATTGGAAGTGAATAAGAGCAATGTATTCTTTCATTGATTACTACATTAGACAATATGCTTTTACAGTGGTTGCTTGAATCTGTCTCTCACCATAAACATAAAACTTATAATACTTCCTATTTTACAGAAATTTGAAGGCATATATAATTAATACAGTAAAACATGAAGATCCCAATTCAAAACAAGCAACTTCACAAATTCGAAGTTGAAACATTTTAGCACAAAACAGGGTTGTAGAAATATGAAATCGCATTTGTTTGGTTCAGACCTAATTTCTCAGCAAAAACAAGGCCAGCCTTTCGTTATTAATCATACCTGCCATTCTCTTCTGAACTTTTTATTCATTCCTCAGATGCAAGTGTCATTGGTAAGGTCAACATTTATTGCCCATCCCTAAATATATTTCAGAGAATGGTGATGAACCACCTTCTTTAACCATTGCAGTCCATGCAATGCAGGTACAACCAGAGTACTGTTTGCAAAGGAACTCGCGTTTTACTAACTTGAATGAGTTTTTTAAGATGTGATAAAGATTATTGATGAAGGCAGCTTGGTAGATATTGTCTATATGGGCCCCAGCAAGGTGTTTGACAAGGTTCCATATGGTAGACCGCTTAGTAAGGGTAGATTGCATGAAATCCACAGGGAGTTCGCCAATTGGATACAAAATTGGCCTGAAAGTAGGTGACAGACAGGGTGGCAAAGGGTTATTTTGGGGACTGAGGCCTGTGGCCAGCAGTGTGCTGCAAGGCTCGGTGCTAGGTCCACTGCTTTTCGTTAACTATATAAATGATTTGAATGTGAATACAGGAGGTATGGTTAGTAAGTTTGCAAATGACAGCAAAATTGATAATACAGTGGACAGTGAAGAAGTTTATCTGAGAGTTAACAGGGCCTTGATTAGACAGGACGATGTGTCAAGGAATGGCAGATGGAGTTTACTTTGGATAAATGTGAGCTATTGTATTTTAGTAAGGCAAACCAGGGCAGGACTTATACACTTAGTAGTAGGACTCCAGGAGTGTTGCTGAACAAAGACACCTAAGGGTGCACGTGACTAATTCCTTGAAAGTGAAGTTGCAGGTAAAGGGTGGTGAAAAAGGCATTTGGTACACTTGCCTTTACTCCTCAATGCATTGAGTATAGGAGTTGGGACATCATTTTGCAGCTGTACAGGACATTGGTGAGGCCACTTTTAGAGTAGTGCAGTGAATTCTGTTCTGCCTGCTATAGGAAAGATGTTGTTGAACTTGAAGGGGTTCAGAAAAAATATTGCAACAATGTTACTGGGATTGGAGGGTTTGAATTACAGGGAGAGGTTGAATAAGCTGGGGCCTTTTACCTTGGAGCCTCAAAGGCTGAGGGATGACCTTCCAGAAGTTTATAAAATCATGAGAGGCATGGGTAGTGTGAATAGCCAAGGGGTTTCCCCTAGGGATGGGGGAGTCCAAAACTAGACGGCATAAGTTTAAGGTGAGAGAGGAAAGATTTAAAAGGGACCTGAGGGACAATTTTTTCAGGCAGATGGGTGATGTATGCATGGAAGGAAGTGCCAGAGGAAGTGGTCAAAGCCGGTACAATTACAACATTTAAAAGGCATCTAATGAATTGCAAGAATTTAAGAGGGTTATTGACCAAATGCTTGCAAATAGGACTAAATTAATTTAGGCAATCTGGGAGGTGCACGTGTTGGACTGAAGAGTCTGTTTCTGTGCTGTATACCTCTATAATTCTACAAGTGCCAGGATTTTGACCCAATGTCAGTGAAGTGAAAGGAAAATGTCAGAGATTAGTATTAAGTGATGAATTTAATAAACCAATACATGCATGATGGGCTGAATGGCCTTCTTCCAGCCATAACACTTCTGTCATTCTGTGGCAGTGGCAAGAATGTTACAAAATCATAGCAGCAATAAGCACTTCCACCTTTCCCTCTATACACTTGCACTAGGTGGGCACTGAAGGAGCTGCTTGCGTGAATAATAAGCTGCAGAGTAGAAGATTGCCTAAGAAGGTATAGACTATCGAAGATCATCCTCCACGAATCTCCCCAGAAATAATAGGAACAAGAGGTGGGGAAATTCAGACCTCACTCACACATGTTTCAAGGATCTTGGCAAAAGTTGGATGGCTGTAGATACGACCGCAGATACAGGAAGGGAAAATCAAACCATTGAGAACTGTGTCTTATGGTCTTATTGTAGAAGTAGCCAATTTGACGAAGAACTTGATCAGCAAGGCGGGGGGGCGGGGGGGGGGGAGCTGTCTGTTAGGAGTGCATGCCAACTTAGCTAACTTCAGCACGGTTGTGTGGGAATTGATTTGCTGTCATAAATTGCAAATTCTTTACTAAGTGACATGAGTACGACAAGTTTCAGTACACAATTTCAGACAGAATAATTCAACAGTCATCTGGGTGCTGTAAATTTTAATGTTATTTCATGGAGCGTACTTCAGCACACTGAATTAGATTTTTTAACTTTGCAAGTACTGGCAGATTTCTGCTGTTAATGTGACTGCACAGCTACCAACAAAAAGTGTTAAGCAGAACTTTCAACTTCTGCTCAAATTAAGTTTACTGGTATTAAATTTAGCTGTAGTTTACATAAGCAGTTAAATGATGAAGCTGGAATCACCTCCTTGACCTTTACAAAGTGAGTCTAGCCTTGTTTCTGCTGGTGATAATAATGGAAAACAACTCAAAATGACACCCCACAGAAACAGAAGCTGACGATTTGGTTGTGGATCACAAATTAGAACATGCGCACATGTTTTGAAATATAAATGAGATGTTGAAGTACATATGCAAAATATGCAGCTGAACAATTAATAGATGTCCTGAGAACTATAGGACCATACAACATAGGAACAGGAGTAGGCCATTCAGCCCATCGAGTCTGCTCTGCCAGTCAATGAGATCATCACTGACTTGATAATCCTCAACTCCAATTTCCTGCCTTTTCCCCGTAGCCCTCAATTCACTTACTGACCAAAAATTTGTCTATCTCAGTCTTGAACATACTGAATGATTCAGCTACCAGAGCCTTCTGTGGCAAAGAATTCCACACAGATTCACTATCCTCTGAGAGAAGAAATTCTTCATCTCTGTTAAAAACCATTCTCTGTCACTGTGTCATAAAACATCCTGCAATTGTTTCTCCATCATCTTCCCTGCTGGCTCTCTTTCCAATCACCTCTGACCAGCTCCTCCCTCATGTCTTTGTAGTTAACTTGACTCAGTTGCATTACAATTACATCTGATTGTAGTTTCTCCCTCTCAAGCTGCAGAGTGAATTCTATCATATTATGGTCACTGCCCCCCAAAGGTTCTTTTACCTTAAGGACCTCAATCAAGTCTGCCTCATGATAAAGCACCAAATCCTGAATTCCCTGTTTTCCAATGGGCTCTTCCACAAGCTGCTCCAAAAAAAATCTGATGTCCATTTCAAGCCCACCGACTCCCACAGCTACCTAGAATACACCTCCTCCCACCCACCCTCCTGCAAAAATTCCATCCCCTATTCCCAATTCCTCCGCCTCCGCCGCATCTGCTCCCACGATGAGGCATTCCACTCACGCACATCCCAGATGTCCAAGTTCTTCAAGGACCGCAACTTTCCCCCCACAGTGGTCGAGAACGCCCTTGACCGCGTCTCCCGCATTTCCCGCAACACATCCCTCACACCCCGCCCCCGCCACAACCGCCCAAAGAGGATCCCCCTCGTTCTCACACACCACCCTACCAACCTCCGGATACAACGCATCATCCTCCGACACTTCCGCCATCTACAATCCGACCCCACCACCCAAGACATTTTTCCATCCCCACCCCTGTCTGCTTTCCGGAGAGACCACTCTCTCCATGACTCCCTTGTTCGCTCCACACTGCCCTCCAACCCCACCACACCCGGCACCTTCCCCTGCAACCGCATGAAATGCTACACTTGTCCCCACACCTCCTCCCTCACCCCTATCCCAGGCCCCAAGATGACTTTCCACATTAAGCAGAGGTTCACCTGCACATCTGCCAATGTGGTATACTGCATCCACTGTACCCAGTGTGGCTTCCTCTACATTGGGGAAACCAAGCGGAGGCTTGGGGACCGCTTTGCAGAACACCTCCGCTCGGTTCGCAATAAACAACTGCACCTCCCAGTCGCAAACCATTTCCACTCCCCCTCCCATTCTTTAGATGACATGTCCATCATGGGCCTCCTGCAGTGCCACAATGATGCCACCCGAAGGTTGCAGGAACAGCAACTCATATTCCGCTTGGGAACCCTGCAGCCCAATGGTATCAATGTGGACCTCACCAGCTTCAAAATCTCACCTTCCCCCACAGCATCCCAAAACCAGCCCAGCTCTTCCCCTCCACCCACTGCATCCCAAAACCAGTCCAACTTGTCTCTGCCTCCCTAACCTGTTCTTCCTCTCACCCATCCCTTCCTCCCACCCCAAGCCGCACCTCCATCTCCTACCTGCTAACCTCATCCCACCTCCTTGACCTGTCCGTCTTCCCTGGACTGGCCTATCCCCTCCCCACCTATACTCTCCTCTCCACCTATCTTCTTTTCTCTCCATCTTCGGTCTGCCTCCCCCTCTCTCCCTATTTATTCTAGAACCCTCACCCCATCCCCCTCTCTGATGAAGGGTCTAGGCCCGAAACATCAGCTTTTGTGCTCCTGAGATGCTGCTGGGCCTGCTGTGTTCATCCAGCCTCACATTTCATTACCAAAAAAATCTCATCGACATTCCATGAGTTCATTTTCTTGCAATCTGCTACCAACCTGATTTTCCAAGTACACCTACAAATGAAGTTCCCCATGATTATTGTAATAGTGCCTTTCTTACATGCCTTTTCTCACTCCTGATTTATTTTCTTGCCCACATCCTGACTATTCCTACAAAGGTCAGTATGTAATGGCCATCAGGGTCTTTTGTCTTTTGTGGCTCTTCAAATCGTCTCACACAGATTCTACACCTTCTGACTCTTTATTACCACCTTTTTTTGGTTTAATTTCATTTCTTGCTAACAAGGCAACCCCACTCACTTCTGCCTATATGCATGTCCCTTTGATAGGGCGCCTAACCTCAGGTATTCAGTTTCCCAGCTTCGATCCTTTTGTCTCTGTGACACCGACATCATCGTACTTGCCAATTTCAATCTGCACTACAATTTCATTTACCTTGTTTTGTGTACTGTGTGCATTTAAGTACAACACTCTCAGTCTTGCATTGACTGCCCTCTCCTCATGGCTGTCCCCTTATTGGCTGTGTCAGAAATGAGATTCCTAATCCTTTCCATACTCGCTGTCCTATTCCTCGTTCTAAAAACTTTGATAACATCTGCTGAGCCCTCCCTCTCTTTAGCTTTTTCCATAATTATCCATGCAATGAACCCACATTCCGAATATTGAGTTTGAAGCCCTATCCACAGCCCTAGTTATGGTATTCATCAAGACTTTGGTCCAAGGATGATTCAGGTGGAGCCTGTCCAATTGGAACAGCTCCCTCCTTCCCCAGTACTGCCGCCAATGTCCCATGAAATCAAATCCATTTCTCCGATACCAATTTTGGAGCCACATATTTACCTCTTTCACCTTGTTGACCCTGTGCCAATAAGCTTGTGGCTGGGGTGGTAAATACAGAGACAACTACCTTTTCGGTTCTGTTTTTTAATTTAGTGCCTAGTTGCTCATGTTCCCTCAGAGAATCTCTTTCTACCTATATAGTTGGCACCTACATGTACACAATACCTGGATCTTTCCTCTCCTACTCCAAGTTCCTGTGCAACTATCCTATGCAGCTGTGAGATATCCTGAACCCAGGCACCAGTCAGGCAACACAGCCTTCAGGATTGCTGATCTAGCCATAGAGAACATTGTTTATCCCAGCGTGTAACTACATGTTCCTTTTCTCCCTGCTTTTGAATGGCTCCCTCTACTACCTTACTTGTTTGCTCATCCTCTCTCCAGCCTCCACTCCCATCCACACAGGGAGCAAAAATCTCAAGCACAAACAGAACTTGCTGGAAAAGCTCAACAGGTCTGGCAGTATCTGTGAAGAAACAAATCAGAATTAATGTTTCAGATCCGGTGACCCTTCCTCAGTTCTGAGAACCCGAATTGTTACCTCTGATTTGTTTTTTCACAAATGCTGCCAAACCTGCTGAGCTTTTCCAGCAACTTTTGTTTTTGTTCCTGATTTACAGCATCTACAGTTCGTTTGGTTTTTATTAAGAATCTCAAACAGTTCAACAAGGGCTGAGGTTTCTTAGAGCAGCCTCCTGGATCCCTCCACCTGCCTTGCTCATTGTCATACCCTCCTGTCCCTGGTCAGTGACCGAATTTGAGGTAGTCATTCTAAAGAGTGTCGCTGTGTCCTGAAACACAGCACCCAGGTAACTCTCCCCTCTCTGATGTATCAGTGATGAAAACGCAGACTGCAGCTCATCGACTCTGAGCCAGAGTTTCTCAAGCAACCAACAATTGCTACAGATATGGTCACCATGAACCACACTGGGCCCACTAGCTCCCACATCATGCAGGTACAACATATCACCCTGTCCTACATGTCTGTTTTACTTACTTAGTTCTAAATTTGATTTTTAAAAAAATTGTATTGGTCCTTTAGTTTGTAGCCTGTAAATATCTCCTCTAACTACCTTCAATCTGAAAGTAATCTTTAACAGCTAAGTCAAATTAATAACTATCACCAAACTCATGATTTACCTGTGACGTCACACTTTTGTGCTGAACCCCCACTTCTGGGTTTCAATTGTTCCCTTTCAAAAAAAAAACCTTACAAACTATGAGCCTAAGAAAGTAATCAAAAAATACCAACTCTCCTCTGCACTGAATTCCCACATTGCCTCCAAATTCCCCAGAACAACATAATCACTTAGGTTGTGTCTCATTCTGGATGTGACCTTTCCTGCCTAACTCAGAAACTTACTGACTATGGTGTTTTAAAGTTAGCAAAAGTTAACTAAAGTAAGTAAGAGATAGGCTTATTGTTGGAATTGATGGTGACTGTCAGATTTATGACTGCAAAACAGCCAAAAAAAAGAGAAAGCCATTCAATTGCTGATTGGGGATAGGACAGGATAGGATCAATATTGTCACATGAGATCTTTAAAGTACAAAACCTGTAAAGCCATGTGGGAGAAGCTACAACAGAGACAGCAGGACAGCCACCAGATTCTAAAGTCAGTGTCATTGTTTGGGTGGCAATGAAAACTCTCATACACAAGCAGTGTCCACATACTAACTAAAATGCTTTTTGAATAGAACAAGAGGTCACTTTCAGAAATGCACTGAAGTAGGACATAGTCACAGTGCAAAAAATAGATAAATGAGACAAAGCTATTCATAATGTGGTCAATGAGATAGAACAGTTTACAAATCAGTCAAGTTCTCTGACTGGACCATATATTGTCATTAGAGATTTTCCCGGAGGGTCACTATGCCTCAGGTGAGGGGGACGTTGAGAAGGAGTCCTTCATAGTAACCTCAGCTGGTGCAGGAATTGAGCCCACACTGTTGGCGTCATACTGCTTTGCAACCAACCACCCAGCTAATTAAGCTAAACCAATGTCCATAGTCTCAAATAGAAGAAAATCCAGAGTTTTTCCTAGGGGAAAACAGATGATCAACACTCAACTTTTTGTAAGATGATGTTTCTATCCATGAACACCTCACTAATTTTAAGCTCAATACAAGAATGCATTCATCATATTATCAAGTAGTGCATTACAGATGAAGAAACATGGTCTATTTGTTACAGCACCAAGGTTAAAGGTATGCTACAAGCAACTCTGCAATACAAAGGGTGTCAGATAGTACAGAACTAAAAATTATTCACAATAAAGGGTTTTCACTCTTAAGCATGAATGCATGTTTCAATTTGTATCTTCTTCAAATGGACAGGGAGTGAAATTTTTTAAATTCAAGAAAATACTGTTCACAGAACACAGTCAGTTATAGAGTGATGAGTCAATGAATGGTGGATCAAAGGAATGATGTTTACTGAATGACCAGTTGAGGGCGAACAGTAGAAGATTTCACAGGTCTCCTTAGGCTCATGGCAAAACACAAACAGAAGACAGAATCCATTGTAATGGTGGCATAAGTAATTGCTTTCATGCTGTCAGAAAGCGATCATGACCAGTGAGCCAGAACGTTTCCACCACAAAAGCAGAAGCGGAAAAGCAACAAAGAACAAATCACTATTCTTTGATATTATCTGGAAGGATGGCCAGATAAACGGTCGAATGGCTTGACAACGAGCGTGTTTTGAACAGGGACAGCATTTTGTAATCATGATGACTTATAGGTAGGTATATGGTTGGAAAATAATTCTTCCAGTGGCAGCATGGTGGCTCAGTTGTTAGCACTGCTGCCTCACAGCGCCAGGGACTTGGATTTGATTCCCTGTCCCAGTTGATTCCTACTTGGCTCGGGTGATTGTCTGTCTGGAACATGAACATTCTCCCCATGTCTGCGTGGTATTCCTCTCAGTGCTCCAGATTCCTCCCACTGTCCAGAGATGTGTAGGCTAGGTTGATTGGCCACGGGAAATGCAGTGTTACAGGGATAGGGGAAGGTGGTTGGGTCTGGGTGGGATGCTCTTTGGACGACTGGTGTCAAAAGAGTTCAATCATTGGTGTGGTCGTCTGGAATCTCCAAGGTCACTGCAGATCTCATAGGTTATTGTGAAAACTTTAACAATAATGAATTGACAGAAATGTTTTCTTCCCTTAACAGTGTTGAAAAGAGCTCAGGCTGCTGCAACCTGCAAAGTTTATGAGGAAATTCAAACAATGCAAGAGCAGATGAGTGGTTTAACCCATCTGATGAATCGTCAACTGGTATATTGCAGACTACAATACAGCTTGGTGAACTGGAAGCAATGACAGCCTGGAACCTGATGTCAGAGGCTGAGAAGATACAGGTTTAAGCAGAACATTTTATTCCTGCATCTTCTCTGGAAGAATAAGTGACAGAGATAATGCCAAACTAGAAGCAAACTTCAAGAAATATAACTGAGGAAAGGAACATGTTGGTTTTACCAATAATGCACTCGCTGTGGGTGAATGACAGCATCAAGACAAAGGAATAACTTGAAGCAAACAGTCTGTACACTTCAATATATATTTGCCACCAAACTGAACATTAAAAAAAACAGGCTGATACAGATTGATACTGTGATGCAAGCAACACCATGGAAGCCACCAAATGGGATGACCAAGGTCCACAGATTCAGGACAAGGTGAAGACAAAATTACCTTGCTCAGAGATCCAGGGCACTGTCATAAAAGGTGTTTTTGTTATTACCAGTTTTAATACAGGCTCCCATGTAAAACATCAATCTATGTTTTCATTACCAGCTGCTGGGTGATTTGCCATGCATTTTCAGTAGTTGTCATTTTTAGTTACAGCTGACAGACACCCACACCAAGCACATCATTGAGAGTACAGAAGAACATCAGCTCACGAAACCACTGCAAATCAAGTCATCTAAATTGCACAATCTCCACCAAGTAAGCCCTGACACCCAGAGAGTTGGATGAAGAATGAAGCAGAAACTATGAATTATAGTCATGAAGTTTGTGCAACACTTCTTAAGAACTCTTAAAAGTGCAGGGAAGTAGTGTTTTGAGGACAACAACCACGTATGCTCTGATGCAGCTGCGGACAATTATGATATATTACAGATCAGTACCACCCGACGTTCAAAATGCTTTCTGTTCTGGCAGAGCAGAAGGGGAGTCCTTCATAGTAACCTCAGCTGGTGCAGGAATAGAGCCCACACTGTTGGCGTCATAGTGCTTTGCAACCAACCACCCAGCTAATTAAGCTAAACCAATGTCCATAGTCTCAAATAGAAGAAAATCCAGAGTTATTCCTAGGGGAAAACAGATTGGTGCTGTAACGAATAGACCATGTTTCTTCATCTATAATACACTACTTGATAATATGATGAATGCATTCCTGTATTGAGCTTAAAATTAGTGAGATGTTCATGGATAGAAACAGTGAAATTATTTAAATTCAAGAAAATACTGTTCACAGAACAGTCAGTTATAGAGTGACTAGTCAATGAACAGTGGATCAAAGGAATGATGTTTACTGAATGACTAGTTGAGGGCGAACAGTAGAAGATTTCACAGGTCTCCTCAGGCTCACTGTCCAGGGTGGCTTCACTGCAATGGAAAGGCAACCAGCAACAGCTTTAGCAACTGTGACAGCGAAGTTAGGCCAAACGATGAAGTGGGTTGGTCAGTTCACTTATCACCATGTTGGCAGAACACCTGTTTCCTCTGAGGCCTGTCAGTTCTTGCTTGATTCAGATGGTTTAACCAATGAAATGTGAGAAACTTTCAACTGCCAGTGCAGCAGGAGTGTTCTAAACTTCTCAGACAGACCCTGCCCAGACTCGCAGTCCTCACAACCATTTGTCCATGAGCATAAAACACACAGAAGGCAGTAGAGTTGAGAACAGGGACATTGTTCTTTAACTTGTGTCAATCAACTAAAGAAAATTACAGCACAGGAAGAGGCCCTTCGGCCCTCCAAGCCTGCGCCGATCAAGATCCTCTGTCCAGCCTGTCATCTATTTTCTAACGGTCTGTGTCCAAAGACGCTAACATGTCTGCGTGAACCACCTCCACTGGAAATGCGTTCCAGGCACGCACCACTCTCTGTGTAAAGAGCTTTCCACGCACATCTCCCCTAAACTTTCCTCCTCTCACTTTGAACTCATGACCCCGAGTAATTGAGTCCCCCACTCTGGGGAAAAAGCTTTTTGCTATCCACCCTGTCAATACCCCTCATGATTTTGTAGACCTCAATCAGGTCCCCCCTCAATCTCTGTTTTCTAATGAAAATAATCCCAATCTACTCAACCTCACTTCATAGCTAGCACCCTCCATACCAGGCAACATCCTGGTAAACCTCCTCTGCACCCTCTCCAAAGCATCCACATCCTTTTGGTAATGTGGCGACCAGAACCAGTGCTCCAAATGTGGCTGAACCAAAGTCCTGTACAATAACAACATAACCTGCCAACTCTTGTACTCAATACCTCGTCCATTGAAGGAAAGCATGCCATATGCCTTCTTGACCACCCTATTGACCTGCGTTGTCACCTTCAGGGAACAATGGGCCTGAACACCCAGATCTCTCTGTTCATCAATTTTCACTAGGACTTTTCCATTCACTGTATAGTTCGCCCTTGAATTTGATCTTCCAAAATGCATCACCTCGCATTTGCTCGGATTGAACTCCATCTGCCGTTTATCTGCCCAACTCTCCAGTCTATCTATATTCTGCTGTAATCTCTGACAGTCCCCTTCACTATCTGCTACTCCACCAATCTTAGTGTCATCTGCAAACTTGCTGATCAGACCACCTACACCTTCCTCCAAATCATTTACGTATATCACAAACAACAGTGGTCCCAGCACAGATCCCTGTGTAACACCACTGGTCACAGGTCTCCAATTTGAGAAACTGCCTTCTACTACTACTCTCTGTCTCCTGTTGCCTAGCCAGTTTTTTTATCCATCTAGCTAGCACACCCTGGACCCCATGTGACTTCATTTTCTTCATCAGCCTGCCATGGGGAACCTTATCAAATGCCTTACTGAAGTCCATGTATATGACATCTACAGCCTTTCCCTCATCAATCAACTTTGTCATGTCCTCAAAGAATTCTATTAAGTTGGTAAGACATGACCTTCCCTGCACAAATCCATGTTGCCTATCACCGATAAGCCCATTTTCTTCCAAACGGGAATAGATCCTATCCCTCAGTATCTTCTTCAGTAGCTTCCCTACCACTGACGTTGGACTCACCGGTTGATAATCACCTGGATCATCCTTGCTGCCCTTCTTAAACAAGGGGACAACATTAGCAAGCTTCCAGTCCTCCGGGACCTCACCCGTGTCTAAGGATGCTGCAAAGATATCTGTTAAGGCCCTGCCTATTTCCTCTCTCTCTTCCCTTTGCTTAACTTCGAAACTTTATTTGGACCATAGATTCTTCTGATTTTTCACTGTATCTTTGTTACAACAGATAACAGATGAAGTGTGTACAATACACAACAGGTAAATGTGTATAATACAGTAATTCTGTTTGTTCTAAATGGTTCTGCTGTTTGGAAGCCATTCTTTCTCACAGATTGGGGTGCTGTATGACTCCATGACTCTATATGCCCTGATATGTTTACTACTGAGTAAAGAACGTCTGAATTTGCTTTATCCTTAATCCTGATCATAATGTGGATCAATGTATTCAACTTTGGTTAAATTTGGTCAATGGGACATGTACAAGTGTAGTGAAAGCCCCTGAGGTTTGACATTTTTAATGCGTCCACAACTTGCTTATGTTTATCTTTAGACATTATCAAGCAACTGGAAAACTAACTTTTAAATTCACTAAAAGGCCTCCCTAATTTTCAATGCAAAATGCCTTGGAATGGATTGGTTTGGTTATATTAGCTGAAAAATTGAAGTTAAAGTACAAAACAAGAATGCGTTAGAGGAACAACAGAATATAGAAAACAAAAATACACATTAAACAGACATTTTATTTAAATGCAGAATTACATTTAATTGGCATTCTAACAATTGTAAAATTTCTCCAAGGTGACACAGGAGCCTTATCAAACTAAATTTGACAATAACCCAAATGAAATCCATTAGCTCACCAAGAGTTTAATTGAAGAAATAAGTTTTAAGTACCAGCTTAAAAGGAAAGCAAGCTGGAGAAATTCAAGGAGGGAATGTGGAGCTGAGGGCATAGGTGAGATGGATGTCAATAATGGGTTACAGTTTTGCAGATCAACAAAAGGATTAATTTTTCTTATATCGGGAAGTTATTTGAATGGTGAGACTTTTTTATTGTTCTAACAAAACGTTAACAGAAAAAAAAGTTGAGAAATTTGATTCTGCTGCATCATATTTTTCTTCACAAAAGGGTTTTGAAGTCTCCAGTATAGGTGACGGAAAGCAATTGCTCATTATGAGCTCGGAATGTCCCTCTTAACATCTTAGTAAAGCCAAAAAACATGCCAACAGAGCCTGCTCCTGAAACCAAGTGATCCATGCTCCTAGATCCCCAGGTTAAAATCTGATTGTCCTGATGCAGTCACTGCAGGATAGTTGAATTAAGAAATGTCATGTTTACAAAGCAGCCTGTTTAAAAAGTCGATAGAATGTAGGGATAGGACATGCGATATACCAACACCAAAAAGTAGTGTAAAACTGAACACAGTAAAATACTGCACATTTAAATTCTGAAAAAGAAATAAAGTCAGATATTGGGTCAGGCAAGATCTGTAGAAAGATAGTTGGCACTTGCTCAGAATTTAAAGGTACAGATGACTTACATTTAAAATGCAGTTGTCCAAAACAAAGGAAGATGTGGTAAAGAATACATAATGATCACATGCAAGACAGGATGTAGACCCAAGTCTGAGGACAGATGGACATAGCAATTCCTGCTGCAAATATTTTGTCATTTAACCATCTCCTATTCCCTGTCTTAGAATTAACATTTCTTTTCCTATGTTTGTGTGGCTGTTTTGTGCTTTTCTCCTTGCCGTTTCTATTTTAAATGTAGTTCATCTGGAATAGCTTTCTGTTCTTAGTTCAGCACCCAAACTATCAACTGATTTGTGTTCATTTGGCAGATGCTACTTGGCTGAGTGTTATAGAACTATTTTGAGTTTTTCCTGTCTAATTTTAGAGCACACAATGTATGAACATGCTGCATGAGCAAGGCAACATGCCAGTCATAGTGTCAAGAGGGAGAGTGGGTGAATGGCTGCCCCCGCCATCTCCTCTCCCATCACCTTAATGCAGAAGAGCAGTCCATTAATCACACCGTGATATGACCCCACAGCTAAAGCCTGTGATATCCCTATGGGTGACTGAAAGGATCCAATGCCAAATAAGATTCACAGCCGCAGGAGAAACAGTTCATGTCACGAAGGGAGTCCCTTAACACCCCGGCTGTTCATTAATCCAGTTCAGTAATTATATCGCTGAAGATGCTGCGACTTTCAAATACTACAACTCCTCAATCCCAGGTACAACATTTTAGCCCAGTAGATATTCGCTCTGGGACATGGTCTACTTCTTAAAATCACATGGATATGTGCTTGCCTCAGTTTCTTCTGAAAGAGGCTGTGACAGCTCATGAGATGGTCCTGATTTAAAGTGTATCTTTCAACACAAGGTAAAATGGCAATATGAAAAGGAACAAGTAACCTGCGAAGAGCTCTGCCTGAAAATATGCATGCGTGTTTTGGTTAGCATGAGGCAGGAAGACCAAGCAAAATGCCACTGAAATCCATGTGCCAGGTTAAATGCTTGAGCAAGAAGTACAGAGACATTGATGTTCCTCGTGTACACTTATAGACTCTCAGACAATCTGATTAACAAACCCTGGACAAGGAGAGGGAAAGAGACAATCCCAAGGAGAAACACAGGGAATGCAGCTAACGTGATCAGTATGCACTTTCTCTGTTAGCTCACAAACAGAATGCAAGTAGGATGATGGTCATTGGCAAAAGTGTTGGAACTACGAAGATATAAACAACACTAGAAAATTTGCCCTGGCGTTGTTTGTGGAAAGGAATTAGTGGACTAAACCATGCTAGATAGAAATCTGTTTGGGACATCTCAGAACAGTGAGGTAGAGGACCTTTGATAGTAACTGGATGGTTAAAAAGAAAAGGAGAAACTAACCCATGGGCGGTTGGAAGAACACAGATAGTAAATGTTAAGACTGCAATTCTGAGGAGACCATGTTGCAAATATATTGTCAAGTTTCAGAGTGTATTAAAACATTAATAAGGGGTATATTTTCTGGAGTTTGAATACTAAATAATACTTGGTCAGTGTTGATTTTAGTTTTTGTTGCAATAAAATTCTTAAAATATGAAATTTTGTCATGCTATTCTTTGAGTTGGACACTGAAAATTAAGCTTTTTTTGAATTTTTAATGATTCCAATTGAAATCTTATCAGTTCAAATTCCCCTGACTCAGATTGGATATACAGGCAACATATTCATGAGATTTTTCTGAAGAAGGGTCGAGGCCCGAAATGTCAGCCTTCCTGCTCCTCTGAAGCTGCCTGGCCTGCTGTGTTCATCCAGCTCTACACCTTGTTATCTCATATTCATGAGCTCTTCAGTTACGGAAGCTTGAACGTAGCCTGTTTTAATGGGTTGCATTCACCTGACCCTAGTAAATTTACCATAATTAAATAGGCATGATGATGACTAATTAAACAACACAACATCCCATGTTTAATCTATGTGGCCGTCTGAACCTTATCTAATTCTTTAGGACATCGTCTTCTGCAGTCTTGGCAGTTTCTGGCAACAAATGTATGTTTCATATTTATGTATAAAATAAGATTCAATGCACATAACTCATTTGTGAAATAATGAAGATTACCTGTAGCTTCCAAAATATAAAACCAGACTAGTTCTTGTGATTCTACATGGCTGAACCGGTGGGTTTTAAAAGGGACTTCCAGACCGTGGTTAAGCAGGGTTTCCTTCAAAACCCTTAATTTTGGATCAGAAGGAGATCTCGTGCCTCCACAGCAATGTTGGTCACCATTCACCTGCATTGACTTCTTACCGTTCTCTCCTCTTAGAGCCAGAGTCTTGTGGTTAGCTTCTAAGCTGGTCAATTCTCCTCAACTTGACCAGCAAACTGCACCAGTACAGTGGAATAGCTTGCCCATGTTAGGAAATGTAGATCAAAGGACCAAAATTAAGTTATTCCTAATACTCTGGTACACACATTGATGGCTGTGGCAGATACACATTCAAATTTATCCTCCAATGGATTTCTGCAACGTTTGCTAAATGCCTTCTTGGCTCAAGGTTGGAAAGGCAGAATTTCTGCATCATTAGATGAAAATGTGAAAGTATGGATTACTGGTACGAATGATGGGTCTGCTCTCAAGAAGGGTCACTGGGCCCAAAATATTTACTCTGATTTCCCTCCATAGATTCTGCCAGATGTGCTGAGTTTTTCCAGCAATTGATGTTTTTGTTTCAGATTTCCAGCGTCCACAATTCTTTGTCATTTGAAAGCTAATAGTTGTTTGAAATTGTAATTGGGAACAAAATATGATAAAAACAGAGAATTACATCTCAGTTTATTCACTGATATTATAGTTTTCCACTCTTCTGAGGTAAAACATTATTGGAATGTTTAGAAAGTTAAAACAGCTTCTGTTCTTAATGAGAAGATTCTTCTTTAACCTCTTGAATTTGAACCCATACCAAACAGTTTGCAATTTCTATTTTCAGCATACAGATCAACATTTTATGAAGTTTTCAGGTCATTAAGTACTTAAAAAGTGGTTATTTATTTTTGTTCCATTCATAACTATTCAGGTTATTCAGCTTAAATGATAACTGAGCTGAACCCTATTTTCACAATGTTAGAAGATGCTAATCAGAATTAATGGTCTAATGGTTCTTTATTGAACACATAATTACTTGATCAATGCAATCACTTCTTCTAGCTTCCTTATCTGGCAATGCAGCCGATAAGAGATTGCTTCTGCGTCATACACTTTAATCGTTTCACGAATTCAGTTACTGAACCACTGCAATGGGACATGAGGATAGACTGTAGTTGGCGAGAACCTGTCCTTATCGCTAATTATGTTAACATAGGTTCTTGTATTGCTGTAAGGGAACCTGACATGGAAACATCAAATGCTTACAGCTTATTTCGGTACACAAAAGGTTTTCCCTGCTTTGGAAGCATTTTTTAAAAATCAACGTCTTAATTTGAAGACTAATTTAAAACCCATAAGCTAATGTTCCATAAATGAATGCACTGTAAATAGATTACAACAAATATGTGCAAGTTGATCTGATCAGATCAATTTGGACATGAAAACATATTTTATTAATTTCTCAATTCGTTTTACATGTATTTAAAATGTTGAATTTTCATTATATGAAGTGCTTCTACTTGGTCATTATTATGGGCAATTCCGAATCAAAGTCTAAGGTTCAAATATAAAAATCTATTCAACTAGTAACTTGTTCGCTAAATACTTATTCCTTGTTACTGTGTCTTAATTGGAATAGACCTTCCAAATGGATGGACTTCCAACTGTCAATAGCTATCTTCATGCTTTCTGCTAAGCATGAAATAGTAAGTTGATTAGAGTGGGTTAGACTGAATTTACAATTGGAATAACTGGCCACATTAAAGTAAGTGGTAAGCTGTGCAGTTTAAAAACAGTATATTCAAGCAATTAGGCCAAGACATGTGATCTGAATTGGAGTGACTAGTTTGTCCAAACATTATAGAATTTATGACCACTCATACTGAAAACATATAAAAAAGGTAAACAAAGATGATCTATGTTCACTATGCACTAGATTAAGCAAATTCAGTGATGAACCTTTCAACCATTGGTTTGTCCTCCCAAGGTGCAGAGATAATGTCCTTTCCCCTGGACCAGGAGGCCTATGCCCAAGTCCATCTGCTCCAGAGGTATGTAATAACATCTCTTTCAAGGTAAATAAGAAAGATCCATCCACTGGTTAGAGGCACTTATGGAGTGGTGGTAATGTCCTACCTCTGAGCTAGAAGGTCTGGATTCAACTCCCAACTGCTCTAAGGGCGTGTAATAACATCTTTAAACAGGTTAATTAAATAAATATCTCCAACCGCTGGTTAATTGATGGCAAAGGCAACAAAGAGGGTAGAATACTCTTGATTCTTGCAAGTTGGAAGAGATTATTCACAACACAGCATTAGGTAACAATGACTAACCTACTTCCTAACTGCAGTGTCCTCGCCTCACAAACCTTAAGCACCTTCTTTATTGTTGTCGCATACCTGCACTTAATACCTATTCCAGAGACTAACCACATTTAGTGACAATATACTTACTGCAATTCAAATGGTCCATGCATTTTGTTCCTTTCCAAGAAAAAAAATCTCCAATTCTCAATGCTTAAGTGCAGAACTAAAATCTCAGCTTAATTACAATCATGTTTCATGCATATGGACCTTCTCTAGAATCTCAACATCCAATGCCAGAGGTAATGCTGAAACTGAATATGATTGTTCAGTACAACACTTGATACAAAAAAAAGGGTGCAGAAGTGATAAATACACACCTCTTTATTACAAATGCAGGAACTTCCAATAGTGAAAAAAAAATCAAGTTACTGAAAATTGTATTTTTTTTAAAAAAGCTTTTGCTTGGTAAACATTTCTTCTAAAAGGGTTTAATTAGTTGAAAGGTGTCCTCACCCAGGCATTGATGTGGGGAAAGCATATGGGGAGGCAACAGGAATAACTCTGGTTATCTGACATTGATCTGCTCCATTAAGACTTTGAGAGTTTTGATTAAGAGATTGAATTTGCAGAAACACAACTATTAATTGCACTCTACATATGCTCGTAAAACTGTGGAGAGTACAGCTTATCTTTGGTTAAAGGGGTCACACAGTTAAATTTTGGAATTTATGCTTCAAATTGTAAATTGTAAATCATAGAATTCTGACTGGACCTTGTCTGGTTCTGTTCTAACATTTTGTTGTTACTGCAGTTACTTCAACAGGAGGGTCTGGATAGAGTGGATTTCTCAAATCAGTGTGAAAATCTCCCACAATTCTACTTTTATTAACCAGTAGCCTGGAGGATAATATACTTGTTAGAGATCACGAAAGAACTAAAGATAACTTGTGTTCATAAATCCAAGGACTTGGATAGTTTAATTGCAAGAAGTGACACACACACACACACACACACACACACACACACACACACACACACACACACAAAATACGTGCATCCATAATTTTTTTTCCCTTTATATGAAATGTAGCCCACAGATCCAGTTTACCACTTGGAAAGTTCTGAGTATATTTTACCAGAGGGCTGATCTTGACAAAGCCATAGGAAATCTGCAGTATCTTAGCTCTTTGGTCAGCAAGAGTACTACACATTACTGAATGGTGTATTGATGTTATATTATCAATAAAAGGAAATCTTCCCTAAAAAAGAGCAGAATCTCCATTGTTAGCTGATGACAGATTCCTCTCTATGAGAAAATATCTTTTATTCTGAGCTGGATGTGGATCTGACACATAGGAGGATGATAACAGGGATTAGTGTCACAGCTGTAGCATATCATTTGCTCCAATGACACATCTGTGGTGACTTTAGTAGGCAGCTGCTTAGGAGATTTCATATTTTCATTTAATTAAATTAGCAACCTGTTAATCTTCAGAAAACCCATTTGCCTGCAGGTAGCCAAGGCAGAATTCTCCATTCAGAACTCAAACGAAATTACTTGTAA
Organism: Stegostoma tigrinum; assembly: GCF_030684315.1. Lineage (NCBI taxonomy): Eukaryota > Metazoa > Chordata > Chondrichthyes > Orectolobiformes > Stegostomatidae > Stegostoma > Stegostoma tigrinum. The sequence continues at coordinate 30,163,180 of NC_081375.1, forward strand.
TATAAACCAAAGAAATGAACGGAGAAGTGATTCTTAACAAGTGCCAACATGTCTTACAGTCATCCAGAGACAGCAGAGCAGCATGATCTAATGATTTCTGTTTAACTCTCTTATTGCATCAATTCCGTTCATTGTTGCTTAATGTATTGACTCAAATATTTACTGAGGCATATGTTCATATTGGAGTGGGCACTGTGGAGGAGCTACAGATGGGAAACTTGGACTGGGGGTTTCCCAAACACACTGCAATTTTAAATGCAAGATATATTCTAGTTATTTCTTGTTGGTCTCATCACAAACAGCCTGACTGATACTTTTGTTTGACTTTTGGCTGGTAAAACCTGCAACTAAAGGCCACAACTAAAGTACAGTAATGTCCAGTGGTTTTGGAGCGGAAAGATTGGGGGTGAGATCAAGGTAGGATATTGGACAATGGGAGAAAGGAAAATCTAGTATTGGGCAGTGGGTGTCAGATAGATTATAAAGCGTGGCTGACTGGATAGCTTGTTGGCCTTCGGTGAAATACATCTACTCCTTTGCCCACAGGCAGCGTTGTAAAGTTGCTTAACATAAGGGTCCAATGATTCCTGTCTTTTTTTAAAATCTGAATGGTCTCCAGAGATCTGAGGTTACCAGCCAAAAAGTTAAAAATAGAAATCATGTTCAAAATGGAGGCACACAGACACCTTGAAAAGGTTTTATAGATTGAATCTCTCTCCTTGGAATGCAACAGATGCTTACCCTTGTTTCTACTTCTCTTAATAATGAAAGTGGGTGAGGTAGTATGAGGATGTAAATTTTTATTACGTTATTGTCCCACTTGACTCATTTGTTTTGAGTTAAATTATACCCATTTTATCTTCCCTTACTGACTAATTATTGGCACAAATTAAAAAAATTAAAATTGTGTATGTTATAGCTGGTAACACACTCATGGCAAAATTAGAGCAGTCCCAAATATACTAACATTCCCCAGAATTTTGAAAGGGATGGCCGTTTTTGGTCCAAGACAATTACAGAAATACTGGCATTTTTCAGAGTATTTACCTTAATAAATAACATTGAGATAAAGGATCAAGTTACCATCAGCTGACAGGTTGAAACTGTATTTCAGAACTCTGCTTTTTAATCAAAACAATTTGGGCTGTTGCTGGATCCTAGCACCTTCAAGGAGAAAATTAGGGCCCTTCAGGCTCACTAGCAATAACCAAATCAAATCTGGATTCTCTAACCTCTTCTGCTGTCTCTTCTCTCATAGAATTTCCTGAAAAATGTGAGTGCCTGGTTCACAAGTCTCCCTGATTTACTCATAATCAGCAGGATAGGTGCAACAGGTCTCATAAATCTCAAAAATATTAAAAAAAAACTTTAAAAGGACAGAGCAGAGAACTGCCCTGAGCTGACTATAAATCCATTCAGTGACAGCACCATTTATGAGCTACTCATTTCAGCAATTGAAAGCATTGCAAAAAAAAACCTGGATTTGGAACATTTCCAGTTAGTCCAGAAAACTGGGATGGTAAACTTGTCTCTTCAGAAGTTTCTGAAGAAGAGTCCCTCCACTCAAGTCAAGAAAGGATTGTGCTAAAAAGTATTAGGTCGGCTGCTCAGAAATTGTCTCATTTCAGAGGATGTGTGTTTAGGGCTCAACAAACAAAAACATCAAGGAACCATGTATTGAAACATAAGCACATTGCACACAACAACAAAAGAAAGGAAATACTGGTTCGGAGATATGGATTCATTTCGCTCCATTGCAAGCCCCTCTTTTCCCCCACCTAGCCCACCAAGTTAGACTCGATGACAATATCAGGAATTTCGAGTTTGGCCTGAAGTCAGAATGCATTATATATTAAGCATGGCTTAAATATATTAAATCAGAAGAACACCTCAGTACTAACCCGCAACAGAGCTTAGCAACTATGATTTTTACCACAAACTCATTTTGAGCACAAGTTGCACAAAATGAAAAAAAAACTTAGATTTTGCCATGACTTTCACTCAGTTTAAAAGCTCTATAAATTAGGAACTTCTTCCAAATCTCTACTGCCTTCATACTGTGCCCATTCAAAGAGAATATGGCCACTACTTGGTTTTTGGATCAGTCTGTAAAGCCCAGATCATCAGATCTGGAGTAGACATGGACACTTTCTAAAGATATTGGTTACAATGTTTTGTACAGACAATGGCAACCATGGATATAGTGGTAGTTATGATTTTTAACTGGTAATACAGATACCTGCACTAAAGACCACAGAAGCCAATACATAACTATCACACTACACTTTTGATCAGGTTTTCACTTAAATAGAGGGAAATTCACCAGTAATGGGAATTTCAGACTATTATTATTATGAAAGCGCTGATTTCTTTTTCTGTTTGCCAAATGCAAGATACAATAGTGTGAAATTGTAGCATAAAATCTTGTTTGATAATGTATATTCTGTTTTATCACAGAATGATGTGAACTCTACCAGCTCACCAAATGAATGGAAATTAAGACCACTGTAATAGCTGTCATGTTAATGTTTAAAAAGCTGCCTGAATATAACCGCTCCTGTGTAAAATTCTTGGGAATCAAGTCATTTCTGTATTTTTGAATTTTCTAGATTACAGATTAGCACTAGAATGCCTGGCATTATGCTGTTTTCCAGTTCATAACTATTTATCTATGACAAAACAATGATAAAGTATGGTAAAAACAATAATAAATTGTAACAAAACTGATAAAATATGATAAAACAATAATAATAGACACACTGAGTCTTCAAAGGACAAACTAGAAAGGTTATGACAAACAATAATTACCAACGGTCTTTGTAAAAAATAACAGAGTTAATCTGGGAAATTTAAAAGCCAAATTCCCGAATTGAAATATTCAGTTGAAGACTGTTACTTTTCACTTGCAGAGTCCAATTTTAGAATGACTAAGTGAAATAATTCCCAGCTACACTAAAAATAGACTACAATCCAATACATTTGCTAAAGTGGCCCTGCTATTTTTTTTGTTTTACTCTTGAAGCCAAGTCTATAAAACTATGTACCTTTCGACAATTTCTCAATGTATCTCAGGATTCCGGCCCTCGAAAATTAACCAACTTTATAGCAGCCATTAGTGTCCATGATTGTCAATAAACAGCTATGCCCTACTCACTAATGAGCTACAAATCAATTTCTCACTCATGGGAAACACAAGCTGGGGCTGCAATTCCACATAATCAGCAATGGCACTGGTAGCCCGCAAAAAGTAGAAACGTCAGCAATCGTTATTTATATCTAATCGTCGGCTAGTTTAGAGGGACTGAGGATAGGGGTATGGGATGGGGAGGTGGAGGAAAGGGGTATGGGGAGGGGAGGTGGAGGAAAGGGGTATGGGGAGGGGGAGTGGAGGAAAGGGGTATGGGAAGGGGGAGGTGGAGGAAAGGGGTATGGGGAGGGGGAGGTGGAGAAAAGGGGTATGGGGAGGGGGAGGTGGAGGAAAGGGGTATGGGGAGGGGGAGGTGGAGGAAAGGGGTATGGGGAGGGGAGGTGGGGGAAAGGGGTATGGGGAGGGGGAGGTGGAAGAAAGGGGTATGGGGAGGGGGAGGTGGAAGAAAGGGGTATGGGGAGGGGGAGTGGAGGAAAGGGGTATGGGGAGGGGGAGTGGAGGAAAGGGGTATGGGGAGGGGGAGGTGGAGGAAAGGGGTATGGGGAGGGGGAGGTGGAAGAAAGGGGTATGGGGAGGGGGAGGTGGAGGAAAGGGGTATGGGGAGGGGGAGGTGGAGGAAAGGGGTATGGGGAGGGGGAGGTGGAAGAAAGGGGTATGGGGAGGGGAGGTGGAGGAAAGGGGTATGGGGAGGGGGAGTGGAGGAAAGGGGTATGGGGAGGGGAGGTGGAGGAAAGGGGTATGGGGAGGGGGAGGTGGAGGAAAGGAGTATAGGGAGGGGGAGGTGGAGGAAAGGGGTATGGGGAGGGGAGGTGGGGGAAAGGGGTATGGGGAGGGGGAGGTGGAGGAAAACAGTATGGGGAGGGGGAGGTGGAGGAAAAGGGTATGGGGAGGGGGAGGTGGAGGAAAGGGGTATGGGGAGGGGAGGTGGAGGAAAGGGGTATGGGGAGGGGAGGTGGAGGAAAGGGGTATGGGGAGGGGGAGGTGGAGGAAAGGGGTATGGGGAGGGGGAGGTGGAAGAAAGGGGTATGGGGAGGGGGAGGTGGAGGAAAGGGGTATGGGGAGGGGAGGAGGGGGAAAGGGGTATGGGGAGGGGGAGTGGAGGAAAGGGGTATGGGGAGGGGGAGGTGGAAGAAAGGGGTATGGGGAGGGGAGGTGGAGGAAAGGGGTATGGGGAGGGGAGGTGGGGGAAAGGGGTATGGGGAGGGGGAGGTGGAGGAAAGGGGTATGGGGAGGGGAGGTGGGGGAAAGGGGTATGGGGAGGGGGAGGTGGGGGAAAGGGGTATGGGGAGGGGGAGGTGGAAGAAAGGGGTATGGGGAGGGGAGGTGGAGGAAAGGGGTATGGGGAGGGGAGGTGGGGGAAAGGGGTATGGGGAGGGGGAGTGGAGGAAAGGGGTATGGGGAGGGGGAGGTGGAAGAAAGGGGTATGGGGAGGGGAGGTGGAGGAAAGGGGTATGGGGAGGGGAGGTGGGGGAAAGGGGTATGGGGAGGGGGAGGTGGAGGAAAGGGGTATGGGGAGAGGAGGTGGGGGAAAGGGGTATGGGGAGGGGGAGGTGGAGGAAAGGGGTATGGGGAGGGGGAGGTGGAAGAAAGGGGTATGGGGAGGGGGAGGTGGAGGAAAGGGGTATGGGGAGGGGAGGTGGGGGAAAGGGGTATGGGGAGGGGGAGTGGAGGAAAGGGGTATGGGGAGGGGGAGGTGGAAGAAAGGGGTATGGGGAGGGGGAGGTGGAGGAAAGGGGTATGGGGAGGGGAGGTGCGGGAAAGGGGTATGGGGAGGGGGTGGTGGAAGAAAGGGGTATGGGGAGGGGGAGGTGGAGGAAAGGGGTATGGGGAGGGGAGGTGGGGGAAAGGGGTATGGGGAGGGGGAGTGGAGGAAAGGGGTATGGGGAGGGGGAGGTGGAAGAAAGGGGTATGGGGAGGGGAGGTGGAGGAAAGGGGTATGGGGAGGGGAGGTGGGGGAAAGGGGTATGGGGAGGGGGAGGTGGAGGAAAGGGGTATGGGGAGGGGAGGTGGGGGAAAGGGGTATGGGGAGGGGAGGTGGGGGAAAGGGGTATGGGGAGGGGGAGGTGGAGGAAAGGGGTATGGGGAGGGGGAGGTGGAAGAAAGGGGTATGGGGAGGGGGAGGTGGAGGAAAGGGGTATGGGGAGGGGAGGTGGGGGAAAGGGGTATGGGGAGGCGGAGGTGGAGGAAAGGGGTATGGGGAGGGGAGGTGGGGGAAAGGGGTATGGGGAGGGGCAGGTGGGGGAAAGGGGTATGGGGAGGGGGAGGTGGAGGAAAGGGGTATGGGGAGGGGGAGGTGGAGGAAAGGGTTATGGGGAGGGGAGGTGGGGGAAAGGGGTATGGGGAGGGGGAGGTGGAAGAAAGGGGTATGGGGAGGGGGAGGTGGAGGAAAGGGGTATGGGGAGGGGAGTTGGGGGAAGGGGTTATGGGGAGGGGGAGTGGAGGAAAGGAGTATGGGGAGGGGGAGGTGGAGGAAAGGGGTTTGGGGAGGGGCAGGTGGGGGAAAGGGGTATGGGGAGGGGGAGGTGGAGGAAAGGGGTATGTGGAGGGGGAGGTGGGGAAAAGGGGTATGGGGAGGGGGAGGTGGGGGAAAGGGGTATGGGGAGGGGGAGGGATTGAGGGAAGCAGGGAAGAGGACCTGAGGGAAGGGGGCTAAGGGAAAGGAGGAGCAGGAGGAGATGTATAGTTATGGATAGGGGAGGGGAGAAAGGGTGAAGGGGGCAGAGAGTGGGGTCGTGGAGAGGTGGGAGGACAGGGGAATGGTGGGATGGGAAGGGTGTGGGGGGGGAAAACGGGAGACGGGGGGGGAACGGGAGACGGGGGGGATCGGGAGATGGGGTGGAGGAAACAGGAGACGGGGGGGAGGAAACAGGAGACGGGGGGGATACCGTTTGGGGGGGAAATGGGGAGGGCAGAGGAACAGGGGATGGGAGGGTGCGGGCGGGGGGGTGGGTGGGGATGGGAGTGGGCGGGCAGGGGGTGTGGAAGGGACGGGGAAAGGGACGGTGGGGATGGGGGGAATGGGGGCGTGGGGGGTCGGGAGGGGGAAGACGACCGGGGGAAGGGGGGTGGGAGGGGATGGAGGAGGAAGGGATCGGGGGAATGGGGGAAGGGACGGGGGGAGCAGGTGGAAACGGTCGGGATGAGGGGGAACGGGGGATGGAGGACGGGGAGAGGTGAGGGCGGGGAGGGCGGGGAGGTGTGTGGGGGACGGAGAGGGGAGGGGAAAGGGAGAAGAGGGAAGGGTAAGGGGGGTGAGGATACGGGGTGGGGGAGATGGGCAAGGGGAAGGGGGGGGGCGGGTTGGCGATGGTGAGGGGGAAGAGGGGAGGTGGGGGAGGAAAAATCGGGGCAGGGGAGGGAGAGCACTGGGACAGAGGGGAAGGGAGAAGGAGATGGGAGGAGAGGATTGGGGAGGTAGTGGGGAGGGGGGAGGTGGTGGGGAGGGTAAGAGGGGAGGAGATGAGAGGGGAGGAGATGAGAGGGGAGGTGGCAGGGAGGGTGAGAAGGGAGGAGATGGGAGGGGAGAGACGGTGGGGGGAGAGAGGAGGAGAGGTGGTGGGGAGGCGTGGGGAGGGTGACAGGATAGGAGAGGGGGTCGGGGAAGAGGGGAGAAGATAGGAGGGGAGTGGGATGAGGGTAAAGGGGAGAGTACGAAGGGGAAGGGGACGGGACGAGGGGGAGGGGAGAGGAGAGGGGGGTGGGAGGGGGCAGAGGGGAGGGGGGGTGGAGGTGAGTGTTGGGGAGGAGATGTGCGAAGGGGAGAGGAAGGGGAGCGGTGGGAGGGAGGGGTAGTGGGAGTGGATAGGGTGGGGGAGAGGGTGAGGGAAGAGAGGTAGGAGGGGAGTAAAGAGGAGGGAGGGGTGGGTGGGAGACGGGAGAGGATAGGGGACGGCGAATGGGGAGGCAGAGGGTAGTGGGAGGGAAGGTGCAAGGGTGGGTGGGAAGGAGAGGGGAATGGGGAAGAATGGGGGGGGGTGAAGGGGAAGGGAAATGGAGAGGGGAGGGAACGGCGGGGGAGGGGAGGTATAAAAAGAGAGGGGTTGTAGTGGGGAAGGAGCATAGAGGGAGAGGAAAGGGGAGAAGGAGGGAGTCGTGGAGGATGGAGGGGTTGAGGGGATGGGGGCTGATGTAGGGGAGAGGGGAGGGAGGGGGACGAGCAGAAGGCAGAATGAGGCAGGCAGAAGGTGAGACAGTGAGGCGGGTGATGGGGGGGCTGGAGGGGCGGGGGGGAGAGAGAGAGAGAGAGAGAGAGAGAGAGAGAGAGAGAGAGAGCTGAGAGATATACGTGGTGGCATTGGTTCAGAAGTGCTTCAAAAGGGCCATCTCAATGTTGGGAGAATCTCTTAAGTTTTCTCTTTTTGACAAGCAGCATGGTGAGTTTCTCACAAAGCAGCAGTAAGTTGTCAATTCAGGAGGATTTATGCTTGTTAAACACCTCATTAATATTCAGTGTTCTATCTTAGCAAACTCATCAAACAGGCTAGATTCCGAGAAAACTCGATATTGAAATAAAGTGGGTACGTGTCAGATTCAGCTTACTGCTTGTTCCAAATGACCTCCATTTTATGTTCAAACTACAGGTCAGGGCATGATCCTCAGGCATCAGGCACTACTTATACATAGACATTGGCGTCTGGTATCTGTGAACCCATCACAATCATTGTAGCACCTCTCCAATACAGTTGCAGGCCATTCAGGGAGCACAGACTCTCACTGTAGGGCACGCCAACACTGAAATAGTCAGGGACCCTGCTGACCCTGGGTGAGGCTGCATCTCTGGGCTGCTCACTTATTCACTTAACACTTTCTCAATTGGTGCCCACCTGCCTGTTTGCAGTATCTAAGCCCTGCCTCTTGGAGAGTTAACAAGGTGTAGAGCTGGATGAACACAGCAGGCCAAGCAGCATCACAGGAGCAGGAAGGCTGACATTTTGGGCCTGGACCTTTCTTCAGGAAAAAAAAGCCTTCCTGCTCCCCTGATGCTGCTTGGCCTGCTGTGTTCATACAGCTCTATACCTTGTTACCTCAGATTCTCCAGCATCTGCAATTCCTACTATCTCTTGGAGAGTTGATGCTTAAGCTAGAGCTAATGGTTAACACGACTGACATTCTGAGGTGTTCTTTAACACAGACAGGCTGCATTTCATCAGGGCCCTGTCAAGTAGAATGTCCTGTTCTACAGCATTCGCAATGTCAATCTAACATTGGACTGTGTCTGCTGCCTGTGCGGGAAACGCAATGCATGTGTATTCAAACAAATGACCATGTCAGAAATTGGTGAGGGCTCATCTCATTCCAGTCAGGGAGGGGCAACAATTGTCAAAAAGGCCCCAGTATCATCAATCACTGGCACAGTCTGCACCTACTCCAAGGGCTTGGCCATAGTCAGTTATCCACTTGGGGCTGTCATGGCACAGTCTGAGGGATGTTCAGCACACGATCCTGTTAGACCATCACACATAGTCGGGGAATCCCAAATTGTCAGGTAAGAAGCTGTGAAGGTCGCAGCCTGGAGTCTGGTCAGTCACGTTTAGGGGCTTTTCATCAAAGTTGGTCAGCGATTTGGAGCAAATACGGTCTTGGTGGCCTCTCCGATGGTCTTTCAGGAGGCTTCAAGAGAGGCCTGTAAGGGCAACAGATGATCAGAGGTGAGAGAATAATGGGAAAAACAGAAGCATTTGTAGAGTGTCAATTTGTTCACAGAATGGTATGCGGTAAAATAAGCCAGAATTGGGTGTGACAGATGCCTGAGGGGTTGGGATAGGTAGTGAATATGGCGAGTTTGATAAGATAAACAATACAATTTGCGAGGCTTCATAACAGTAATCCCTCCAAAAAACGCAATGCAACCCAAGACTAAGTCAAAAAACAAAAGACCCACGCCTGTATCTCAAAAGTTGTATTGGTTTGAAATGGAGGTTTGGAAGGACAGTTCTGTCATGGATAATGGCATGAAAGAAAAAGAAATAAGACATAAAATGGGAAATAAAACAGTGAGCAAACAGTAAAGGGGATCAGGCCTAGAGCGATAGTCAGAAAATGTAGTTACATAGATTTGGCAAAGAATAACGAAGACATTTAGTGAAGACCAGGAGAACAAAACATGTAACAAGGTAATGTTATAAAGTCTGAGGCTAGGTTAGTGAAGGACAAGAAAGCAAATTGCAGTTCATTATGTGGCCAAATTGGAGCTGTAATTTGCACAATGTATTCAATTAACTGATCAGTTAGGGTAATGATGCAGGAGTTGGAGATCCTAAGATTGATATTTTAGCATGAAGTCTTCACCTTTTAGCAATGAGCTGCCATTTACGCATTGAATATTTTGTCATGTTCTTATTTCGAAAGCTAACATTTTTATTTATTAGCCTTTGGTCCGTCTGCAAGTTCACTGATGACAGGTTTAAGCTGCAGTTAATCTATATTTAATACCTTGCTCTGCTCAACTTTTTCTTTCCCTCAACATAATTTGTTTCTCTCACATGTTTATCATTTTGTTTTACATTGCTTCTGTCTAACCCAAGCAAATCATTTTTAATTTTAACATAAACCACACCTGTTTCTCTTTATGGTAATTTTTGGGATAGAGAAACTACCAAAAAAGAAATTACGATTTTGTTGGCTGTCAACCAGATTTTTTAAAAGGTCATTTTACTCCAAATAGTTTGAAAGTCCCAAATCTTAAAAGTTGCATATTGTGAGTGTTTGTCTGAGGTAAGGAAACCGCATGTTTGATGCCACCAGTGCTCGCTGCCAGAAATCAGCATGAGTTGACACTGTAATCAAAACTGGTGTTGGAAAAGGTATAATCTATTGCACAGCGATTGCTTGATCAGTAGGGACCACTTTCTTTGAGATTAACTGCAAACCTTATAGCCCACAGCCAATTGCAAAATCCAAGCATGATAAAATTTATAAATAAACCTTGCAGTATCTGGTTATTATGTATAGAATAACTGGTTACAGTTGAGAGTCAGATTCAGGTATTAATTAAAAGTTCTGTATTCACTGCCTTTCATAAACCATTCCCGAGAGAGTTCAACGGTTATCTGAATGACTCCATTGATTTGCTGGCTTGTAACTCACAACGTGCATCTATTATTCTGAATCTAATCCATTTATTTATGTGATTGCTGCTATTTCTTCATGTCAATTAAAGTGTGATACAAATATAAATTGTGCAAGTGTTGATACTTGACATCATGCTGGCCTTATAAGGACAGAGATTAACCAGGTGTCATTCAATCTCAAACCAGACAAGGTGACAAACAACAAATGGTTACAAGAATAATATTTGTTTTGGTACCGCATAGGTTATGAAAGGTTAGTGGAAGCAGATTCGACAGCAATGTACAAAATGGAACTGGCTAAGTCATTGGAAAGAAACATCTTGCTTGACAGTTGAGAAATGGGCGAGAATTGGATGGGTCTTTCAAAGATCTGACACAAGAAGCATGGGACAAATGGCTCATTCAGTTGCACCGCTCTATGATCCCACAATCTATTTGTTCACAAATACGAACTCAAGTTTTCCTGTTTCATCTTATCGTAGACCCTGGCTATAACACACTTCATGGATGAGCACCTGCGACAATAATGTGATTTAAATTTAACTTTAGGCTAAAATAGATGAAATCCACCATGCAGAAGTCAGCCTGACAAGAGGACTTAGATGATGGCTTAGTGATGGGTCTTCCAGTGATTATTGGGAAAATCGAGGTTGTTTTTTTTGGATGAAGATGCAATATATTCATATTTGCTGAAAATGACAAAAGCAGATGTGAGACAGGTAGCTATATTGACAGTTTCCTAGACCCAGAAAGTATTAACAATGTCAAGTTATAAATGGATGTACTTAAAACTATTTTAAAACTATTAAAACTATTTAATTCTAACAAAGGAAAATTAGGTTTTCAGGAATAACTAACTGGCATGTATACATGGATAAAAGGCCTATGTGATTTGGATAGCCATGGAAATGGCTTTCGACAAGCTACATATTTCTAAGATATACCTGAAAACTCAGAGGCAGCCAGTCTGTCAGAATCGTGTAGAAGGAGAATAGCAAGACAATGTGGTTCATCACATGGCAATGTTGGTGGATCTCATACCTGGATTGGAAAGGCCAAATTTGTGGAGAGTTACAAAGAAGCTAGAAGATTAGTTAGCTTCTGATAAAGGGCGAGGTTTCCAAGAAAACTCTCAACTTGAAAGACAGGTTTAGAGGTTAATTTTTAAAAATATTCCCTCATGAGCGAAGAATCAATTTGAGATGATAGTAGGAAAACCAAATATCTTCTTAAAACTGAGTTCAGAAGAATGGTCACTGGACCCAAAACAGTAAATCTGATTTCTCTCCACAGATGCCACCAGACCTGTTGAGCTTTTCCACCAATCCTGTTTCTGTTTCTGAATTACAGCATCTGCAGTTCTATTGGTTTTTATTTGGTGTTTAACTCTACCACAAGTCTTCTAGGAATGCCCACCTTGAAGAAGTTCTTCTCTCTTCAATAGGATTCCTGTTCTAAGCTTTTTTCTTGTCCATCATCATTAATTTTGCTGTTGCTTCTTACATTTGATAAAGTATTTGCTAAACATTGTTTCCATAGCCACATCATGTTCCTCAGTGATGGCCTACAGTTCGGACTCACTCCAGTTCTGAAGGAGGATCACTGGACCCAAAACATTAAGTCTGATTTCTCTCCATTGATGCTGTCAGACCTGTTGAGCTTTTCCAACAATTACTGTTTTCTTAGTGCTTAGTCAATATTGCCTTTAGTCCTTTATTACAGTAAATGTCTTAAAATTACCAATCTTATGTGTTTTTCTTTCAGATTTTAACTGAAAGTTTGAATTTCTTTTTAAAAGTTGTTGGACTTGACAATTATAGAGAAACTGTAATAATCCCTGTAAAGTGATGAAACTCTGAGAGGTATTTCCATTCCAATGCTGTGGCTCAGTCTATTGTTCAGCAGCATAGGGAGATACAAGCTATGGATTTTTACCAACAGTACTTCCCTGAATTTAATAAAAGCATTTGTTATCATAAGCTACCCACTTTTGGGCTTTTTCTTTAAAAGACAACTTAGTTGATCCTCAGAATTCAAGGCATTTACTTAAAGTTGCCCCTAGAAACAAGGAAATGTACTACAATTTAATAAATGGAAGAGAGAACCCAAGAAATACAATTGTTGTTTAACATTAAGGTGCCAGATTAGGAGTTCATAGGGTTGCAGTCATCTACAGTTCAGAGGCAACTCTGCCTTGGTCAGTCATGGAAACCCTGATTGCATTTTACATTCCACAGGCAACTAATTGCCTGCAGTCAAAGCCTAGGCTCTTTTAAGGAGCCATGGGCACATTCCCAAGAGCTGTCAGTCAATCAGAGGGTCTTTGACTATCACCAGTGGCCACCGTTGGGATTGCAGCAGCCCCAGACCAACCACCTTGGCAGAAGCCCCTGGATGCAAGCAAGTTGGGACTCATTACAATATGACTGGCTGACGCCACTGAGGGTTGGGTTTGTCTTGAGGATGGTGGGGGTCTTTTAGCAGGAGCTCCCTTGTTAGGAGGTGTGTGGGCTTCTGGGGATCAACGGGTAGCTCATTAGGAGGGCTACACCTTTGCTTGCCATGAGCATGTACAGAGGCCACATCTGGCAGTCTCCGCATTTGAAGTTGCCATCTGCTAAGAGCTGCCTCAAAAAGCATTTAATTGTCCATTCATAGGGTGTCAGTAGGGTTCAGGGGTGAAAGAAAACTTCTGCCAGGAGGAAAATACTACCTGCAGCAAAGGGACAATGGGCATACCATCCACCATCCTACTCCAACCCGCACCCACCCCCATATCTCCCAGCATACCACCCTGCAATATGATAAAATCCCAGATACTGAGACAAGTACCAAAGAAAAAACATCAGTGAATGGGTTCATGGTTGCACAGTACGAAAATAAAGGACAGGAAGGTGAAACATACCAAATATGGTCAATAAACAATGGAGTAAAATTTACCTCAATGAACCGTAAAGTTGTCGGAAATGCAGGAAAACAGAATTGAGAGCAGAGTTTGGACAGAAAATGTGCAAAATGGGCAGCTTCAGAAATGCTGCAAATTTGAAAGGATGTATTTACAGGAATAAAGGAAAACTACAATGTAATTTCTAACAAGATAGTTGAAGAGAAATTTGAACTACAGGTACTTCTGCTATAGCACGTACTTTGTTAACTCGAATTGGCTGTGACACGATTGATGAATAGTGGACACTGTTTGTGTAATGTGAACTTTCTACTGTCCAGTATGGCAATTTTCTATAGCAATTTCCCTATAATGTGATTTTCTACAGTGGTTTTCTGCAGCGTGAACTTCAATAGCATGAGGCCACACAAGAAGGTAACTATTGTGCTTTCGGATAACTACCTGAAATGAGAATGTGTAAACAATGTGCCAACAAATTTTAATCTTACTGCCCTGATCCTTTTCACAAATTAGAGCAATATTGATTTCTGAATCCTAATGCTGTACACGAATTGATCTTATTTTAACCTGCCAATCTTTCTGAACTATAGAATAAAAGATATTGATCAAAATTTGGTAATTCTTTTCATTTGAGTCTTGATTATTTTCAGAATTCAAATCAGGAGGCATATCACTTTTACTGATGGATGTGTCAATAATCACTATAAAATGATAGGACCTACTGTTTCAGTTTGCCCAGGTTTGCAACCCATGTCTGCGGTCTTGTTTACTGGTTCCTATCTGTGTGCTGCATTCTAATGGAGCTGGATTCAACTTATTTAGACTGGTGTCTGGTGGAAGATTTATCAAAACACCTTTGGCTGCTAAACCAAATCAGTTTTTTTTAGCTTGCAATGACTGATATTCGTGTTTAATGATCAAAAGAATAAACAGAATTCAATTCTCCGAGATAACAAAATCTATAAGTCTTGATCAGAGGGTGCAAAGGAGGGAATCAAAAATCGGGCACTGTTATGTGTGTGAGAAACTATGACCAAATGTAATCCTTCACTCTTGCAAGATCATATTGTTTTGCTTTTGATTCATGATCTTGATATAGGAAGCAAGGTTTTGGTGTTTACTCCAAAAGTAATTACGCTTTGCACCCAACTGGGATTCCATGACAGCTCCAGTATTTATTTTATTTCTTATTTTCACTTTGAGTATGCACAAGTACAGAATATACATCAAATCCAACACCTGGACATCAGCTATTGTGACATTAGGATACTTAACTCAAGGTTAACATACACTCATAGGAACATCAATAGATCATTTAGTCCCTCAAATCTGTTCAGCATTCAATGAAATCATGTCCAATCTATAATCAAAGTCTTGTTACATGCAGGTGAGCACGGTAAATTGGATCTCCTCTTTACAACCTTGTTAGTTATCTGCAAAATGTATGTTCTTTTTAGTAGTCACTAGAACCATGGTATAATCTCCAACAAAACATAGTTACCCAATGTCTGTTCTATCCATAAGAAGAAAATTACAAGGATTTCTTGAGTGAAAGGAAAGATGATTTTCCTATCCACTAACCTTGAGCAAAATAATACAGATGCAATGTTAAGTATTCGCACAAATGGGAAAATTTAAAAAGCGAAGTGTTCAGCACAAAAAGAAAACATCTACCTTAAAATTCTGAGGGTATTCTTGAGGCGTAGAGGCTTTAACTTGAGACCATGATTGACTAAACAATGTTTTGCATCCTCAACAGTAACAAATACTTCTGATATTTACAATCTATTTGTGTCTAGATGTTTCTCCTAAATACATGTTGTCATTGGGTGTTTGTTCAAAAAAAAGAGAAAAAATGCTTTCTCCACCTCTGCAGTTATAATTCCATCTCCCCAATTCTGCCAAAAACAGATTTCTGAAATAGAAATTTGTTTGTGAATTTCAATAAGACAATGAACTGCTTGTGCTGAAAATCTGAAACAAAAACAAAGTAGCAGAGAAACTCAGCAGGCCTGGCAGCATCTCTGAAGAGAAAAACAGAATTAACATTTCAAGCCCAGTGACATTTCATCAGAACTGTTCAAATGAAGGATCACAGATTCAAAACGTTAACTGTTTCTCTCTCTATAGATGCTGTCAGACCTGCTGAGTTTCTCCAGTGCTTTCTGTTTTTGCACATTTCAACATCTGAGCTAATTTCTTCTCCGCTTGATGGATTTCATCTTGAACATGTAACATTTGTCATATGGGTATAAACAAAAATATAAGTTTTCTTCATGCTTGAAATAATGTGTTAGCTTCACTTATTTTGTTAAAAATGTGACTTCTAATTCAATTAATTGTTTCCATTCCTCATTCACTTTACAAGCTTGGCTAACTTGTGGTCAGCTGATTGTTGTGGCCATTTAATAATCAGCCGATCTCCTTTTCAAAACCTTTTCATGAATGTCTCAGGTATCAAAATCAGATGTTGGCAATTGAAAATTGATAGTTGTAAAATATGGATCAGTTTGATATGCTACATATCTATCTTTGCCTGATATTCCTTCAAAGCTTTGCTAATCAAGTCAGATATGGCTAAAAACAATGAGATAAACTACCAAAAACTGAAACTGATGCAAAAATTCAGCAGGTCTGATGGCATTTTTAAAGAGAAAGCAGAGAGTTAATGTTTCAGGTTCAGTGACCCTTCTTCAGAAGGGACCTACTGAATTTTTCTAGCAATTTCTGATTTTGTTTTTGATTCCTAGCTTCCATAATTTTTTTTAAAAATCAAGTTTCAATTGCCATTTGTGGAAGAGAGCTCCAAATTAATACCATTGCTTATGTTGTATAACTATTTCCTGATTTCACTCCTGAGTGTATGGTTCTAATATTTAATAACTAGCCTCCCAACCTGCAAAAATAGTTTTCCTCAATCTAATTTATGCTAAACTGGAACCAGTTCAGAGAACAGTATAAATCTGATCTCTGAAACTGGATCATGTCAAATATCTGATCCACTGACCTCCAAATGGCATATACAAATAAAGTGACAGAAATTTTCATTCCATACCTGTACAATTGCAACTGTTTAAAAATGTGTTTTCTTTATATGCAAAATATGCAAAAAAAAAGTCTTCTTCATGCATTTGGACTGTAAAGCATACCAATCTTCTCTCTATAGATTTTGTTGGACTGCTGAATATATCCAGTGTTTTGTTATATATTTTTAAAATAAATCAGTAAATGATTAGTCCTAAACAAAAACAGAAATTGCTGGAAAAACTCAGCAGGTCCGACAGCATCTGTTGAGAGAAAAGAAAGTCAACATTTCAGGTCCAGCAAGCCTTCTTCAGAACCCATTCCACAATTCTTCGATATTTTTGTTTAGTAATAAGTCCTATCTTTATTAAAAAAAATCTGCAATGGTAAACAATCAAGAAGAAAGCAAAAGAAAAAAATACATATTGCTTGTCTATAAAAATAAGTAATGTTATTTCAGAAGCTGTTTATAATCAATCAAAAAATTGTTGTTGAATGGCTTTTAGCTTTATATTCCGACTGACAGGTTAAAAGGGGTATCTCCCTAAATGCCTTACCATCTGACTTCTCACTTCATAATTGCAGCAAAATACTAAAATCGGCAGTCTCCCAGTTGAAGAATTGGAAACTTTATGAATCCTGCAAGGTAATATCGGCTTGCAGCAAACTTGTCACAAAATCCCCTTGAGAGAATTCGAAGTGTACCAAATCCAGCAAGATAATATTGGATTCCAGCAAATTTACACAACCTGAATTTGCTGATAGCTTAACTGTATGTTTTCTGAAAGGTTTCATCGTTCTTTCTTTTCCTTTAAGGACAGAATTGTCCATCAAAAATAAAAGCTTAAATGTGACATGTACTGCTTTATTGTGAGCTTCCAGGAGTTATTGAATCATACAATATGGAGAAGTCCCTTCAGCCCATCGAGTCTATACCATCAAACAAATTCCACACCCTACACTAGTTCCAAATGGGGCCCAGAGCCTTGGTGGTAGGTAGCAATAGATTTCAAAGCAAGATATCTCAATTAAGCCAAACATTACAGATTTGAATAATGCTTGAATTAGTGATCCAACAAAATGAAAGTTCAAGGTTCATTGTTTAAGGATAAGTAACGTCTGAGATGAGAAGAAATTTCTTCACCCTGACAGAGATGAGTTTATGGAATTCACTACCACAGAAAGTGGCTGACACCAAAATGTTATGCATTTTTTAAGAAGGGGTAGAGGTAGCTCTTGTGGCCAGAAGTGACAAGGGATATGGGGAAGGGCGGGATTAGAATGCAGAGCTCGATGACCAGCCATGATCACATTGAGTGGTGGGGGCTGAATGGTCTACTCCTGCTTCTATCTTCTATGTTTCTATGTTTCATTTCTCCTTATCAGGATGGAGAAAGACTCAGAAAAAATATTCACAATTCATGTCCTTTGTTTTGAATGTTGATCTTATGAATTGCTATCAATACAAAATGTGTTTCTTTCAATACAATATTTGAACAATCACTTGATTAATTATTAGATGTCTGATTAAACATGGACTTTATGTCTAATGCTAATTTTCAAATAAGCACAGATCCTAGGCCAAATTTTTGTCATTGATTGGGAAGTTCTCTGAGGCTTTGGCCCATTTTAAAAACGGCCTCAAGGCCTCAGTACTACCCCCAGAGATCTTCACGAACCCTTTTTCCATCGGCATGTCAACTCATGCTCTGTGACAACTCCACAGCCAGTCACACAATATCTACCAATAGCATATCTCAAGAGCCTTGTAGGAATGAAAATAAAATAAACGATCTAACAAAATCCCAAAGCCTTTTATTCATATATAAAGAGCAAGAGGATAACTAGCGAAAGGATTGGCCCACTTAAGGACAAAGAAGGAAAGTTATGCGCTGACTCAGAGAAAATGGGTGACATTCTTAACGAGTACTTTGCATCGGTATTCACCAAGGAGAGGGACATGACAGATGTTGAGGTTAGGGATAGATGTTTGCTTACGCTAGGTCAAGTTGACATAAGGAAGGAGGAAGTGTTGGGTATCCTAAAAGACATTAAGGTGGACAAGTCCCCAAGTCCGGAGGGAACCTGATTGGGGTCTACAAAATCATGAGGGGTACAGACAGGGTGAATAGCAAAAAGCTTCTTCCCCAGAGTCGGGGGCTCAATTACTAGGGGTCATGAGTTCAAAAAGTGAGAGGAGGAAAGTTTAGGGGAGATATGCGTGGAAAGCTCTTTACACAGAGAGTGGTGGGTGCCTGGAACGCGTTGTCAGCGGAGGTGGTAGACGCAGACACGTTAGTGTCTTTTAAGATATACTTGGACAGGTTCATGGATGGGCAGGGAGCAAATGAATACAGACCGTTAGAAAATAGATGACAGGTTAGACAGAGGATCTTGATCGGCGCAGGCTTGGAGGGCTGAAGGGCCTGTTCCTGTGCTGTAATTTTCTTTGTTCTTAATCTATGAGTGCTCTCATTCATAGAAACTTGATACAATCAAATAAAACCTCTTATGAAATCCAAGACTTAAAATCCCCTCAAGCAGTCAGTGTAACATAAAAATATGCAAACTTCTGTTTTTACTGACCATATGAAGGTTAGCTCTTCATTTCACAATGATTTGAAACTGTCAAATATGAATTTATCCAAGCTACAACAAATAATATACCAATCAGAGCAAGCAGCAGGTACTTTCGTGTTATTCTGACTCAGCCCTTTATTTAGTTTTAGGGAATTATGGACTTAAACAAACGTATACCATATAATTTAAATAGACCTCATCTATCTCTTTACAAGTTTTAAGTCTTCCATGTAAATTTTTGATGTTCACAATGTGATTTAAAACCCTCAGACAATGAAAAAAATTCAGAGTCTGAATTTGGCAAAGCTGTAATGAAGAAAACAGGAATAAGAAATTTATAACTGGGTACTGATAGGTTAGGTGAATGGGTGAATTTGGAGTATTGTGTACAGTTTTAGCCCCCTTAATTAAGGGGCAGATCTATTTGCTTCGGAGCCAGTTCAGAGGAGGTCACTAAACTAGTTCCAGAGATGAGGGATTTTCTTATGAAGAGAGATTGAGCGGTTTAGGCCAATAATCTCTGGAGTTTAAAAGAATGAAAAGAAATCTAGTTGAGGTCTATAAGATGTGAAAGGTGATTGACAAAGTAGAGACAGAAAGGATGTTTCCTCACATGGAGCAATGTAGAATGACAGGTCATTGTTTAAGATAAGGGGGAGCAGATTCAAAACAGAAATGAGCATCCAGTGTCAGTCAACTTCACAAAAATCCAGATCTTAGTGTCACGCTGAATGTCTCATTTGAGAATTGCAGCAAAACCCAGCAAGCCCATATGTGAGTGCCTCCTTATCCAGGGCTCAGTATTCAGCACTACGAATTTGAAAATGGAAAACAGAGGTGTAGATTTTTCAAGAACATATTGGGTTAGAGTTTTGAGTTCAATGTCCTTTTACTGAAACCAAGAATGAACAGGATCACTGAATACAAACATTGAGGTTTTAAGTGATTGTTGTAATGCTCAATTTGGATGCAACCAAATAAGTTTTCCACCACATTTTACACCTCCTTCTGTATCCACCCCTAGACCAAACCCATTTGCAATAGTTGTTACAAAGGCGTGGAGTTGTACAGCATGGGAAAAGATCATTCACTCTAGCTCATCAATGCCAACCAGATATCCTAAACTGAGCAAGTCCCATTTGCCAGCCTTTGGCTATTATCCCTCTGAACCCTTTCTATTCATGTATCTATCCTGATGTCTTTTAAATGTTGCAATTGTACCTGCCTCCACCACATCCTCTGGCAGCTCATTCCATACATGCACCACACTGCGTGAATATGTTGCTCCTCAAATCCCTCTCAAATCTTTCCCCTCTCACCTTGAACCCCTCTCCTCTAGTGTTGAACACCCCTACTTTAGGCAAAATGCCTTGGCTATTCAGCTTATCCATGTCTCTCATGATTTTATAAACCTCTATTATGTCACACCTTAGCTTCCAATGCTCCAGGGAAAATAATCCCTAACCTATTCAGTCTCTCTCTATAACTTAGACACACTAAGCCTGGCAACATCCTTGTAAATACTTTCTGAAACCTTTGAAGTTTAACAACATCCTTCCTGTAGCAGCCAGACCTGAATTGAATGCAATATTCCAGAAGTGGTCTTACCAATGCCCTGTGCAGCCACGACAAGATGTCCTGATTTCTATACTCAATGCACAGACCAATGACCAAATATGTCAAATGCCTCCTTCACCATCCCAATCTTAGATACTATCCACAACATAATAACTTCATGTGGAATTGAGATTAAGTGTAGCAGACTTCCCCCTCAGAGCCATTTTCACTTTGCAGCTTGGTATCTGGACTGCATTCTGTGGTCTGCTTTCTGCACCATTTCACTTCAGATATAAGGCCATTGTCATGCTCTTTTGCCACTGCAAGAGCTTTCCCATGTCAACCCTCTTAAACTGCACACAATTTATTTCCTACTGGCTTCTGATGCACCGAGGGCTGATCTCTCTGGCTACTCCCACATTCAGAAGATCCACATTTATTGCATCCTCAGGCTCACTGTTTGAAGCATGGAATCGAGTGGTAACACAGAAAGATTTATGATTAACCAGTATGCTCTGATGTACAACAATCATTTTTGTCATAAAATATAAAGGATTCTCGGCCTTGGTTGTCAACAGAACTTCAAACATCCTCCCAAGCACTTTTATTTTTGAAAGAAGAAATTCATTTTAACATTCATTTGACTCCTTCTTAGGTAACCATGCCACAACATTTTTCTTAGACAATGGCGAAGGGATTGCTGCATTCTCTCAGAATGTGACGATATATTCTGTCAGACTGGTTTTATTTCTTCATTGATTTTCCTCCTTCCTATGGAGAAATATCTCACCACTTTACCTCCCACTATAGATCTGCTGAGATGAAGCATCTTCTGGGACGTCAACGAACCGTATCCACGTCTCATCGTGCAGAGAAAGCCAACTGCACTTTGGTCCACTCTGTCACGTATCATCCTGTGTCTTCCATCCTTACATGAGAAGGATCTCACTACACTGGCTTCCTTGTCTCCTTGATGTGAATCAGTTGCCTTCTCCATTCTCCGCTATCTAACCACAAGATGCCGGTCTTAATTATGTACCCTCCGCAAGAACTGCTTCTTAATCTAATCGTAATGCAAATAAAACTATTTTAGTTATAATTTGTCCCATTTTTAGTTTCTTTTTAGGGTAAAATATAATTGATTGATCAGAAAGTATTCTGACCCCGGTGTTGAAACATTACATTTTCCACTTAGACGATAGGCTTGTGGAACTCATTATTGCTTCGAGTATTCTTGAACTGTGTGGCTTGTACATTCAGCAATAACAGAGCTTAGAACCATTTTAGTGTACACGAAGGCCATTCAGCTCATCGTATCTGTAGCAGCTCTCTGCTTCATGCCAATGACAGTATTTTCCATAAAACCTTATGCATTGTTTCTATTTAAATAATCATTCAATGCACTTTTAAATGACTGAGTTGAACCTGTCACCACCGCACTCCCAGGCAGGGCACTCCATACCCTTATCACTCACTGCCTGAAAACGATTTTTCTCATTTTGCATTTGCTTCTTTTGAAAAGCAGTTTATGATGTGTCCTTTGGTTCTGTATCTTTTTATCACTGGGAACAGTTTCTGCTTATCCACCGTTCAAACTCTGAATGACTTCAACTCTTTCTAGTTATTTTGAAGTAATCCTTCTCTGTATTTTTCTGCCAGTGTGTGTATGTCTAGGATATGATGGCTACAAAAGCACAAGAATCTGCATTTGAATTCCCTGCTGGCAAGCTAATAGGTGAATATTGAAAACACATTCTTTGTTCAGGTACTAGTAATGGATTTGTACTGATATAAAATGCAAATTCAACATTGCAAAAAGATATTGTTTTCAGCAAATATCCTAAATGTACAAAGTGGAAACTCCACTACAACACGTATTTAGAATAAGCCTATTCTGCTCTGACAGGTAGTATCCACTTTGGGATTGGAAATGGCTAAGACACATTAGTTAAGTAATCAGTCCACTTACAGAGGAGGGCGGCCAACTGCAGTTGAAGTAAGCAGTGATCACATTCAAAGCATCTACATTTTGCAGAATTATCAGACCAATTTAAATCACTTAAGCTATTTTCTATATACTTGCAAATAGACACGTTCATAAGGAAGACTAAAGGGAAAGTTTGACACTATCAAAGAAGATGCTTTGGTTTTTCATTAGAAGCACAGTGGAAACAACAGTGAATTTATTAGGAATTAGAATTGCAAACTTTAATGATGGTAATGTGCAGTTCCTGAAATCATTTGCAAAGTGTTTTGACAGAAATATACTTGGGCAGCAAAGTAAGTTGTAAATTGTTTTATTTCTCGAGTGATCAAACGCTACCTGTGTAACATTCGGGTTAGTTATAATAACTATCCTCTTTTCTCTGATGTGTATTCCCTGTAATGTTGCTTTCCTTCCTCTATTGTTTTAGCATGCAGCTGCATGTCTCTATTCTTCACTCATTAAATCTCTCTCACCGTTCTCCTTGAGAAGGACACCAAGGATCATTGTTTGAATTCTCCATTACTTTTTATCTTTTGCTTCTTTGAGGTTTTGGTCAGTTTCGTCCCCTTTCTTATGTGCTAGAATCTGTAACAGTGTATCTCATCAAATCATTGAATCCGTACAGGGTGGTCACTGCCCATAGAGTATGCTCTGAAAAGCTGTGGACTGCTGTCCGAGGTAACAGTTACCACCATATGAATGAATTGGACAT
The DNA here is from genome assembly GCF_030684315.1 of Stegostoma tigrinum. Classification (NCBI taxonomy): domain Eukaryota; kingdom Metazoa; phylum Chordata; class Chondrichthyes; order Orectolobiformes; family Stegostomatidae; genus Stegostoma; species Stegostoma tigrinum. The sequence goes on from NC_081375.1 coordinate 30,186,163, forward strand.
TTATTTTGAAAGGCAGGACAGGATTAACATGTTCTCTGTTTCCCACACTTAGCCAGCCTAGCTATCTGAGAGCAACTTCGCTGTTTGCCTCCCACAAAACTGGAACTGAAAATGGGTCAGGGAGGGTGTGACTTACGATCTGACCATTTCTGAAGCCTAAACTTCCCTTGTGGAAGAAATTCTGCAACTATTATAAAATTGTGAGCATCTGATCAATACCTGGTAAAGACAGGGAACTTTCATGTACTTGCAAAGGGAGGCAATGGCCTAGTGGTATTATCACCAGACTATTAATCCAGTCATGTCCTGGGGACTTGGGTTTGAATCCTGCCATGGAATTTGGATTCAATAAAAGTTGGGAGATAAGAGTCTAATAATGACCTTTAATCCATTTTTGATTGTTAGGAAAACCCCATCTGGTTCATTGTTGTTCTTTAGGGAAGGAAACTGCCATGCTTATGTTGACTCCAGACTCACAGCAATGCCGTTGACTCTCAACTACCCTTTGGGTAATTAGCAATGAGCAATAAATGCTGGCCAAGCCGGCATCTCATGAATGAACAAAGAAAATGTTTACAGAACCTTTCACATCTTGTTTTCTACAACCAATTACGTACTTTTTAAAAGTATAACACAACCATTGGTGGGCTGAGGGCGGAGCTGCTGCTGACAAAACTAAAAGGCCAGGGAGGGATGTGTTGCTGCTCAACTTTGGTTGTGGGCACTGGGTAAATCGTAATGGCACATGACCAAGAGTTAAAGGATTGAAATCAGCGAGCAAAAAGTGTCTGAGTTGTAATCAGCCCAGGACACAAGACAACAACTTCAAATCTGGGACAGTCCTTTAGAATTCTTAATGGGTTGGATCCTTAGTTATAAAGTAGGGAGAGGAACAGCCAATTTGTATGCAGCAACATCTTTCAAACAGAAATATATAACTAAGCATATAAATGGGATTTTTGAAGTGACTATTGTTTGGGGGATACGCATTGGCCAGAACACCAAGAGAATTTATGCCATGCCTTTTACATGCACAAGAGAGCAGGTGGGGTCTCAGTTTAATGCATCGCACAAGTAAGAACATCTTTGACAGTGCAGCTCTTTCCTATTTTGGCAATACAATATCAATCTGGCTAATGTGCTCAAGTGTCTGACCGATAACCCTCTCACTGAGAGACAAATGTGTTACTGTTATGTGGTCGACACCAGCCATATAATTAACAGGCTGTACATCAGGCTGTAAGTGGGTGAGACTGTTCCCCTCAGTTTGACAAATTTACAAATTATAGTTCTGGAAAAGTAATTTTGGATTAGATAAAGAACTGGAAATTACAAAGTGCAGACAATATATGCAAAAGAACAGATATAACAACAGAAAGTCGCAAAGTCAATGATGATTCAGGTTAAAGAAAAACCTAATTTAAAGTTGCGTGAAGACAATATTTCAAGCTCTGGCATTGATTTTCAAACAATTGTTTCCATTGAATAGGAGACAAACAGAGCAATAGAAGTGGATGGAGGCCAAACAATATTCACAGTAGAGACCCACTGACATAGTCAAGTGTTTAGTTTTGCAGCAACTCACTGACTGAAAGGGGAGACTGTCTAGCAGTTTACTAATAGGGTATCTAGCCAGATTGGAGAGGAGCATTGAAAGTGCTTCATGCCCCCAAAATTGTTTTTTAAAAAAAAACTCTCACAAAGTGGGAGCAAAAGGAGCAACACAGTGGCTCAGTGGTTAGCACAGCTGCGTCACAGCTCCAGGGACCCAGGTTCGATTCCAGCCTTGGGCGACTGTCTGTGCAGAGTTTGCACATTCTCCCAGTGTCTGTGCGGGTTTTCTTCGGGTGCTGCAGTTTCCTCCCACAGTCCAAAGATGTGCAAACTAGGTGGATCGGCCATGCTAAATTGCCTGAAGTGTTCAGGGCTGTGTGGGTTATAGGGGGATGGGTCTGGGTGGGATGCTCCAAAGGTCAGTGTGGACTTGTTAGGCCAAAGGGCCTGTTTCCACACTGTAGGGATGCTATAACCTATATGTGGCTACAGTCCACTTAAAACTGGCACACATAGGTTTTAAATTTGGACTTAACATACCTTTAAATGCACAATGCATCAACTGCCCTGTTCAACACGTCAGTGATTTATGGTAAACAAAAATTATTTAACATCACATGTATTAATGGATGCATTTTAAGGCTATTGACAAAAGATCAGTGTATTCCTTTGTGATAATGTAGTTTCATTTGTCTCTGAAAATCTGCTTCGGCCCTCTCTCCCAGTTTGCTGCCTCCAGTTCCCAGTACTGACTTCCCAGTTTCTCTATCACAGCTCCTAAACTTCCCATGACTTTCACTCGGTTGACCCCGGGACTGACCATGATCCACCTCTTCCCTGAATTAAGTGGATGGGCAACCCAATTAGGGAGTGACTACACCCCTGACGGATCACGCTGCAGTTCAGCAAATAACCATTGATGCCTCCCAACTCTGGTTATACTGGCCTGCGGGACTGCCAGGGGGTGCATTCCCCAGCCTGTAGTGATGTGCATTCTCAGACTCTGAGCATCTCCTGGTCCCCACCGCTCCCCTCCACCCCAAATGGCCAACTGACCATGTCCCAGCCTCTTGGATTGATTTTGGATAAAGCTCTGAATATAAAGGTGCTGAGATCCCTGTCTCCCTTGGCAATCCTGAAGAGTACTCCATGTAGACTTTATGACATGGCTATTTGGTTGAAACACATGCTGTGTGTTTACCCTGTATGGCGTTAGCACAAGTTGCAGGTGAGAGATTGATGTAGTCTAGAGCCATGGAGCAACAGGTCCTCCTGCTCACCATCCTGGCAAACATATTGGATTTATATCTGTACTAAACAGTGAGGCTAGACAGAAAAACTGAGCCTTTAGATGAAGGACAAAACACAGAGACATAGCAAGGCAAGACAAGATAGATATGTTCTGAGCTCTGAACTGGAGTGCAGTGAATGGGCACTGAGAAAGCAACTGAGGAATCCTGATCAAATCCTTGAGTTGTGCGCCTGTCCTTGCATGCAAGAGTGTTCCTGGCAGCAGCTCTACAATGAAAGGTGCTAGCGTGTTCCAACGTGCAGTATATCAGAGGATCAAAGATGTGCCACATGGGTGCAGTGGAGTTGGTACATGGCCCGTGCCAGTCTCAATGGATAGATACAGGTGGTCACTGACCATAGAATGTGCTCTGCAAAGATGTGGACTGCTGTCCGAGGTAACAGTTACAACCATATGAATGAATTGTACATTTAGTTTGAAAGGCAGTAATGTCGATTAAAGGCCTTAAACTTCAATGAGGGTAACTATGTAGGCATGAAAGCTGAGCTAGTTGAAGTGGGCTGGGCATATGGCAGACGAAATTAACAAATATTTTGCTTCCGTCTTCAAAAAAAAACTGTCAGCAAAAGCTGTAAATCAGGAGATGAAAGGAAGAGTGTAACTTGGCAAAATTGCAATCATAAAGGACATGGGACTGTGCAAGTTGATGGAACTGCAGGATAACAAGTCCCCTGATCCTGACTCATCCAAGGGTCTTAGAAGAAGTGTCAATTGAAGTAATAGATTCATGGCCATTAATTTTCCATTAATTGAGGGATTATTGAAAGGTTCTATCAGAATGGTAAAGAGAAAATATAATTCCTCTACTCAAGGAGGGAGGGAGGGAGCTATCTGGAAACTACAGTCCAGTTGGCTTCATCTCTATCATGATGGATATGTAAGAACCAATCAATAATGGGTTCATACCAGGGCATTTAGAAAATCTCGAGGAAATTGGGAAGACTTAGCATGGTTTTGTCAAAAATATATCATGTTCAACCACTTTATTAGACTTTTTGAAAGCACAGTGTACTGATTTCCAGAAAGCATCTGACAAGGTGTAACATTAAAAGGTTATTAAGCAATGCAAGAACTCGTGGTGTGGGAGGTAACATATAAGCAAGGGTAGAAGATTAGCTGGTTGGCCGAAAATAAAGAACACGTATATTTGGACCTTGCAATGACTGGCAGAAGGTGACTAATGGAGTGCGACAGGAGACACAGTGTTCAGACCTCAGCATTTCACAATTTATATCAAAGACTTAAATGACAGGAGTAAAGATATAATAGTCAAATTTGCACATCTCACAAAGATAAGTTGGAAAGTGTGTTGTGAATAGGACATAAAGAGCTCATGGATAAATGTAGATAAGTTAAATGAGTGGGCCAAAATCTGGTGGATGGAATATATGTTTGAAAATGCAAAGTTGTTCATTTTGGCAGCAACTATTAAGAAGAGTTTTCACTTAATTTGAAAATGTCTGCAGATTTCTGCATTGTAGAGGGATCTAGGTGTTCTAGTGTATGAATCACAGGTACAGTAAGTAACTGAGCAAGTACCAAGGTAATGCTATCCTTTTCTTAAACAAGGCATTGAACATAAGTAAGCAGCGGAGACAAGGTCTTTGGATATTTTTAAAGGTGAAGATAGATTAATTCCCTTGCCAAACAAAAGTTTAAGGTTATTGGAGGTAGATGAGAATATAAAATCCAAAACAAACAGATCGGTCATGTTCTCAATGAATGTTGGAACAAGCTCAAGGGGCCAAATAGCCGACTTCGCCTACTAATACATTTGTCTGTAGAACAGATGTTTTCGACTGTCACTGACCCAGGCAGCTTGCTTTTTAAAAAGGCCTGGGATTTATTATTTTACAGCTTACCAGCCCTTCAGACCTTATCCAACCTTTACGAGCAATTACAAATACTATAAAAAAACTTAATAACTTCCACACTGCAGGTGTGACCTTTGCCACAGTGAAAAATGTGACCAATCATACAATGAAACATGTTTCTACACCCAGATAATAACCCAAGGGTCTGCATTTGAAAATCACATTCATTATTTTTGTCCAATTGTGGGAAATGGGCATTTCTGGATGCACTTATTGTCCATCCCTAGTTGCCCTTGGGAAGGTGGTAGTGAGCTGTCTTCTTGAACCACTGTAGTCCATGTGCTGTATGTTTACCGACAATGACATTAGGGAAGGAATCCCAGGATTTTGACCCACCAACACTGAAGGAACTGCAATGTACTCCCAAGTCAGGGTGGTGAGTGGCTCGGAAGTGAACTTGCAGATGGTGATGTTTCCATGTATCTGTTCCCTTGATATTCAAGATAAAAGTTTGTGTTTTTGGAAGGTACCATCTAAAGGAGCTTTCATGAACTTGCACAGTGAATCTTGTAGATATTGTACACTGCTGTTACAGTGGTGGAATTATTGGCACCACATCCACAAACATTTAATTAAGCAGGCTCATTTGTGCTGGGTGATGTCAAGCTTCTTGAGAGTTAACGAAGCTACACCCATCCAGGCAAGTAGGGAGTATTCCATCACACTCCTTACTTGTGCCTTATGGATGGTGGACAAGTTTCGGAAAGTCAGGAGCTGAGTAATTTTTTGCAGTATTCCTTGTCCCTGACCTGATGTTGCAGCCAGTGTTTATGTGACAAATTCAATTTGGTTTCTGGTCAATAGTAACCCTCAGGATACTGATAGTTGAAATATGGTGATGGTAATGACGTTGAATATCAAGGCGTGATCGTTAGATTTTCTCTTATTGGAGATTGTCATCACCTGGCATTTGTGTAGCATGAATATTTCTTTTCTGAAGGCTACAGGGTTCCTGAGTGGAAAACGAGATGCTGTTCTTCCAGCTTGAGCTGAGCTTTGCCGCAGCACTATGACAAGCCTGAGGGAGAGATATTGGCCAGAGAGAACATCATGATGTGTTGAGGTGGCGAGGAACTGGAAACTTAGGTTTTTTTTGTGAACAGAACATTGATGTTCTGCAAAACAGTCACCTCGTCTGTGCTTTGTTTCCCCAATGCAGAGGAGACCACGTCATGAGCAGCAAATGCAGTAGATTAGACTGAGTGAAGTGCAAGTAAAGTGCACCTCCAGGAAGGTCTGTTTTGGACACTGGATAAATGAGAGGGGACGAGGTAAACGGATTGGGTAACACCTTCTGCGGTTGCAAGAAAGATGCCATAGAGCCATGGGAGGGTGTTGGGAGTGAAGGAGGAGTGGGCCAGGGTGTCCTGGAGAGAATGGTCCTTGCAGAAGGCTGACAAGGACGGGCAGGGGAATATGTATCTGTTGGTTGCATTCTGCTGGACGTGGTGGAAATAGCAGGTAATAATCCTCTGGATGTGGATGCTGGTGGGATGGTAAGTGAGGACCAGGAGAACCCTTTCACTGTTTTAGGAGGGAAGAGAGAGGGTGAGGACAAAAGTGCAGGAGATGGGTCGAACTCAGCCAAGGGCTCTGTCAATCATAGAGCTGGGGAATCCTTGGTTGAGGAAGAAGTTGGACATTTCTGAGTATCTCTTTTCAAAGTTGGCATTCTCAGGACAGATGCAATGGAGACGGAGGAACTGGAGAATGGAATGAGGTGTTTACAAGAAGCAGGGTGTGAGGATGTGTTTTCAAGGTAACTGTGGAGTCAATGGGCTCGCACTGGATATTAGTGGCCAGTCTATCCCTCAGAAATGGAAACAGATGCCAAGGAAGAGAATGGAGAAGTCAGAAACAGACCAGGTGAAAGTGGCAGTGGGGTAGAAATGGGAAGCGAAATAGATTAACTTCTCTCATTCTGAACTAGAGAGTGAAGCAGTACTGATAATGCCATCAATATAATAGATAAAGAACTGTGCATAGGGACTGGAGTAGGACCAGAACAAAGAAAGTTCCATGTGTCCACAAAGCGACAATCAACCCTAGGTCCATGCAGATAACTATGGTCATTCTTTGACCTGAAGAAAGTAACAGAACTTAAAAAGAGAAGTTGTTCAGGGTGAGGACAAGCCTCACCAGGCTAAGCAGGCTGATGCTAGGTAAGGACAGTTTGGGACTTTTTTCCAGAAAGAACCAGAGGCTCCTGAGACCATCCTGATGGGGAATGGGCGTGTAAAAGAAATTCACGTCCATGATAAAGAGGAGGCATCTGGAGCCTGTGAACTGGATATTCTGAAATTGATGGAAAAGATCAGAGGAATTGTGGATGTAAGTGGAAAGGAACTGGTCAAAGGGAGAAAAAAAAAAATCAAGTTGCAGTAGGAAGAGATGAGTTCTGAGGGGCAGGAGTAATGGGTCTGCCAGGCAGTCCTGTTTGTTTATAATTGGTTAGGTTGGGCTTGTCCTGGGCAAGTCATACCTGGGCAATTTTCCACATTGTTGCCAAGATGCCAGTGTTGCAGATATATTGGCACAGCTTAGCTGGATGTGTGGCAAGCATTACTGCTAGAATGTGGTAAGGGCCCATTTCCAGGATCCAGCGCTCCCGACCATTTGCACTCTATATATGGAGTGAATTGAATTGGCTGATGGCTGTCTTCTGTGATGTTGGGGACCACTGGAGGAGACAGAGATGGCTTATTCACTTGGCAGCTCTGGCTGAGATTATTGTGAATGGTTCAACCTTATCCTTTGCACTGATGTGCTGGGCTCTCCCATCATTGTGAATGGGGATATTTGTGAAGCCTCCTCCTCCTCCAATAAGTTGTTTGATTGTCCACCGCCATTCACCACTAGATGTGGCATGACTGCAGAGCTTCAGTCTGATTCATTGGTTGTGGGATCACTTGGATCCATCTATCACTTGCTGCTTATGTTCTTTGGCATACCTGTAGTCATGTTTTGTCACTTTGCCAGGTTGACACCTTATCTTTACGCATGCCGAGTGCTGCTCCTTGCATGTCCTCCTGCACTGTTCAGTGATCCTTGACATGATGGTAATGATAAAGCGAAAGATATTGCAGGCCATGAAGTTGCAAATTTTGGAATATGATTCTGCTGCTCCTGTATTGGCCAGTTGTTGGCCAGAAATGAAACAGGACACCAAGCATTTCAGAAAAGTAGAGGGAGATTATAGCAGAGATGAACAGACCAGTTCTTTAAAAGCTCACAGGTTGTTTAATATTGCAATGGCAAAATGTTCTCATTTTGCTCAGTTAAAGTTACACATTGAATATTTAAGAGACTAAAGTGCCACTGACTTTGTATCACTGCAAAGAGGAAAAGCTCTCTACAGTGGAATTAATTGAATCATTTTTAGGCATTTTTATTTGGTACTTCCTTCTTTCTTTGCCTTCTCGTAACTGGCAAAGTAGCAGCTACAACTCAACTTAAACACCCTACAAATCCTAGCTATCACTAGGATGTGATCACAATGTGATGGTTTCCCTTTATTTCCAATGTCCTTTCCATTTCCTCAGCTAAGTCTCTCATTCCAATACCCTGCTTCCATTTCCCATCCAGCCTCCAACCTGAAATCGATGAGTTTGCTTTTCTAAACAAAAAACGTCAAGCTCAGATTTACGGTATCATTAAAATAACATTGTGTAGTTCCATTAACATGGCACTCATTACAATGCACACTTACAGTGTGAAAATAAATAAGTCTGAGCTTAGATTTTAAACAGAGGTAAATTGTACCAGTGCTTTGGATCCATGTGGCTTCCTAGCAGCTGATCATCTGATTTATTGTGAATAAAACAAATGGGTATCTGGATATTATGAAGGAATTGACAGCAGTGATTTGCAATTGAATTGTTCCAAGTTAAAATCTGAATCCTCTGCAGTACTAATGGATAGACAGTGACAATGGATAGACAGTAACAATAGAAGACTGGGGGTTAGTGCAATCTTACCATGGGCGGACAGCACTTACACTGCGGAACTCAAAAGCAGTGCTCTGAATTTTGATCATATCACAGTCTAGTAGCCATTTGTGTTCAGTGATAACAGATTAGTGGGCCAGTTGTGCTGTGTACAACATCTTGACTTCATTCCTATTGATGTGTCAGAATGATGGAGAACAGAGAGGGATCTTGTAATGGCCTCATCAGTTCGCTCACCGTTTACAACAATTTCATGCTCACCTCAATCTGTTCCAAGTTCAACAATCAGCGTTGCCTATTCCCCAGAAACAGAAAATTAAAAGCCAGATTAGGTCGAATAAAAATGTGTTTTTCAAAGAACCATAGCAGCCCCTTGTAAACCCTTTTGTTGTCACAATTTTGGAGATTAATTCAGGCCTGAGCAGCATGACTTGACTGAACTACACTGTGAATAATACCGGAAATCTAATTAGAAATATCTCATTTGCCACCAATGCATCATGCAGATGTAGAACCACGTTCTCAATAGACATAAATACATTGATATTTCAACCTCTTATTTCAGACTTTATGGGGATTCAAAATTAAATGGATTAATGATTTTTTCATCAGTAGAAACCATGAATATTTTCAAAGCTTTCTTGAAGAAAGTAATTGCAGGATTTTATTCAATTTAAAAAATAAAACCATGGCACAGCCAGCAAGGTTGACAAAATGCATGACAACATACGGCCCAGCATGCAGGAGTATAATCCAGTATTACCTTTTCACAAGCTAGATCAGTACACTTTCATAAATGTTTAAGGACAAGTGGAGAGAATGAATCTTAAACCATTTTTCCTAGGGAAAATATCATTGCCTTCAAGTGCTTTTTTTAAAAACATACTTCTGAATGAGGGTTACTCAAGTGAAGGGGGGTATGAGAAAGCAAGAGAAAATGGAGTTGCACATGGAGACACAATTAAACGATTTCGCCCCTGTTGCTTTACTTTGTTGTACAGAGAAAGATAATTGAAGAGAAGTATATTGATGTGGTATAAACAACAGTTATATCTATATCCCCAAGGATGAATGAAATAAAACACTTGCTTCAACATGTTAGTTCGGGCACTTACATTTTATTTCCTTTTTTTTTCCAACTTGAAGGTGTGCTGTTCTTGCTTGCTTTCAAACCCCATCAGCTGCTGATGCGCAAGTGTAACTTCTTATTCATTATGATAACTACAAGCGTACACAAAAGCATTATGAATGCTAAGGGTACAATATGCACCAAATATTTTAGGTCAAACTAGTAAAAGCAAATAATCATACATTTTGACCTCACTTTCTCACAAACAGTAATGTACCACCACCTTGCAAGCTGGGAAGAAATTGAAATCTGATAAAAATGATCAGTTAACATCTACCAATTAAAAAAGACTGGGTAACTGAATCAAAACGCTTAAAACGAGATTGTATCCAATGCATTTGAAATGACCTAAAGCCATGTTTTCTCAGCAAGTAATAATTCCCAGATCCATCACGAACACACGGTGTTTCAGAATGTATCAGTTTTAGAATGTTTTGTATTGAAAAACAAAATAGGTCATTCACAATACATGCCACAAACCAGCAATATCAAATTCCTAAGAATTAAAATTCCATTTCCAAACCAGTTTTAGGACGCTAGTTTTCCTTTTCAACAATTTAGGTTATTATATTCAAGCTGGTAGTTCCAGTATGTGCTAAGTAAATCTTTATGAATTCAAGACGTGTACTTTTTTTCCCCAAATGTTTTCTAAAAAAGTTGTTTTGTAAACAGGCAGAGCATGAAACCATTATTGTTACTATAAATTGGTAGCAACTTGGGAAAAGATTTGATCATTACTCAAGTTTGGAGTGAATTGGTTTGCATTCTGAATATAAAATACCTGGACAAAATAGATTCTGCATAAAATATACACAGTTCAAAGACAGTTATTGAAGTGGAAGAGACTCAGTTATAATTTTGAGTATTTGCTATTAAAAACCACATTTTCATTTACACTAAAGAGATGCTCCTCACGTTGCATGCAAAACTACATAAGGCTGATATTGATTTACATTGGGCTAAAAAAAGCTCCACGTATCAATTAAAATACACTTGCTTTCCTTGTTTCTTTTTATTGATTTGCTCTATTCCTTTGGTCAAACCTTCCTCCTTGAAATCGTTTAATCTCTGACTCATTGAGCAATACAATGGGAAGAGATGCAAGAGAGTTGCTGTAAAACTGAAACAGTAGCTTTCCTGATACATCTTGTATTGATCACACAGGAGATATAGAGGACTGTAATAGACATTTTATTTGTTTGGTCATAACGTATCAAAAAGTCATTCAGTTAAAAACTTATTGACAATTTGAAACTGAAGCTTGTGGAGATGTTAACAAACAAATAACTAGTACCATCAACAACTTGGGCTTATGCAGTGCCTTTTTTTTTGTGAACACAATCCCAAGGCATTTCAAAAAGCACAAGAGAACTAACATACACAGACAATGATGCAAAATAGGTAGTAGGTAATCGCTTTATTCAAAACGTTTTGAATATAAGAAAGACAAAATAATCAAAGATAAAGTCAAACTTCAAAGACATCTTTTCATGGGAACAGTCATCACTCATTTAATGTCTTTGGGCACTTTCTGCCAGACTGTAATTTAAGCTCCCGAGGCACTTCACAAAGGAGAACACTTAGGTGAGAAACTCAAGAGCATATGGCCAGTTAGACTACCAAAAAGTACAGATGTTAATAATTGTTGAAGTTAGCAGGATAAACTAGAGGTCAGAATAGAAGGAACGATGGAATTATAGGAACTGATGGATGGATTTTAGAGCTACAGGAAGGTACAAATGTAGAGAAAGCTAAGGTGAGAATGGATTTAAGTATAAGGATGAACATTTTCTGTCAGACGGCCAGGGGTTATCAACAAGATTAGTAGCGAAGGAATGGTAGCCACCTGAATATGGGCAGAGTCTTGCAGGAATATAAACTTTGAAGTGCAAAACCAGCAATAGAACTTGCGTTCAGCAGCATTTGGGATCAGATTTCATTCTCTTCCCATTCTGATTGCAATTTGTTAGTAATCGGTTTTTGGTACATTTACAGTGCAAGTATATAAACAATTAAAAAGGACACTCTTCAGCAGCACCAGTCTTGTCCAATAGAACACAACTGAATACTAAAGTTCTTGATAGAAAGCATTACAGTTATCCTCAAGCAGTAGCAACGAAATTGGCAAGGGCCTAGGCTTTACGGCCACCATGAGGTGGGGAGGCACACATTTCTGGCCGGGGATTATGAAAGATACAGTGGCAAGCTGGCACACCACCTTCCTGCCTACTTCCATTTTAGAGTAGGTGAGTAAGGCACTTCCTAACCTGCACCCTTCAGGATGATTTAGCCCTAAATTGCCCATATAGACGGACATTTAAGGGCCTAATTCCACATCCGCTGCCATAATATGACTGGCAGTAGAAGGCACACAAGATTGGGCAGACTGTTTTATCACAATTACTGGTGAAAAGCGTGGAAAGGAGGTACCTTCTTTGTAGGGTGCCCAGTCTATGCTGGGAGAACCCATCCCAAGTTAGTACATTAGTTTGTATCTCTCCCTGCATCTTCAATTTCCCCCTTCCCACCCCCTCCTCATCTGAAAATCTAGGATTTATGTAATCCAGTTGGCATGTTGTCCTCATTGCGAGACTGCTGGCCATCTTAGCACTACTCCTTACTGAGTTTCTGGAACTGCAAGAGCTGCTGGCCAGAGTGCCCAATAGCTCTCAACGGCAGGACTTCCCTGTCTTGAAGGACAGAGGTATCACAATGACCTTGGTGATGTTGACCTCAATATAATATCACTGCACTGCAGCATTTTTTTAAAAATATCCCCATCCTGCCCACACCCCAAACAAAATGCACATCAAGAGCTCAGCTAGAGATTGTGCAGCACTCAAACCGTATGTGAATTTCAATTCAGCTAAAATCCAATGGAAACTTCCTTTGAATTCAGAGAAGGCTTAAAATACCAGTGTTATGAACTTCACAGAGGTTAACTATTTTGCAAAATTAATTTGAACTACCAATTAATAGCTGAAAGGATGATACAAAACAAGATTTCACATGTTAAGGCGTCTATTGTAATTGAATACTAGATGCACTAATGCCTAAATCCTCTCTTTTTAGGTAATTTGAATTTAAAACAAAAACATAACATTCACCGTTTTGCCTGTTAAAACAATTGAAAGCACAGTTTACCATGGATATACTGAGCAATGCCCTTTAAGTAGACATTCAATTGTCTTGGAACCAGTCCATAATGATTCTTAACTCCAAAGAGTTTACATTTGTTATTTTCTTTCCTCAGCCTGGGTTCACTGCAGACTACCCACATTTAAGAATTCAGGCATATCTTAGAAAACTTTCCACTTTTCAAAGCTCATCTGCTTGTCAATGAGAATCACATATTCATGTTGAAATACTGAATAGCTATCCTTGAGCTAGCAACTTTCTTTTAAATTTGAAGAAGTGGATGGTTGAAAGCATAAATCGCTTACAACCCAACATTCTGAACACCTTTGTTGGGATTTGAAATTCTCACAGCCTCTCCACTGTTAGCAAGTCTGCTGCCATGGTCTCCAAGTATGAAAACCTTGTGCCTTCTTCCCAATAAAACAAAAAAACTGGGCTCTCTTTAATCTCAAATAGTCAGGCCAACCAGCTTCAACGTTAGGCAGACTTCAGAACAGCTGACAAGACCATCAGGCCCACCTCATTAAATCTTAGTTAAAGACACAAGCCCAAAAGAAATGTTCTTAAAAAGCTCAATTGCAACACAACAAAACTTTGAATAAATTCCAAAATCATGTGAGAAAGAAGTTAAAATTATTTTAAAATGGGCATACTATTGATAAAAAAATCTTAACTTTCACCCATAATTTACCAAAGAATTTACAAACCAATAGATGATCCACCTCACAGCCTGTTACTAAATTCACCAGTCACAAATCATAGTGAAATCAAAACGATAAAAAAAGTCTTTTCAGCTTGTTTGTTCGCACTAAACTGAGGTACGTTTGTGTGCATAGCAAAATGTTTTGTTTAACATTATTTATCACCTTTCAACTAATCTGTATCATCTAGGAGAAAAGTTATTATTGGATTATGGGATTAAAACTAATGTATCTTTAGAACATACACATTCAATGAAAATCCAAGTGTATTTATTACATCAAAATTAAGTGGATCTAATGAATTAAGTATAGATTTGCCTGGTGCAAACAGATACAATTTTTAGAATGACAGGGATAGGTTATTTTGCTGCCCAAAGTACATCCCACAATTTGTTAATATTGTACAGGTTCACTTTCAATATTTGTAACACTCAAGGTTGAGTGGCGTCTGTTAATCCGATTACCTTATTTAGTGTCTGGATAATCCCTTCTCACATGGGTTCATGCCAGTCTAGGAGGACATAAGCTGGCCCACTAGTTCAGTTTTTCATTGTTAGCATACAAAGGAAGACATGTAGTTGAAAGCAGCTGTGAGATGCATGGTTGGCTGCCTGCACAAGCCTTAATATGTTGCGATAGATTCAGCAATATGGGCTTCAGTTCTTCACAGATTTTAGCATAGTCATAAAGGGACTTCTCAACTGTAACAAATCATTTAACAGGACTTCAGCAGAAATAGGTGCCTCAGGGGCATGGGCATGTGACATAAAGGGTGCCAGGCACAATAAGATCGAGATCGAATTGACGTTAGTACTTACAAATCTGAACAAAGATTGGAGCAATTTAAATGGACATGAGAGGAAACGGAGATATTCTTAATTCTCCACAACTCCCCCAACTCATACCAACAACGGATAAATTTGGAGGGGACACCTACATTCAACTTCCTGAAATGGCTATGAGCAACTTGGTATTGTGCCACTCTGACTTTTTATTTCTATCCTGTATGAGAAATAACCTGTCTAACTTCATTTGCAATTTGTCATGAATTGTAATAAATGGACTATTACTTTGATTCCATCAACTGAGCTGGAACTTTCATCTGCAAAAGAAAACCTACAAATGAACCAGGGCACTTTTAAATTAGATATAGAGGTCTCCTGACGTACAAGAGAGGCTCATATTTCTAACAATATCCCAAAGTCATCAAGAACAGCCATTTCTAGGTAATACTCCTGCAAAATGTTGCACTTGCCATTGTTTGGACTATCTGGAGAAAGCCAAAATAAAATCGGTAATATCACCTAATCTATACAAACAGCCAGAGATCTATTGAAATCCCATTATACAAAAATAGTGCCAAGACTCTGCATCCATTTCATAGAGGACGGAAACAGACCCTTTGGTCCAACTCTTCCAAGCTGATCACTTTTCCCAAAGTCAACTGGTCCCATTTACCTGCATTTTACCTACACCCTTCTAAACCTTTCCTATTCATGTAGCTATCCAAATGTCTCTTAGCTGTTGTAACTATACCTGCATCGAACATTTCCTCTGGCAGTTCATTCCACATGAGAAACACCTTCAGTATGTGGGAAAAAAATTGTCCCTCTGGTCTCTTAAATCTTCTTTAATTTTTTCTCCTCTTACCTTAAAAATAAGCTCGCAATGCTAGGGGAAAGACTTTTGCTGTTCATCTTATCTATGCTCCTCATGATTTTGTAAACCTCAAAAGGATTCTTAATAATGTTGACAATGGAAGATCAAAGCTCCTGCATTAACATGGATTGTCTCCATTTTGTGCCGAAAGCAAGCTGTCACACAATCAAAATTTCACCTAGAAAGAACTAACTTTAGAGCTTGTCTGCTTCAAACAAAAAGGGAGTAGCATCAGGAAGACCCCTGCAGAATAGAACAACGGCCACATTTTAAATACTACTTGTATTCACCACCATCCCAAACCCCCTGCAACTTGTTATTTACTGGTGTGTATAGGTTGCAGGATTTGAGGTGACCCTTACTCTTTCAATACTCCTTTAATAATTCAATTATCCCAACCACCTTCTGTTTATCAAAACCGTACACTCTGATCTCAGTGCTCATCCAATTCTGGCCTCGTGCACCATCCTGATTTCAGTTGCTCCACAACTGATAGCTGTGCCTTCAGCCATTTCACCCTGTCCTAAAGCTTTGGACTTCTTTCAGTATTTTTCATTCCCCAACTCTCTCACTCCTTTAAGTTGATCATTAAAATCTACCTTTCTGACTGAGCTTTTGAACCTCTTTCCCATTATCTCAGTATATGTTTCAGTGTCAAATTTGCTTTGTTAGTGCTTTCACTAACCACCTACTGTGTTAAAAGTCACTGTACAAATGAAAATCTCCAGAATCTTTAACAAAAGGGCCCATATGAAGCGTAGGAGGGTGAACCTCCCTTAAACCAGCTATGCTTAGAATCTTAAACCGATATATGTTCTATTCATTGCTTATATGGGGAACAAATCCACTATTGGTGGCAGCATATAAAATTTAGGAAGGGGTAAAGAAAAACCAAACCCAACTTCAGTTTCTGCATTTGCAGATTTTTATTTTGTTGCGAACAGCCAGCCACTGCAGTTAGTCACTAAATTTGAGTTGAATGAATCAGTGATTCTTGCTGGTCTTTGTTGTGTGAAGGACAAGATCACATCATGACCAATATCATACATGAGAACAACCTGCCCAACTGTGGCATAGCATTCAGTAAACCAATCAACTTTGCTGTTTCTGAATTCTAAACAGAGCAGTGTCACCTCAGACATGAGTTGCTTACTGATGCCAAAATGTGACTGTCATTACATTCAAACAACATCAAACAAACAAGTATTTGTTGTAACCACTGCAAGTGATCATATAGCTAATGAATTTGAAAATGAGCATGTTTTGGAGACTACACAGCAGGGCTCGGAAAAGCTTCCTTAAAAGACTGGGGCTGGTTCCTGTCCAAGCTTTAGTATTGCACAAAGATAAATCAACTCAGTGGTGTGCAAGTGATGTGAATGTGTTTTATCTCTCTTCAACGTATTGTATTGAACTGAGAGGCACACATTACAAAACAGTACTGATTCAAGCAGTTTATGAGGACACCCAAATCCCAGCACCCTTCAATCTTGAAAGCAATTCTAAATAGCTACTTTAAACAATACTTCAATAACTTGTTTTTAAACTAGCTTGCGAGTTTCATCACAGCAGTTATTTGTGTCCTTGTAGTTTTCTATTAATTCTGAGTTGTGATTACAGCCGTGGTTGAGTATGATATTTCTTCTGCTGTTCATTGTTTGTCACACATTTTGACTGTATTGCAGCCATAGCAGGATTTAAAGAAAATTTCAGATGACATGCAGCGTTATTTGGTTTGAAGTCAACAGACGTTTTACACAT
Source organism: Stegostoma tigrinum (assembly GCF_030684315.1). Taxonomy (NCBI): domain Eukaryota; kingdom Metazoa; phylum Chordata; class Chondrichthyes; order Orectolobiformes; family Stegostomatidae; genus Stegostoma; species Stegostoma tigrinum. Next base: position 30,203,238 of record NC_081375.1, read on the forward strand.
GAGGCGGTTTATAAGTGATTACCTCCTACAGTGATATTGTCCAGGAATCATAATGGGGTCAAGGACAAAATAAATGGGAGAAAGATTGGAGGAGGCTCAAAAATGGTGCAAGAGTTGCACTGCAAAATTAACCTGCCCGCTGGAGGCCCGTGTTCAGGAGTGGCTAATGTCACTTAAAACCAGCCTGCACCTCTTTAAAAGGCTGTCTGCAGGGTACTCACTTTCAAGATTTTCAGACTCAGAAGAAGATTTGAAATGGAACAACATGTTAAGGAACACTCAAGTTAGAGACAGAAAGAGACAGGATCTCTTCTCTTAAAGGCCCAGAAGATCCTCCAAACCGCGAGACAAGCAATGAGAGCAGATGGGTATCAGTCAATGAAAGCGTTTCTCCAGCTGCATACTTTGCTATCACTGGCAAAATCTGAACAGTTTCACACAGCGGTCAGGGCAGTGAATGCTTCTTCAAATGTTACATGCTGATAAAGGAACCGCTAGCCTTAGATACTGCGCCATTCATCACACTGCCTGGCCTCGTCTCCAACTTTCTCATTCCAGCAAAAGAAGATCTAATAGATGTCCAGCCTCACATTTTATTATCTTGGATTCTCCAGCATCTGCAGTTCCCACTATCTCTAATAGGCGTGTGGAAGGTTTTGGCAAATTTAGATCAGACTTCACCACACCCTCAAACCTAGCACTGCTGCAAGCCACACAACTAAACCTCACACACTAATGGCTAGTCAACCATAGCAGGCACATCATGCCAAAGACTGCATCACATCCACTGACACACCTCTTTTTCTCTTGCAACATGGTCTGGCACTTCACTTGAAGTGACAGTATTGAGACGGAATGGATGGCCACAGCTCCATCCCCTCACCCCCAGAGATGAGAATGTGCTGGCCATTTTTACAGCCACCACAATGGAGGCTGAGGCTAGTGGGGACTAGACTGAAACCCCAGAAGGTGACACAATGTTTCTGTTTCTTCCACCCTCTCACATTGCACTTCCCACGTGTGTCCCAACCACTTGTGGTTTACTAATTACAGAATTAATTGTAATGTGCAACACCTACTTTAACCCTTACATCAACCCAAATCTATCCTGGTGCTTTGTTTCAAAATGAGATATGCAAGAGCTGCCAAACTGGCCAACGACTGGGACCAGGGCATGAAGTGCGAGAGGAGCATAGAATGGATGAAAAACAAGATTCATCACTTAGCAGCTCAGATAGTGGCACTCCACGCACTTCAGAGAATGGTACTAAGTTAGGATTGGACATGCTGCATCAGGCATGAGTGACTTGCAGCCAGGGCAGGGGCAAGGAGAGTGGACATGCCAGTTTCTGAAGGTTGAAATTGCACACAAGATTTGCTGTATTGTGCTGTTATCATATTTGTCAGTAAGGATCAGCCTTGCTTTCCGGCACACTGATGTGTCAATCTAACACTGGCAGCATCTTCCAGTGCATGTTTTTTTTCAACTGAACAGCCATGCTGGAAAGTAGGTCAGAGTTCATTCTCAGTCCAGGTCGGTGGGGGGGGGGGGGGGGGTTGCTCAGTTATTCAGACACCAGGAAATGGTCAGTCCCACAGGTCCATTACATGCAGTTCAGGGGAATCATGTATTGTGTCAGATGGTGCTGTGAAAATGGCAGTCAAGTGTCTGGTCAGTCACATCCAAAGGCTGTTCAAAGTCAGTCAGAAGTCTGGTCGAAGATAGTCCTGAGGCTCTAGATGCTCAGCTTTGAGTGGGCTCTAAGGAGGTCCATTAGAGATAGCAGGGATTCACTGCAAAAAGACACAGATTAGTCAAGGCTCAGGTGAGGGATACAGCAGTAGAGGAAACGATAGTGGCAGTGAACACAAGGTTTATCAGGGCTAGCAGAACAGCACAGTATGGCAGTTTACAGGAAAAGAAGATTTATTAGCATTGACCACCACTGTGGTCTCCAAAGGGGAAGCATAGAGCAACAGTGTGGCACCATTAAATTGTAATGTTGGGGTTCAATGGGTAGCTTTGACAGTTGGAGGTAAAGTTCAATGTGGTAGGTCTCTAAATGAGGGGCATGGGTGAAAATGGGCTGTCTGTGTAATGCAAGGTAAAAGGGGACATGGAGGCTTTGGGGTTACCTGGCAACCAAATGCAGACCAGCGCTGAAGGTGTCCACCTTGAGCTGCATCCTCTGCCATCACTAACTCTTCTCTAGATGGAAATCATCCATCATCCTAACAAACTGTGCTCTGCATGATTGGAGTGGGCAGCATGGTGATGTACTGACTGTTGAGAAGCTGGGAAAAACAACAGCAGTCTTTCAAGAAAGAGGACAATGACTTTGGAGAGGAGGAAAGTTAGTCTTGTCCATGACCGACCTCAGGTGCATCAGGCTCTACAAAACTGCCTGACACCTGCTTCCCGTAGATGGGAGCTGGCTGCTGCAGACCATCAAGGACTGTAAAATAGTCATTGGGCATGATCTCAGCCCATGGTTTGAATTGTGGGAATGAACTGCAGTCTTTAGTCATTTGTGTTCACTGTAAATAAAAGCTCATGTTTGGATTTGTCCAATTGCTTGCTTGTCTGTTTCCCTCCTGGATGATAAAACAATGTTGGTCTGCAGTGGGCATTAGTGACAAAGTAGTAATGTAGAAAGAGTGATGTACTGAAGGACAGATAATGTTTAAAGCCTGTTTGCTGAACAACAACTAAGTTGAGAGAGTGGAGTTAGAAACTGACTGACATCATGATGTCAAAATGGCATCCCATTGAGCGAAAATTGCCCACACTACTGAGTAGTGTGCAACTCTAATTCTGCAACAAAAAAAAGGCCTTATTGAGAAAAAAAAACATTTAACTGTGCTCCCAGGAAAAAGAATATTGAATTCTCAGCTGTGTGAGCCAAGTACAATTTTTTTTGTTCTGTCAGTGACACTGCCAAGGACAGCCCACCCTAAATGGCTGTTGAGAATGACTGGTTTGTTCAACTCTTTCGGTTAAGGGTCAACCACATTGAAATAGGTCTGAAGACATAGATATCCCAGATTGCTGCATTTTCTTTCTGACGGGACAGTAGTGAAACACATGGGTTTTTCCAATAATCAATTAAATTGTTCCAATATCTCCATCACTAGTTCTCAATTTCAGATGAATTAATTATTAATTCAAACATTAATTGCTTGAAATTTTAATTACATCAGGAGCTGTGGTGAGAATTTGAACCCATGTACCCAAAGCATTAACTTGGACTCTGGGTTTTAGCACAGTTACGTTATCATTATGCCACCACCTCTCCCTATAATTAATTTATTTATTCCATGTTACAAATTTTCTGTGTGAAATGAGATCTATCCACCCCAGGCCAGTGAGAGAAGATGTAATTCTGAATTGGCAAACTTGTATTGAGAAATGACTGGCAGTGAGAAGTCAAAGTATTTATAACAGTGCAATTGTCAGTGCTTTTTGATGTTTGAGGTAATGCATAATATCACAGCACAGCAAAGATGCAGAGTGAAGCTACCTTTGTCGGTTCATCTGACATGGGAGTGCTTGATGGTCGCAATTTTGTTTCACCAAGTGTTAAACCATTTCGTTGCTGAGCACAATCACCTTCATCTTGAGGGAGTGCAAAAAAAATTACCTTGAAGTGATTGGGCAAAAATCTTGCTGGATCAGGCCATTTAACTTTTTCCTTCATCCCTTAGCTCAAATAGTTTATGCTGTAAATCAACCAGCAGGTTCTGGAGATTTACAGCTCATGTTAGATCTTTCCGTCCTTTGAAATTGCTGGCCTATTTGTGCATTCATAGCAGCACATGTTGTTAACACACCATCACCTTCCCAGCAAGCTTTGACCCAATAAATTGTGCAAAAATGACAACTAAACAGTGGCTCAGGATATGGTCATGCAAGAATTGAGTGGACATCCACATCCAAAACATTTTACAATGTTGTGCAGTAATTACTTCATGTAGTTTGTTGGATCTATACTTTTCTTTTTAACTTTTTAAAAAAAGTTTTCTGATGTGAGGCTTATTAAAGTGCTTGGCAGATATTCACATTTGGCACATCACCCATATAACAGGATGTGCTCCTGATCCTGGCTGATTTTCAGTCTTCAGAGTTATTACTGAAATGTTCGCAGTTTTCTTGGCCTCGGAACTCTGCCTGGAGTTGAGGCTGAGCATTGTCGTCTTAGGTTTCAGAGAGGGCAGTCACACCACTGCATACAGCTGTTGAGCAAGCTGTAATTGACTACTTTTTTTACAAAAAAAACCTCAAGAATTCATTGCTTTCTCTTCTTGTTGGGTTTTCACACTTCAAATATTCCCCTCTGCTGCCATGGCAACTCTGGATTCCAGGGATGAACAGACATTTTGTGTGTCCATTGTTGCTATGGTACAAAATGATAGAAATAAGTCATATTCTATAATTTGCATACACCTGCAATATGCCCATATTTAAATGGCATATTATACACCAGAAAATCCTCTAGGGATGAAATCTGATGAACATTAAAAAGGGGCGGGAAAGCATTAGAGCTCATCCAAACCCATTTTCTGGCTCCGTCCACCCAATTATTTCCACATTAAAATCAGTAAGGAAGAATGGTAAATCCTGACTCCTCCTCTTTGTTATCATTGTCATTTGTCTATTAAGCTCAGCAATAGACTTTAAAGGGTATTTTGTATTCTGACGAAAATAGGCAAGCAATGCATCTGAATCAGACGGCAGGAGCAAATTATTAGAAAGGGAGAAATGTGGCTCACTTGGTAAAACTATCCACTAAGCAGTGTCTTCAGCTTTTGAAGTTGGATAATTGTGTTCCATGCAGCTCCTTTGGTACAGAGTATGGAGAGTCCTGAATGTATTATCTTCAGTATTTTCAGGGTTTCTGTCCCTTAGCTAGAATTCAAATAATTGACTTCAATGACTGAAAAGTTATTTTGGGTGAATTCAGGAAAGAAATGATATGCAACCATGAAAGCAATTCACTGATGCTGTCACTCTGCCAGTTTTACCATCTATAGTGTTTCAGACAAAAAAAAAGAAAATAATGAGGAATTACAAAGCTACTTAGCATCTGACAGAAGAGAGAAGACTCCAGTCCATCTTCTTGGTCTAGTTAAGAAACCATGGAAAAGCAGCTGTTGGATTAAAATCCAGCAAGCTTGTGTATCTGTGTTGGTGAGATTCAGACCTCTGTGTGCTTGCAGAGGTCAGCTCATTTCCATTACTCTGCAACCTGCTCATTAATTAATTACTCATTAAACTAATCATAGTTGGTGTACTTCACATCAGGAGTCAGGGAGCATCCTGTAATTATGGTGAGGACAGTCGAACATATTGCAGTGATGGTGAGCGTGAGAGAGCCTGGTATCATCATTACACGTATCCGATACAACAGTGAACCTAGGTGCTGGACTGTGAAAGCATGTGCTGTAATGATTAGGAGAGTCAAGCAAGGTCACTTTAAGTCTCCTTGCATAACTGTGAATATATGTGGTTGAATTCTGTTTATTTTTCAGATGTATAATTAAAATGGTCCCTAAATTCTTGCTGATAAATTACATATTGACTTAAGACTGACTGATGTTAAAGGCCGAGGGAATTTGCACAGCAGTAACTGATGCTATTAATAAGTTGTCGGACATTTGCGGATCCCCGTACCAATTTGTGAAGGGTAAAAGCACACACCTTATTAATAGAAGCATAGAACAGAAATCCTCCGGGGCAGATAGAGGCTATTTGGCCCGGAGGGACAGCACTGACCCTCTCAAGAGAATCCAGACCCAGGTCCTCCACCTGATCCCGCTAACCCCACATTTCCCACTGCCAATCCACCGATCTTGCACACCCAGGGACACTATAGACAATTTAGCATGGCCAATCCATTTCACCTGCACATCTTTGAAACACACGCAGGGACGGGAAAAACATGTAAACACCACACAGCCAGCCAAAGCTGGAATCAAACCTGGGTCCCTGGGACTATGAGGCAGTAATGCTAATATCCAAGGTAATATAATGATGTTAATTTTCTACCATCATATACGACAAATATTGAGGACATTACCCGAACAATACAAACTCAAAAGCAGACTTCAATGCATTTTACAATTTGGTTTCAGGCTTTTCTTCAAATAAACTCTAAATTTTGATGATTGTTCAAAAGCAGTGACTTAGGGATACAGGGACAGGGGGCCATTCAGCTTGCCGAGCCTACTCCATTATTTAATACAATCATGCTTGAGGAAATAATTTTTCCCACTCTAGTCCCATGGCATTTATGTCGTTGGTATCAAAAATCTATCAACCTCTTCTTTAAATACACTCAGACTGAACCCTGCAACCATCATATCAAATTCCAAAGATCCGCAAGCCTCCAATTTAAAAAAAAACTTCTCTTCCTGTTGGTCGTAAATATCATTCCCCTTACTTTTAAAGTGTGCCCCCGGTTCCCCGAACAAGGGAAAATGTCTTATCTGCATTTACCTTGACTATCCTTTTAAATATTTTATAGATTTCGATATGATCACCTCTTATTCTTTGAAACTCAAGAGAACGAGTGGTCTAACCTACCTTCAGTACAAGGCGACGTAATTCCACTAAATCTCAAACTGAACTGAAGCATCTCCCATGAACAAAATTCCCACTAAGTAACTTTCTTTACCATTCCTTATGCATATTTCTACAACTGGTTTGCAAGGTAAGTCAATCAACATCTAGAAATCCCTAAGTTTTGCAATTTTATCTTCTGTATCTAACTTCTGTCTTACTTTTCTTCTCAGAAAATCTGAACTGAATTCTTACTTTGAAAATTTTCATTGAGACCAAAGAATGATTGCATTTTGAATAAGTTTAATCTGTCGTATAGGTGCTCGTTGTGTTTGTGAGCCATGGATTTTGGCTCTGTGACTAAGAATATCATCCTCCACTTTTATTTTGAATGGATACTATTTCTTACACTGGATATTTTTCAGAGTTGGTGCTGTTTAAGAAAGGAATTGCCCATTCTGGATTACCCTCAATGAGCACTGAACTCCACACCAGGACAAAATCCTTACAAGGAATGGTAAATGAACTGGATACTAAACAAAAACTGAAAGCACTGCAGATGCTTACAATGTGTCACATGACCCTTCCTCATCGGACCCAAAACATTAACTCTGATTTCTCTCCACAGGTGCTCGCGGACCTGCTGAGCTTTTCCAGCAACTTCAGTTTTGTTTTAAAAAATGAATTGGAGTTTGCTTGATGGACGGTAGACATTTGAGAGGCATCATGGGTGAGTTGATTACCTGAATGTTTACAGCCATTCAGGTTTTTCCAACTCAGACACAGGTTCACGATTTGTTTCAGACTTTGTTTTTGAGAAACTCCAAATGGAAGACTCAAAAAACTGGAACAGAGCCCAAAATTTGACCTAAAAGATACAGCAGCCCAGTGGACCACAATCAACCATTGAAGATTATGAAGGGAAGAGGCATGGATGAAGTGAATGACCAGAGATCCACCCCAGTGTAAAATTGTTTAGAGACCTGGTATCATGAATGCCAAAAGTTTCTTTATTATTTTAGAAAATTGACTAACTTGCGTTTGGATTAACACTTTGGGATTTTTGGATCATGGGCAGACTGAGTTTGGGTTAATGTCTGTGGTATTATATAAAAATGTTCTGCTTTTTTCTAGTATGTTTACACACACACACAGCTTTCATTCTCTTCAAATAAAGTTACTTCTCCTTTTTTACTTTATCTACTGTATTATTAGTAATATTAATCATGCATAATTGCTTTATGATCATTATATCATATTCAATGGGGGGGCACGGTTCAGTTAGTTTGTTGACTGGATAGTTGGTTTGCAATGCAATCTGCTGCTAACCGCATTGGTGCAATTCCCATGCCAGTTGAAAATGTCAGCTACAGCAAAAGATTCTCCTTCTCAGCCTCTCCCCTCACCTGAGGTGTGGTGACCCCTCATGTTACACAGCCCTCAGTCATTTCTCTGATGTGAGAACGGCCCTCTGGGACTACAAACAACTTTACCTTTACATTATATTCAGTACAATTGTTGTTTTGCAATTCTCTTGGATAGCATCTCTCATGCCTGTGATGTCAAGAGTATGGTTATAAGTCCAAACATGATTCTGTAGACACTTTCAGACTACAAACCACTTTGCAAGATAAACCTATCATAGGAACTTTCTGTGTGTAATCTACTCTTTAAAAATCATTGGAACAAGAACATGTTGATGTAAATTACCATGATTTTGTTTGTCAGTAACATTATCTCCTTGCTTTACTTTTTTCAGATTCTTCATTTACACTGAAAAACGTGGAATATCATAAAAAGCATAGACTCTATTTAAGCTGCAACAATGATATTTTTTCCACATTTTTCACTTTGCAACGTAAGGAATTAAGAAAGAAAAGTTTTTTTTGTCCATGATATCTGCTCTGTTCTTTTAACTGTTCCGGTCAAAATGATAACTCCTTCACATTTTTCTCCTTACAATATCAGAGTAAATAGCCAGTTGCATCACTATAACATCAAGCATCCTCACATCTGGGGCAAACTCAGCTGGGAGGCATCACAGAGGACCATAATAACTCTCACCAGTGTCATGCTGGAACAGCTGAGGGGGAATGCTCTTCTCAGACATCATTCTCTCTTCATCCTCCACGAATAGCATACACAGCCCTCAGGAACTGTGTGGTTGTATATAGTGTTATACTGTTTTGAAATAGCAATTCGTATATCGTCTTCGCTTAAACCTGGAGTACAAAACCTGTCATATGAAATGATGCCAGCAGATGGTGCTATAAAGAGCTCAGTCTAACGTACCGATGGCTTAATAAGTAAATCATGTTTGCTTGTGTACTGTAATTCCAATTCTGTCTCCGGCGGTTACATCCTCATCATCAATATAAGGTTCTTAGTTGATGTTGGATTCTTGGGATTCAGAAACGGAGATGGATGGAATTCATAGTGCACGTACTGTGACTGACACAAAAGGATGAAGGATCACGGCTATGCGCCATTGCCAAGCCATCACACAAAATATGTTCTTCAAAACACTGAAAACTCTGGTCAGAAACATTGAATCAGATTTCAACAGCGACAGCTCAGATTAAGAACACAGCGTCTCAAATGAAGAATAATTTAAATGAGACCACACCTGATATTAAAAAAATATTCTACTTGAAACGGAAAGCATTTACCATCCCAAAGCTTATATTTTTACGTTTCAAGTTTACAACTGAACATGTTCATAAATCAGTGCAAAATTCGCAAGATTTAATAAATTTATTGCTCCAGTCATACCATTTTGACTTTCAAGATGAAGTGTTGAAACATTGTCTGTTTCTCATTTACTGAGGAGGGTTGGGTCACAGTTGTGCAAGATTGAAATAGCAATTTGTATATGGTGCTCACTTAGAGCTCCTGAACACAACCAGGGAACGGAGCTTTAAGGAGCAGCAGGAAGACACATGCAGTGGTTATTTAATGAATGAGCCATGTTCGTTCATACGCTTTGAATTCCACTTTCTTGGTTGTTCTGAAGCCCTGCCAATCCCAAGTTTGCCAAGAACCTCAAAACAACCCACCCTCTGACCTTAATGAATACAACAGTGTTAGACCCATCATGGGGATGCCATTTGCAGTACATCCTGGGCAATGGTGCAGTAGAAGACCAAGAAGAATGGTGTTATTTGATATTTCAGTCTTCAAATGTGGGTCTTGAAAGAAACTCCTGGCAATGCATGAAGTGGGATTTCAAGTGCTACATTGATGTTATAGGTTGTGCTCAGGCTCTGTTGAGCGCATGGAGTTCTCATTACTTTGAGCTTGCCACAGAGTCTGCTGTGGAGATGGAGTAGAGTGTCCTTGGTTGCATTGGCAGAGGAAATTCCCACAGAGTGGAGACACTGTCATGATTCATCCACACCTCCAAACACCATCACCTCAGGTGAGACTTCAATCAAGATTAGAATGGGTGTGAGCAGGACATCACAAGAGAGCAGGAGGTGGATAGCAAGGCAGCACCAGTTGTGTCAATCCTATTGACAGTGGGTGGCTGAACAGAAGTGTTGGCCAATCCAGAAATGGTTTAAAATAATCTTCCAGGTAGAAGGAATCTGAGCCTACGATAGCTACAAGGATAAACATCTAGACCTGCTTTGGAGATAGGTCAATGACCTAAGTTGCTTTTGAGGCTCTGACAATTTCTTGGAATCACTCTTCCATCTGTTTCACCGGCTCTGGTTTTGTCATCCTTCTGCACACTGAACTGTCTGACCCAGAGCAGCAGTTCAATGGTGTTAGTGATCCAGGGAGGGATAACGTTTGACCCTTCAGATAGTCTCTCATCAATCTGTTCAGAGATGCCATTACACACCTCTAGAGCAGTTAGAACTTAAAGCTGAACCTCCTGTTCTAAAGTAGGGACTTGCCTCACTTCTGATGTTTTACCAAATGGGACAATGTGAATATCAAGTGTTGTAGTGAGGTTCAAGGAAAATTATTTCTGATTTGAGATTCCTTCAAAAGCCCTGTCGATTGGCAGCCTGCCTTCATTCTGCATTGCCAATTTGCATCTACACCTTACAGACCACAACTCATCCTTCCTTCTTCCCTTCCTTTCCTTTCCTACACTTTTGAATTAGACACTTATCCATGTACACAAGTGCATTACTCCCTCCCACACCAGGCAAGATATTCATTATTTAAGCTAATGACTGAGGAAACTAGATTGCTGCTCTGTGTACACTTCAATAATTGAACCAACAATATGTAGTTATCACCCTGCTGTTTTGTATTGATTTCTTCATGTATAGCAAACATTTCTGAATGCAATCACTGCATTATCCATTTGAAAAACCAGAGGAAGGTCCTCAATTTAGATGCTGGTAGGCAATTTTATCAAAAATATTAAGTGGATATTTGATTGTGACTTTTGTACATTATTGCAAACACTTTGTTTAGAACTGCAGTTTCATATTACCACTGTAAAACATACACCATTGTATGGGACTACCTCTGAGCTCCTTTGTTAATTCACATGCAAGTTAAAGAACTGCGAGAAGCATTTCAAGCATTGGTTAAAAAAAGAAGACAGTTCTTGTCATCAGGTAATGGAGATACTGGTGAACGTGAAATGGTAGTCAGCACTGAAGTACAACATATTTTCGCACAAGAATGAACCTATTTTCAAGCAAATTTAGAACTATAACCTGCACAGTGAAGATCACATCTTCAACAGTGGAAAAATTGGAATTACTTCACATAGAAATGAACAGCTCTCATTTGAAAACTTTAGCAAGATGTTATGTTAATATGGCATGTCTCCCTGTCAGGGCAATTCAACTCCAAAATGTGAAGTATAGCTATTAGGAACTTTGCTGTACTTCACAGTTGTTCTCAATTACAAAATGCTAGAACATCATGGTCTTCCATTTCCAGACATTGATTAAAAAAAACTGCTGTTGTTCCTTCATTAAAAAATTATGCAATAAATGCCTACTGGGTACCATTTTAAGTATCGGAGATTTTAAAATGAATCATTTCAGGGGAATTGTCATTTTAAAAGTCATATTTTCCAAGAGTTTAGAAACCTGAACTACATTTAAATAAAAGCACATACATCTTCTGCATGTTCTAAATATTGTCAAAGGTGTTTCAGTCAAAGTGCAGCTGGATGTGCATTGGTGATCAAATGAAATCACAAATTGTTTTCTCAGGAGGTTGAAACTGGAGAGAACCAAAAACTAAATAATGTATAAACTCATTGAGGAAAACAAATTAACCAGCAAATGTAACAAAACAAAATTTACTGGTATTCTGACTTTGCTTTCTATCATGGTCAAACAACACATCATGCACAATGTGCATTCTCATTAAATACAGCTTAAAAAGTCTCTGAAATGCATCTTTCCAGTGGCTTTGCAGGAGAGGAAGTGTCTCCGCCATTACTGAACGGCTGTGTTTGCTGCCACTTTAAATACAAAAGGGACACATTCACCATACATTCAGTCACAGTGCCTGTGATGCCATTGCCAGGAACATGGAGGGACATGTGATTAGTTATTCAATTCATATTGATAAACGTTAGATTGTTTTATTTCTCTATAAAACCATCAACATCTTAAGAAGTTCTCTCTACATACTTGTTATGGCATGAGGTGCAAATTTTGAAATGTGCCTGAGGTAGCAAAGCTCGTGATAGCCTCCAATTCGGATAAACATGGGCAACCCTCCAATTGTGAAATTGGTGAATGTACCTTAATCTTTCAAACAAACAAGATCTATCCACCCTAGAAGCCCAAAGTACACTAACAGTTGTGTATATTAGCTTGAACCAAAATTTATCGTCCGTGAGTAACCAAGGCACTGCACTTGCTGGAAATCTGAAATAACAAAGTATGGAGATCTGGCAGCATCTGAGGAGTAAGAAACAAAGTTGACATTTCAAGTCCAATCTGATTCTTAGAAACAGAGAGAAGGAGCCAACAGGGTCTCCCACCGATGTATTGTGGATAGTGAAATCAGCCCAAAAGCCATTGGCTGGGAAATGCAAGCTTGTCCACGTTCACTTTACTACACAAGAAGCAACTACTTTATGGCAATGAGACAAACATCTGAGGGAATAACTCAATATGAAAAAAAGGAGGGTGTAATGAGCAGAGACAAGCCCAAAGTATTCAATAGCATATGGTAGAAATTTTTAAAAATCATCTCTGTCAATGTCAGCAAGCAGGTGATTGATTACTGAATACTGTAGCTTTATTTTTGCTCTTTAAGCTAGGGAGGTATGTCATATTCATAGCAATAAACATGTAACAACTTTATTAAAGGAATAAATAAGCTGAATTAGTCTTGATAAACTAGCTAGATTGACAGAAGTACTGCAAGGCATGAAGAACACATCACAGCCTACACGAGAATTATGCTTCGTGTCCCAGACAACCCTCTGTGCAGGAAGTGGCATCTGCTGGACTGGGTCTGGATACCTACTACTGTTGGCTTGTGGTTGGGTGTTCTTCTGCCACCAATCCGTTTTGCGACTTTTTTTAAAAGAAATATTGTACAGGTTGGACGCCCTTGCGGCATACTGTGACATAGAAACTTATAAAAGTCAAACAGAAACTTACAACAGGACCTTATCAAAATTAAATTGAAACATAATTTCCAAACGTGGCAATGCAGCCCAGCCCCAGCACAGCCTAATTTTCCTTCCTGGGTCTATACGCCTGTAGTAATGGTAGAGGATAAACCCCCAATTGTTTTACAAAAGAAGGCAGAGTTGATTTTATGATAGCACAAGATATAATTACCATTTACTAGGCATATACTGGGCACAATTGTAACAATCAAGAGCTAGAGACGGTGCTTCTCTCTCTGTCAGGACATTGTGCAAAACTGCCAAATCACCATCCAAAGATTGAAACGCATCATCAGGTTGGATGGAGCTAAGGCAACTTCAACATTAACTCTTTCAGAATCATTATGTTAAAGAAAATAATCAACTGGTGCAGTTCACAGTCTGGGTTTTGGAACTTAAACGATAGCTGATATGACTGAGAAGCACCTATGAAGTGAAGAGGTTCATGGATAGCCCATGGACATGGTTATGCCACAGCTGAAGAGTGGGCAGGAGAGAGTGAATGGGTAAGTAGTGCCAGGCATTAGTGCAGAACACAAACAAAGTTGCTGGAGAAGCTCAGGTCTGGAAGCATCTATGAAGGAAAAAACAGAATTAACATTTACATGCAGAATATGCATATAAACTGACGTTTTCCCAGCCACCATCAGTTCTGAGGATAGGTCATCAGACCCAACACATTAACTCCTTCAGAGGATGCTGCCAGACCTGCTGAGCTTTTCCAGCAACTTTGTTTTTGTTCCTAATTTACAGCATCCGCAGCTCTTTTATTTTGTTTTTTATTAGTGCAGAAGCTTTGGGACAAGATCCTGCGATACCAATGGGACTATGTTTCCAACTGGAGAATAGAGAAAAAGTGTAGGCCACAGCAGCATGGACCCACTGGTGACTCAGAAGTGCATTGGTGGCAAAATAGCTAAGTGAAAGTGGAAGGAGATTCTGTATATATCCGAAAAGCGAGGTCTTTCTCAATGTACAGAATATGGCTGGGTCAAGGACAACACTGAGCAGCTGCCAGGCATACTGAAGGAGAAAGTGGACACTGTGAGGCAGAGAGCAATGACATAGATAAAGAGGGATCTGGTTCTGCAGGCAGATTTTTGGGAGCTAAGGCAGAGACTAGCATGCAGATCTCAAAAGTTTGTAACCTCCAGATTACCTTCAAAACCATGCACTAGTGATAGAAATAGCCATGCATAGAAATAGGAGAGACAGCAGATTTATGCATGCCTGGAGACATGATGCAGGAGATGCTGTGACATTGGGATCAATTCCGCGGAGATGGGAGATATGCAGAGCAGACAGATTGCATCTCAATAGGGCAAAGACAAAATGTCCTTGTGGGGTGTACTGCTGGTGCTACTGGGGAGAATTGAAACTAACTACGACAAATCTGTGGAGGCAACTCTTTTCTACTTTAAAGACAAATATAAAGTGCTGTGATCCTGGTGCAATTTAACTGGTCAAACTACTCAAATTTAAGCTAAACACAATTTATTTAAACACTGTATTTAAATTATAACAAAAATAAGAACTTAGAGTAACGTATCTATTGGAAAACTTAACAGAATAATAGATGCAGCACCTGTTGCTAATTAGCTGTTCCAATACACAGTCATATCTCATAAGCACATCGTGGGCAAAAAGGAAAATTCCAAAAACAGATTTTCTCACATGCAACGCTCGCAGTAAGAAAAGAAGCCCTAGTTTCTAGCTATACCTGAGAGAGTGCAAAAAAACTCATCTTATTCAAGCCTCCAGCAGCTTCTGCTGAATCTAAAACCTTAAAAATATCCTAGAAATCCTGGTCTGAGAGAGCTGGGCACACTCACTCAAGCTGCTTCTATTGTTCCAACTTTGAAAAAAAGCACCAGGCCTCACAAGCTACTTACATTACTGCAGACGGCTCCACATCTCTCTCTCAAAAGAAACCAGGACAAAATACATCTTGTAAAACCACAGCATCATCATACTCCACAGATGCTGCAAGGCCTATTGAGATTTTTCAGTGTTTTCTCTTTCTTTTTCAAATTTCCAGCATCCACAGTATTTTCTATTATTAGGAAAGTCAGTGCTGTCTTCCCCACAGTAGAGAATGTTGAAAGGAGAGGTGACAGAGATATTCAAATCATGATGGGGGCTACACAAAGAAAAGCAGTTTCTTTTGGTGGAGGTGGCGAGAACCAGAGCTTTAAGGTGAATGGTAAAAGAATCCATAGGGAACATGAGTGGATGGAGCCTTCCCATGCTGCTGCCAACTGAAGTATAAAACTTGACAGTTTAAAATGAGGCAAGGGCTTTCTGCTGCCTAGGCTGCAATTACTTCAGCTTCGGCCAGGAATGAGTCAGCCTACCCAGGTGGTAAAGGAGAGTGGGCAGGTTGAAAGTTTGAGGGATGGAGGTGTTCCCTCATTTCTGTTCCTCCCCACTCGACCTGCTCAACCCAACTCTGAAAGCAACACACCTTTCTTGGTGCTCCTCCATCCTGGGAATCCAGACTGTGTTGGATGGGCAACAATCGCTAACCCTGCCTAGTTCTGCAGCTATTGCCTCTAATTGGTTGGCAGCTCCAGGTGGGTGGAATGTCCTACTCCAAGGTTCTAAACTCAAATAGATAGCTTGGTTGGCAGCCAATCAGCTACCAGAAGATCCAGCAGGCTTTCTCACCTCAATAGGTGCACGATTATCCTCGTAGAAACTCCACCATACTTTTGCACTTGATCTGAAATTAGGAGAAACTCAGCCATTGTTTTCCATAGCAAATGGTTAGCACCTCAAATGTACTGCTGGAGAGTTGTTGGAAATGGATACAACTTGTTGCATAATTCGCCTTTAAAGCCAATTCCCCTTGAAAGGATTCCATCTGCTGTGTGAATACTGTATACAGCTAGATGAACACAGCAGGCCAAGCAGCAGAGGAGCAGGAAAGCTGATGTTTTGGGTCAAGAGATAACGGGACCTGCAGATGCTGGAGAATCCAATATAATAAAGTGTGAAGCTGGATGAACACAACATTGTGCTCCTGAGATGCTGCTTGGCCTGCTGTGTTCATCCAGCTTCACACTTTATTATATTGTTTTGGGTCAAGACCCTTCTTCCTCTGATACTGCTTGGCCTGCTGTGTTCATCCAGCTCTATACAGTGTTATCTCAGATTCTCCAGCATTTGTAGTTCCGACTATCTCTGCTGTGTGAATATGATGTGTGATTTTATTTTGCTCTGGGTTTGCAAACTGCACACACAAAGATCAATTGTTTTCTGTAATTCCTGCTTCATCAACTTGTAAAATATTACCATGTTAAATAAACTAACTTGCAGAATTATCGAACATGACACACAGTGGCTATCAAATGAATCTCAGTGTCTGAATGTGCACTGTCACAGGTAAAAAGTAGGAAGAGTGGAACGGTTACATTGGTCTTGCAAAGAGCTGATAAAGATGGACTTGGTGGCCTCTTTCTGAGATATATTCATTCTTTGGAAGTAGGAACTACTTTAAGCATTAGAGCATCACACAAATATTGGTCAAATCAGAAAACACCTTGCTCACACATTCATGTACACTCCCTTCAGCCTAATAACCTATCCTATGGAGATAACAATGACCTTTCGCAGTCAAATGACTCAAGGTATAAATAAATATTGTCAGTTCTTTTTCTTTTGTGATCTGGGTGTGCCAGTCCTGTCTCAGGCCTGTCCTGTTAAGCTGTGATTGTACAACTTTTGGAATTTGACAATAAAGCACTTTCTGGCCAAGCTTGCAACTGTCTGTAACTGGTCCCCATTGATGGACTGCTAGCTGGACAAAGCTGAGGGGTTTGAGATAGCAACCTTTCCATGCTGCTCACAAAGCTCCTTGTAAGCACTCCTAATGCGCAAGTGCTTTTGAAAGCTTTTTGCCTGTGATCTAATTAACGTGGTTGTTGTGAGCAAATGTCCTTTAGCAGGAGCAGGTATATCAATTTATTTTGATAAGGATAACAGACAGCTGAGCATTCTGAGAGTGGTGTGGCACTTGTATGCCTTAAAAAGACACAAGTGTCTGAAAACTCCTCTCACCACTATATTTTATTTAAAGAAATCAATTTGTTCACGAGTTGATGTTTGTAAAACGCAAGCTGAATTCCTCTGTTGCTGTGATAGCAGAGGAGTCCAAAGTAAAGTAGTAAATGGCTTTATTGCCCAGTTCTGAAACTGGGAATGGATACCTTAAAACAAATGAGGCACAGTGTCAGGTTCAAAGAAATTCACAAAGCTCTCCACTATTTAAATAAACTTGCATGCACAAAAAAAGGGGCCAAAGTAACAACTGTAAAATGACAGAACTGCTGGAACAAAAGTGAGTATGAGATAATTTTTAAAATAACAAAACTCAAATCATTGCAATGGAGTTTTTGTACAGATCACAACACATCTTCCATTTTGCTTTTTACTGAATACCTCAAAGTAAATCAGCTACTTAAGAACTAGAGACTAGGAACACAAGAATGTGTTAAAAAGGAGGACAAGGGATAAAAAAGCAGTCAATGAGCAAAAAAAAATGAAAAAAAAGAAACATACCATTTACTAGTTACTCTCTTGCTGGTTGTCAAATCAAGGACCTTGGTGTGTATGTACACTGGTCCATAAAGGGTATTAGGATAAGCGGATAAAGTATCCAAGGTGACATATGGGATACTTGCCTTTATTGGTTGAAGCAGAAAGTTTAAGAGCAGTTGGTTAGGTCTCAGCTAAATATTATGTGCAGTTTTGGAACCCATACAGGAGGAGTGATGTGATAGCACTGGCGAGGAGGCAGAAGAGATTTACCAGGATGTTGCCTAGATGGGCTGGAAATTATTAGCAATGAAGTGAGATTGGATAGCCTCGGCTATTTCCCTTAGAGCAGAGGAGATTGAGAGGGGACTTAAGAGGTGTAAAATTATGAGGGGCATGGATAGAGTAGACAGGAAGAAACTTTTCCTTTTGATGGAGGGATCAATGACCAATGGAATAGATTTAAGGTAAGGGGCAGAAGGTTGACAAGAGATAAGGAATTTGTGTTTTAAACCAGAAGGTAGTGAGAATCTGGAAATCACTAACCATAAAAGGTGGTAGAGGCAAAATTTTTCATGATATTTAAGTTGTATTTTAATGTGAATTTACAATGCCAAGGCTTACAGGGCCATGGGCCAAGTGCTGGAAAATAGGATTGGAATAGTTAGGTGGCTGTTTTTGGCCAACATGGACACCCTGGGCTGAAGGACCATTGACTGTGCTTGTTGACTTCTCTGGCCACTGGTGACAGAAAAGTCAAAATCACTCACTTCATACCAACATGGCTACACTTAATTGAGAAATTTTCCTTTGATTTTTATTTATAAAAGGTTCAGCCTTTCCAAAAAGCCTGGGCATAACTTGATAATTTACCTGAAGTTGTGGTTCTAATGATTGACAACAATTCTTGTAGATGAAGCCACTGTAGCATAAACAACCTCCCCACGTATATCAGTAAAATGATGTTAGTCCAAACAGAAAAAAAGTTACATTCCATTCCCTAGATCAATGGCTTAAATCTTCCTGTCTCTGGATTGTCGGAGATGGGATGTACCACTCTGTGGATTTCTGGATGTAGAGAGGTGCCTGGGAAATGCCAGATATGTTCAAGCTTCCAATGAGCCAGTCCTCTGTGGTCTGAACTTTGTGTACGTCACAGCAGATACTCGGGCTAGATGTGCACGAGTAACCCTGGAAATGTCAGGCAGTTTACAACCTGGGCTAGAAGTTGGGTAACTCTACGCACAACTTTCCAATCACCCCATGATCCCTACAATACACCCAACATGACCACTCCCCACCATGACCATCTGCCTATCCAGTCAGACATCTATTGACCCACTCGCTCACTCATTCATTCTTTCAAAACCCCAATGTGAATGCAGCAGCTAGTACCATCCATCTGTCTAGTGCACTCATTGAACTTACCCTGTCAACGTTACACTGTCCATTTCTACTTCAGCTTTGGATTGAAAGATGCTGGGAGAAAAGGGGCATTAGTGTCACTTTTGTGGAAGTCTGATAGGGAGCGGTAAAGCTCCAAACATTGCTGCTGATTGAAAGATCATGGCCTATCTATGCTTTTCTTTCGGAGTTATTGAAGGGGAAGTTAGGACAAAGTCAAAAGCTGAAGAAGTAACAGGGGATAAACTAAAATAGGATGAAATGGAAGACAAAGACCCATATTGAGTATGGTAACCAGCAGGGAATCCACATTGTTTGCAGCTTTGATTATATCTAAAATCCAAAGAATCCAACATTTGTGTCAGTTACTCACAAAATTGTTGTGAAGCCATTGCTATTAAAATGCTATTATTCATTTCTAGAAATCCAGGAATTTTTAGTTGCAGAGATATGATGCAAATTCTAATCTCTTGTAAATAACCAATGATTGTAAATTCTGCTGTTAGCTTTGCAAAAGTCGAAAAGTTTGTTCTCACCAGGAGAATCCCTCGTAAGGTTAATGGCAATCATGCTGTTGCTGAATTTACAACATTGTTGCAAACCAATCCCACAGCAGACGTTTGAACCTGGAATTGATGACTTACAGGACCCTAATAACGGCAAGATCTGTGACCCTCACAAATCATGCAACCATAAGAGGCACTTAAAGAGACTTGTGAAGCTAGAGGATTAACTGTTTTGGCAATTTATTTTTGCACAAGTTTTTCCAAGCCCATTCCAGTTAGGTGAACTTTGTCCTTTTTTGTCTCACAATTCCTCCACCTCATGACATTACAACAGTGGCTGCTCTTCACGCATACTCATTGGCTGTAAAGTTCTTCAGTACAGCTGGAGGTTGCGTACATATCATGCGTCTCAATTTCTTTTCAACTTTCTGGATGTTCCACTGTCCCGGATTATGATGATAGATGGGGCAGTTGGTTTTATATTTCATGAGCTAACCATGTTCAACGACTGATGAAACAATTCCCAAACAAAACTGGGTTACCATGTCCTCCTTTTCTGTTTGTTCTTTTTGCCTTTCTGTCTATTTTCTCTGTCACTTACTCCTTTTGCTCCATCTCTTCATCAATTGTCATTTTATTCTCCCCAAACTATATTTCTTTTTTATTCTATTCACCATATTTCCACCAAATTATTATTTTCTCCTTCATCCTTCTCAATCATTGATCAGGGATTTACAACATTCACCAGGTCTCAGACGTACCATTGACAGCACGTTCCAGTCAGTGCAACTGGACTCGTGTCAGTGATAAAAATCCTATCCACGTTATTCACTGCCAAACCCACCCTTGCAGCCGTTTCTCACCCAATATACAAGCTAGGGTGCTTTTGAAAATGATTCACCAAGGAATAGTTGGTGTTCAAATAAAAATTTCTGAATAGGAACAAATAGCTTCATTTCATACTTCAACAAGAATGACAAGTTCCTTGTTGAGATGCAGGGAGCGAAATGTATTGATTCCTCGACAACAAGTTTGGAGGCTTCTGTAATTGATTAGGAAGGTGGCAGGTACAAACCTCCACTGACTTCTTGCCTCCATCAGATGAAACTTGGTGTAAAGCTAGTGGATGGTTTTCTGCCTGGTTGCTAGCTCAGGCCCTGAGGTTGACCACTGCCAGTAGTTATTGCCCAGTAGCCAATGTCATAGTCTCCACACAAAGCCATAAAACAAATCCCTTTCTCATTTTCAAGGCGTTCAATGCTAGGGTTTAAACTACCGGTTAGACAGAATCCAGGTATTTTTCTAATCAGAATTTTATTCCTAGCTCATACATCACAAATTCCAACAACAACCTGATTGAATATGGGAAGCAAGCACAGACTTTTTTTATTCAACTCAAAAGGTAGAAAATATCGCTGTGAGGTAAATGTCACAAACTGACAAATAAATGTTGTCATTTGCTCATTAATTTATTGTCCTTATGATATGATTGAAAGAAAAGCTAATGAGTGGGAGATGAGTTATTTGAAAAAGGACAAGGGTTTGGGGGAGAAACCCTTCCTCTCCCTTTCTAAGTAATGCAAAGATTAGCACCAGATTAAATGCAAATTTGCCACCCAGGCAGAGAATGAATGAAAGCTGCTGTGAGTTTGTTTAATTCAGCAAGGTAAAATTATTTACATCCAAGGAAAACAATAATTTTTCAGGGATGAATCATAAAACAATTAATCCAAATGTTTGCAGTGATCTCTTTCATATATTACAGTGCTGCTAGATTCTCATCTATCATTACAGATTGGAAAAACAAGACTTCACGAACCCAATAGTAAACCATACATTATCTTCCAGAACTAGCCTCGTCCTCCACAGTTTTAACAACCCCCCCCCAATCATTCAATTCCTCTGCAGTAAAACTCCAGATCCTTAGCACCAAGCTGCCAAATCTCAACTTCTATTATCATCTCCCACCACTATCTGGCAGTGGACGAATATGGTAATAAAAACATTTCAATAAATATACTCAGGTGTATTTAGTGGCTGTTTCAAAATCATATTAAAACAGCGTAACAAAGATCACAGATTTAAATCATGTGACTAAACTAAGAATAACTGTCCAGGAACCTTTGAGAAGTCAGTCAATCAATCACAATACATCTCCTGATGTGTCTAACATGCCAACTGTTGTGTTATCTCCATTCGTGGAGATGATACTCTCCAAGAAAATTCCTTAAATTATAAAATTGCAAATTATACCCATCTTAAAATAGGCGTTCATCACTTTCCACTTAACTTTTGAAACATGCTATAGACAGCTCAGCAATTCTTTTCTATTCCCTTGGGAGATGTGGGCATTGCTAGCTGGGGCAGCAGTTATTATCCATCCCTTGATCCCCTTGAGAAGGTGGTGGTGAGCTGCCTTCTTGAACTGTTCCATTCCACAGAATGCCCTTTAAATGCAAAGCCTTTATCTCATTTGGTAACTGCTTCTCCTCACGAGAAGGTTTGAACATGACTCCCACAGTACTGAATCCAACCGCCTTTTATCACTTAAATTTTCAAATAACAGTCAGCTTAGGGGTCGCCACTGCTCCATTCAACGTGTATTGATATCAACAACCTTAACTCTGGACGACAAAGGAAAGAACTTCTGTCCTGTAAAAAGCAGTCATCAACTTGTATTTGTGCACACTGCATGTAAAACATTATTTTATCAAAACAGTGAAGCAGATGTCATGTTTCAGCAAAACTTTCTCAGTAGACTTTCAAAGAGATTTTCAAAGAGAATATTGAATAAATGAAACTGCCTAGGACTCCTCAATTGTTGGCGAGCCAATACATCACCCTCACAAAAGGAATTCCAGAATGCCGGTTCCAGCTTTGCACTCCATCGTAAAGAAAGGAACTGTTAACCTTGTACAATTGTCAGTAATTGAATAATCTCTTTATCCTTTCCCGATTGTACCTTTCTATATCTGTCTCCAAGCATGTCCATATGAAGTGTTTCCCACAAATAAAAGCAAAATAAACCCTTCTTCTTGTTTAAGTTTACAATGGTGTCATTGCAGTCCTTCAAAACTAACAGCCAGAGTCTACAAATGGAGGGAATGGGGAAAACAGGCTGCACTGATTTTAAAAAATGGGGGAAATATTAATCACTAGTTGCTGGTGCATACTTTGAGAGAATAGGGATAAAGATATTTATTTTGAAACTCAGATTCTGGATGTAGCAGATGTTACCCACCATGTACCACTTTACTGTGCATTGCCAGCTTCAGAAGAGACAAAATGACAAACAGACCAACGTTTTGAATACAAGACTAATGAAGGCAATGACTTACAGTTTCCATGAAACACATCACTGTGTTCAGTCTCCAAAACACCAGTAAAATTCCCAGAACCATAGTAGAAATAAAGTTTGATTTAATTGTCAGTGGAGTTCAGTGACCATAATAAATTGTTCTATAATACAAGCCTCCAAATGTAAAACAAGATATTTCTCTGACTCTGAGAGTAACATGCTATGAGACGATATATACATCACACCAGCTCAATGATCATCAATGTGAGCCACATAAAAATGTTAAGGGGAGCTGAACATGCAAGACGTCTTAGTTTAAAAGAGGTAACATGATAGTGCACATAACAGTATGGATAATGTGTGTGTCCTTCATGTAACACTTTGTGGAAGAGAGATCTGGTGGTCTCTGAGCAATATGCATACAGTCCATTGACCCCAAAACATTTGGTGAAGCTCCAACTGAACAGCAGTCACATTTGGCTGTTGGTAAATGCCACAGGAGTACCACACAAGACACGCTTGTGTGATGTGTGCATCTGTAACCCAGTAGACAGCAGATAATTTGGTTCCCTGGTGAAGGCCATCTAAATTCCCTGCATGAAAATAACCAGAGGTAGAGCAGGTTTATAGGATTTAATTTTCTCTTGGATTGTCAGAGATAGGACGCGGGATCCATTTGGAACTATGACAGAGGTATGAACCCATGGAGTTTATATTTACACCAGATCTTTGCTCTTTGTTCCGACAAGGAAGGATATTGAAATTCAATGCAGGAGTCCCCTTTCCCAGGAGGAGTTGACTAGAATCGTTCACCTTACTGTCTCAGGGATATGAAAAATACGGCTGTACAATGCTAATACAGCTCACAGGTGAATAAGCACAGCGTGAAGCCTCTCTAATTCTATTCTCCACAAAAGTGAGAGATTTGCAGATCAACAAAGTTAAGAGAATAGCACTGGAATACTAATTCGCTGGCCCGAGCTTCCATTTAAATACCTAATAGCTATATTCAACAAAAATTACACATTCACTCCTCCATGAATGCATAATGTCAGTACTCAGTTATATGTCGTCGACCACATATAGCTTCTATAATACCGGTTTGTGAATAAAAGGATTCACAAATGGCTTTTACAGAAAATGATCTAAAGTTGCAATTTTAAAGCATTGTAAAAGCAGAGCAAGTAGAATGGCTAACAAGTCAGAACAAAGTAATAATTCACTTGTAATATGGAATGTACTATGTAATGAAGAATTCTGGGCATACAGATCAGTGAGTGTCAGGTATTCTATACTATGGGCACCCTCACCCAAATCTCGACATTGCATTTTCCCTGTCAGCTGTGCTGCTGTTCCAATCTTGCCGTGTGTTTGTAAAATATAATAAAACGCCTGAGGTGGTTAAGTCTCTGTAATCGAGATTAATGAAGAGTTCTTCTCTTCTTCCCAACAGAGGCTGTTAAAGTCCATCCCACAGTGCTTCAGTCATTAATTATTGTGAATGGATGGCTTTACTGCTGAGGGTAAATAAAAAGGTGACAGAAATGTCAAAAAATGAGGGCTGCTTTATTAGACAGGAAAGCACGTCAACTACAAAATGAACCAGACCAAAACAAATCACAAGATTAAAACTGCATGTGAAATATGAACATCCATTCCATAAAAATATAAACTTCTCTTTTACATTGCTACTTTTGCTGTTACAAAGCCAAATAAATTAGGGCGACTTCCCTTTGGTTGCCCGTTTACATTAAGGTTTTCTTAAAGAGAAACACACACAGTCTTAACTCACCCAATGCCTTTGCTGGTGCTATAACAAAAGCTCTATCAGAGCACCTTTGGTGAGTTTTCCAGCCTACATCATCTCCTTGTTTGGAGGGATCCCCATAGAAACAACAATTTCTCTCCACCTTTCCTAATTTCAGCAAATGATCATTTTCAAGTAAAACATACAGTAAATTTTGAGAAGTACCCAATTGACCACATTTAACACTTTCAAAAGTTTCTTTTTACACTTCTAAAATTAGAATACCATGCACAAGTTTGTCCATTTAGTGTTTTGTAAAATTCCACAGCTATAATATATAATATGCAAACCATATACTTCTGAGGGTGGAGGAGTCAGAATACCTCATAACATTTTAAAAGTATTTAAATGCACATTTTTGATGCTAAGGCATTCGAGGCTATGAACCAAATGTTGGAAATGGGATTAGAACACTAAGATGGTTCTTTGTAACCAGGTGGATGCAACATAGCATGCAATTTGGGAAAAACTATAAACACTCCATGTTAAGGAGCTTGTGTCTAAGCCAAAGGCATTGCACCAGTGCTCAACACCTACTACATTATCTCGAGCTGACATCTCACACAATTTTATGTACGATAATGGAGGAAAATCAGGGAAACAATGAAGCAAGAAAGAAAGGTGTTTCTTGCTCAAGCTAAAATGTATTTGTTTCCCTCCACAGCTGTGCACACTGCTTCCCAATATTTACCTGCCCACCAAATGGCAATGTTATTGGCTTGAGTGTTGCAGACTCAGTGTCACATCTTGTTTCTCTGCATTCTAATGTTGCTGCCAATGGCATTCTCCAAAATCAGGATCATGAAAGGTGACAGTACGCTGAGCATAGAGGCAGTAACAAGCTAAATTTCCACATTTAAAATCAAGGCAGAAGATCGAATTTAGCCCCTATTCCAACAGCGATCAAAATTCCACAGTGCCACTGATGGTGACAAGAACTTTATCGTGAGGTTCAGTGGAAGGAAATTGTGAAAATGTCAGGAGGTACAGGTGAACGTCCAGCCCACATAGGACTGTGAAGTTATAACCCATCCTCGGTCTGTTCATAAAGTCAATTGTGCAGACTTAAAAATTGCATTAGCACAGCAGTGTGGTGGGATGAGACAAAGTCATCCAAATTACACTGTGAAAATACAATGTGAAAAAGTGCTTCTATAATTACGTTTAAAATGTTTAGTTTTACAAGTAGGATTTTCATCATTCTATTTAGCTTTTGGCTTCAATTGATTTCTGAATCACATGGAACTATGGAACTGGAACTGATCTTTGGCTGCTGTCCAAAACAGATGGAAAACTGGTAATGTGGCATCACTGGCTGCACAAAGCTGTTATCACAGGCCTTAAACCGTTTAAACCCACCCACATTTAAATGCAGCTGGAAACCTGGGAAGCACTAGTTGGGAGCCAGAAACTCCCTGGTTGTGGGAAGATGAGAAATTGGTCAGCTGTCAGTTTGGGCCTGGGTTAAATGGGCAGATTGATGTGTGTCTGACCCTATAGACAATTCCCAATGACAACTGCAATAGGTGTCCTACAAGGAACGTTAGAACCTAATTTGCTGCTGCTCACTGCTTTACAGGTCCACTGAAAAATGGCATTAAGCTATCTTTGTTTAAAGGACAGATCAAGTTCAAAATCATCTGAACCCTCACAATGAATGGGAATACAATCAGTATTTATACCTCAATTCTGAAAGTTTGGGAGTTGATTATATGTATATAATGCTCAATACATTGTTGGCTCTTTTGAAGCATTTTACCACAGTCTTCAAAGGGTGGTCATCCAAAGCCAATCTCAATAACGAACATGGTGAGTTTTGCCTCCAGCAAGGCATTTACTCTTCACACAATAATGCAATGTCAATTCTACTACCAGAAGAACTTGATGTGGGTAACAATGATAATGAAAGGTTCAACTGAATTTTGTTTATACAGCTACTCATATGTATACATATTGCAGAAACAGGCACTTCAGTCTTTGAGTTCATGAAGCTATTTGGTTACCTCAGCATGACATGCCTCAAGTGGTCCCAGTTAAAATGAAGACAGATACCATTATTTCCTCTGGTCACATGCTATATACACATATGATATAATGAGCATGCCTCTTAAGAAATACTGCATGTTAATGGAGAAAAACATTTTATAAATAGTCTTTAATGTTAAAAATCACAGCATGGAAAGAAGGCTTTTATCTCATTGTTGCCACATAGGCTCTTGCTCTTAAACCATTTGCTTTGCTTTCTCATTCTTATAGCGATTCTTGTTCTGCTCCATTTCTTGGAACTCTTTTTTTTTAATTTGATAGGGAGCAATTGTAAATGTGTGTAACAAAATTAGGAAAATAACATTGCTACTGCCTAAATTACTGTCTACCCGCCCTGTAATTGCCAAGAGCTAAATTTTTTTAAAGCCTGCCATCTGGCCTTCTTTCCCACTAAATGCAACTGAAGGCTGCTGGAGTCAGAGAAAAGAGGAACATAGTGCTCTGAATGGCCATTTGTTGTGTTCAGTTGTAAATTAACAGGGGAACTTTGAAGATCAGAAATCTATGATCTCCATGGTCTCATCTGGACCAATGAGGTGATACCACAACACTGCGGTCCTGAATATTATTTCTCAGCATCTACTAAAGGTCAGAAATCCATGTTTTTCACCGTTATTTCACTGAATAGTGGATATTTCAGCCTCTTTGAACACCCAAATACTTATTACACCTTTCTCTCAACAAAGAATATTGCAAAATTTGGCTTGATGGACTGAAATAAGCCAAGCACAAATGCTGTCACCAGCTGTCACCATTCCACTATCAGTGTCATTTCTCTCTGTTGTGATGCCTCCAAGATAACAAATGCAGATGCAATGGGATCTTATGACAAGTCAAGCTGGAGTTGATCAGGTGAGGTTAAAGTGCACTGGAAGAACATGCTGTACCAATTCTTGTCATGACTGTCAATTTCAATTACCTTAAGATGCTTCAAAAGTTGCCCATTGGCTGAATTTATCTGGTGCTTAAAATTTCACATCTGCATTTGTTTTTCCAAACAGAGCCCAAATAACTAAGAGTACAGGTAAGAATGTATTTTGATCCCCAGAGCCCCTGTTTATGTTGTTGATTATGGGTATTAAGGTCATTTCTTCTGATTCCTTGCTTTTATTGATGTGGTGTTGCCAACATTGCCTTGCATAACTCCACTGTCTGAGGTTCACCTTTACACTCTGACTATGATGTTGGGAAAATGTTACTTTAGTGCCTAATTACATACATTTATCTAAACATACACAAATATAATGACTTTGATGTCAATTTGCAGACCCATATTAATTCATCCAGACGAATTCAAACGTCAGACAGGCTGTTTAGGTGGTAGGATGCCTGACTGTGTTCTATGGCCCTTTGTTACACTCAGATGCACACAGAGAGGGATAGAACACTTGCCATATATTTTACAAATGCACTGAGAAAATGGTGGTCTTGGACCTTAATCACTGATCGAACTTACAAAGACTGAGGCACCAGAAAAAGGAGGCTGTAACCTTTGGTTTGAAGTAAGACACCCAATTTGAGGCCTTTTTTTGAAAATCTAAGACATTTTTATCTGACCAATTACCCAACACTGAAGTTTAAAAAAAACATTTTAAGAGTTTTAATAGGATTTGCTATCAGTGCTTAAGCCACCAGAGATTAGTTGAATGAACAAGCTATTTCACATGTTTTCTTGAAAAGGAACACCAAGAATCTAAAAGATTACATTTCTTTCTTCAAATATCACAGATACATGAACAAATGATCCAATGGGGTGCAACGTCTGAAGCCCGATAAATATCTTACCTGAAAAGAAATTTCAGAATAAAAACAGCAGCAAGGATAAGACATGGGAATGATTCTTATACATTTTTGATTGCCAAGAAAAAGCAAAAATTGGACTATTTTAGCCACTATTGTATGAACCATAATTTATACCTACTCCAGTGAAACAGAATAAATTCATAGATACTGCTCTTACAATTGCTTGGTGCAGTCCTCGGTCACTTACTGTTTTCTTTAAAATGTTTCCATGTGATTTGAGCAATTTATGTTTTTGCAGCTATAAGTGATATTTACTCTCAGTTGCGGCTCTCATCTGCTACAGATGATGATGGCTAGTAATACAATCTACTGTTAAAATAGGTTACACACAAACTAGTTATTTGAGACCTAAATGTACATCCCAGCACAAATATTGCACAATGTAACTACAATCATTACAAAAGGAAAAGAAAGTAAAATCTGTATTACAATTTACGGAAACAAACAACTATCTGACCTGATTTTCAGTTGCATTGAAACATAAAATTCAGATCAAATGAAGACTTTCCATCTATGGTTCAGGTGCCAGAGGTTAATGGTTGTCTATCAAACTTATTCTCTTATATAAAAAAATGATTCAGGTTTGAAGATGGGAAGTAACAGAAGTGAAATATAAAATTAGGTGACACTTTAGCTGGAAACATCCTGAGAATCGAGTTCAAGACACCTTTCACTTTCAGAAAATCTATTTCATCCAGAAAAAATTCCTTCCTTTTTTGTCACATCCATTTTTATATTTTAATCACAAATTAAAGCCACAGGTTAGGGTTTCGACTTTGCAGCAAAATGCAGAAGGCTACATTCAGCAACTGAAGCAATCTTTACTACATTAAAAGGTTCTCCTGTGATCACCCTAGGCATGTTCTGAGCTCATTTGGCTGATATGAAATCCAGATTGAATACCGAATACTTTTTCTTAGCTTTCTTCGCAGAAACTAATGAGGCGGAAGTGGGGGCACCCAGAGTGTGAGTAATAATTTCACATTAGCCAAGTCCACTTGAGAAAAATTCAGACTTGGCTCAGTCTGTCAAATCAAACAACTTGGGCTTGGCTTGATCTTTGCCCTTGCACTTTACATCAGTAACCAGTCCACGGACTCCCTCTGCTGGAAGAATAGGTGAACAGGCTAGCGGCGCCTCTGGATGAGCCGAGTGTGTTGTCCATTGACGCTTGGCCAAGTAACTTTGTTTTCTCATTAGAGAGCACATGAGAAAATCTGACAAACATATATGGATTCTTATCAAAGAGTTCTATGCTTAAACACTTCTAAAAGATTTGCAGATGTCAATGCCTAATTCCAAAGTCGGTCAGAAACTGTGGGCAGAGGGAGTGCTGGATGAATGCAATTTCAATGCTTTTGTTCCCAAGGATCATTAGTTCCTCATGTGCCAAGTATATCAAAGCAAAGCAGTTTTTAATAAAGGTAAAGCATATTCGATAATGTATCAGTATGTCTTTCAGGGCTTGCCAGTGACAAGACCAGTCTAGAAATCATAGTATGGAAACAGGCCATTTGGCCCATCGGGTCCACAGAATTTGACATGTTTTGTGATTGTCCTCCCTTTAAAAATAAGTGATGTAATGGAAAGAATTCAGGGGATAAATCCAATGAAGATTGAGCAGTGGCTGATGCAACCAAAATCAAATAAGATCTGGGCCTTTTTAGTAATGAAATGTATTCATAATAAAAGACGTAAGCTGGACTACTGAGTTAGAGGCACATCATACAAGAACTAAATTTACAAGAACATATGAAATCAATTTCCAGACAGACAAGGTAACTAATTTTGGGTCAGATGTAATTCCTCAGAAAGGAAGTCAGTCATTCAAGATTGCAGAAGCACAGCAGCTATCTTCTCAGGCAGCTGGAGAGCTGGCAAAAGACCCTTCTTGCCTCTTCTCGGTCTGGCCTGTTGTGTGACGTACCTAATCAGGCAGTGACGAGGCCAGCACAATTCTTCGTCCGAGATCAAAGCCTCATAGATGGAAGTCCCAGTCAGTGGAAGTGTCAGCCAATCAGGGGCATGAAGCTCTTCAGAGCTCAGCAGCACTGCACGTGGCCCTATTTAGCAAGTAATTCCAACATCATGGAGAGCCTAAGACGAAGGCAAGTGGACTGGTGTTCCTGCCTCATGGGCCACGGGAAGAGGGGTAAAGTGATTGGAGGTTCCAAGCGGATACCTCCCTACCCAACATTTAGTCTTTCTTTCAGGTACTGATTGCCTCTGATTGAGTAAGCATGATACCACCCCCACCCCACAGCCCCCTATACAACCTACATTGGCACGCCTGATTACAGCTGAGTTAATCCCCATGGAGATGGGTGAAGGTCATCAAATGGTGCTTAATTGGCTATTAAAGGATGTGAATTGGCAGCAAGACAGGAAGATTGACCAAGGATCTTGCCATCCACAATTTGTTGTGCTGGCAGTGAGAAGCCAAGGGTTTGGTGTGCCTATACCTCCAAATCAAGATCCCTTACTGCCTCCAATCTCCAGATTCCACCTAATCAGCAGAACATTTACACAGAAGGGACAGGTAAGGCAAGGTCAGAGATTCAATGAACCAGCTAATCCAGCCATGTCATGACAAATCAGTCATGTGTTGTGTGCTTGTTTATTTAAAACACTAGAACACGTTACAAGTTATGAAGCACACAATACAGCAAACCAACTTATTTTTGTGTGTAGCTTGCGAGCCCACAGCAGACTAATTATCCGTCACAACATCTTACATATAAACACAGCACTTAGAGTCCCTAAAAGATAAATTCTCAACAAACTTTATACATTCTAGGTCTGTCTTTTGCTGTGTGTTTGGACAGTTGGCCTTCTTATTGGGCAGGAGGACTTTGCTGGGGAAGGCAGCCACCATGAAAGACCTTTGGGAACAGGCTGTGGCAACTGAGGATGTCGGGGAAGGAGCGATAGGGGTAAATAGAGACCCATGTGATCAGGAAGGTGGATGTGGACCGGATACGTCCTTAAAAGGAGTTTCTGGAGGCACCATGCACCTCCTGGTCCACAAGAAACACTGAAAGAGTTTGCAGTGTCCTGACTGTAGGAAAATCCCATGCAGTACCAGTTTACTACAAACTGCCCTGTTGTGTCTGCTTGATTTGATCAATTTAGCAATTGATCCATCTCCCCTGTGGTGGAAGGATCAGATCTCCTGATATCCAGCAGTATAACAAAATGTTAGTAAGCATGGTGGCTTGGAGTTCTGATTTATATGCACTTCATTTTGCTAACCTCGGCTCTCGCATCCATTATGCAAGCATTTACATTAAAGTTAGCACAATTGGTTGAGTATTATCCCTTCAGTGAACAAATCTGGGAATGACTTGATAATTTCCATAGAGTGATAGATCAATCATAGTATTTCCTGTCACATTCATGGCAAAATAGTGGAATTACTGACCTTATACTCTTTAGATAGGGGATCGATAGATAGTAGTGAGCTGGTGGAATAACGAAGTCCATGGTAGGTAATTCATACATGGAAAATGCTTGAAAATTTGACACAGTGTGACGATCTACAAACCACATATTTTTTAAAAATTGTAATTTGTCTACTTCTTGACGAAAAACAAAAGCATAGATTTGCCGTTCTTAAAGAGAATGGGAGATCTTAAAAGGAACAATTCAGCAAAGGATATGATGGAAGAGAACGAAATGTGCAGGTGGTATGTGAATAGTTAAATTAGATCAATTGAACTGGGCAGGGATATACTTCTTCAAGAAATGCTCTTTGCCTTTGCTATGCCAGCCCCTGAACACTCTCCTTTTCTCCAACTCTCCCTGTCACCACTGTAATTAGCTTTGCAATCCTTAACTAGAGGAGAGATTTGGAGGGAATGCATGGATTAGATTAGCAAACTCCCTTGAGAAAAATAAAAGTTGGTGTAATTTAGCTATGCTTTGAAAACTGGCTTCGCTTCTGTATTTTTTACGCTCCTCTGTTAATACTTGACATCAGGTAGCCCAAGATAATTAAAGACTCAAGAGTGTGTCTGGCACATAAATAAGCATGACAAATGTCCTATTGCATCCTAATAACTTGGGCTACGCTATGCATGAAACAGCAGTATTTGATTCAAGTTACCTTGCTTAACTGAGTGAGTTCTGACAAAACAGACCAGTTCTGTCTGACTTGTTGTGATAGTCTTCAGCATGTTGTATCTCAATGAATTACAGCGCAGCATGTGGTCTTGGTTACAATGATAACTTTTCACTCTTTAATATAAAAACTTCTGCATGAATTTGCTTTGCCCAATATTTTGTTTAAACTTAATGAGCAGCTTGTCAGAGCCTGACCAAAAAAGGTACACTGTGGAGACTCTGTATATGCTAAGTTCGCTCAGTGATGTTATCATAGCAGCAGTGGTGAGAACATCATTAATCAGTCAGTTCAATTACCCAGTTGCTGAACTTGGCCTTTAGCTGCTGGGATTGACAATGGTCTCATAACTAAATTAGACCTCTACCAGCAAGGAATGACAGTGACTTTGTAATGGAATAATGATTCGGCAACTGGCTCAGACGTCTTCATTGCAGAAGTGGACAATTTTTGTACCAAAAATAGATGTCTGTAGAAGGAATGGAGACTTTTTTTTACAATCCAAAGCACAGAGATTGACAAGGATTTCATGCAAGAACCAAAACAGAAGCAACAGCAATTGACAATTTTATACTTCAACAGAATTTGTACCAGCAGGGACCAGCAATGATTTTGTAATTTAATTAGGCCCCCCGTAGCAGAAATGAGTAATGGTTTCAAACCAGAACTGGACTTCTAAACGCAGGGGTTGACTGTCAAACACAAGGCATAAACCTCAGCGGCAACTTTATTGCTGGGTTATCATTAATTTATTGGTACAGAATTCAGACTGCTTATCACAGGACAACATTCCCCTGCATGTTACGCAGAATGCATCCATAAAAAGCTGGTGTCTGTGGACTAATGTAGATAAAGTGAGCACTTTGTTTAAATTAAACTAGCGAACAGATGCTATTTGATTAAATACAATTCAGTGAATGTGTAGAAGCATCAATTCTGTAGAAGGCAGCATTTTTCCCATTAAACAGCCAAACATTATGAGCCCCATTTGTTCCCAAGTCAGACCGGCAGAAAGCTAATACCCATCCAGTCACCTTTACCTGTACAACGGGTTCCAATGTCCGTGGACTTCCAGAATACACAGACTTATTACAGTTTAGTTCCAGATTACAGTATTGATGGAGCACAGTGAAATCTCAACTAGAGTCTGATACAGCAGCTGGAATCACAGGGTTCGCTGCAGAACATCAGCCAAAAGATTGAGTGTTGTCCAGAGACACTCAGCCAGGTACTTATAGAGCTCAAAGTTATGATTGGGTTACGATGGATATGGACAACTGCACCTAATAAAACGTTAAAATGGATGCTTCAAAACGTGGAATGTATTTCTCAGTTTTCAATCCGCTCAAACATTAAAACAAATCTGGAATGATTTAGACATTGTAACCTAGCAACAGGAGCCTACCAAAGCAGACATGCATATCAAAATATCAATATTTCTGAGCAAACACAGGGTAAAAGCAATGTTACAAGATTTAAGTGAAACATTTAAGTGTGCAGTTCCTGTAATATAAATATAATTTTGAAGTAATTAAAAATAAAATCTCGAGTGACTTATAAATGAGACCTCCACAATATTTGATATAGTGTTTATTGATTTATTATTGTACCAATTATGTGGCTAAGCCCTCAATGTTAACTAAAATTAATTTGGTGGCTCCTGAAAGTGGTCCAGCATTTTGGAACTTTGGTGAACTTGGAAGCCCAAGTTACACCACTATGTCATGTAACTGCATATTTAAATAAAGTCACAAAAGTCTCCAAGGGACCTTCACACTAACCTCAGCCAGTAGAGGAATTGACATCACTCTGCCCCATAAACCAGCCATCCAGGCAACTGAACTAACTGATCCTCGTAAGCTTTGAATCACAGTTACTTCTGTGGTGTCCTTTGAAACACCTCTGGAAGTCCACATAATTTACATCCATAAATCATTCCATGTGCCTCTTTACCTACTTGCTCAAAAAAAATCAATTTATTTCATTCGGTATCACTTGCACTGTGCAAATCCCTACTGCCTTTTACAAATGCTCAGTCACACTATCCTTAAATTATAGTTTCCAATAACTTCAAAAAATCAAATGATTGATTAATGGGTCTGTGGTTTCCTGGCTTCTCGCTCTAACCATTGTTCAGGGAAGCTACCAAGACACTATGGATGCAAGGTCTGAAACATATAGCACATTTTCATTCATAATTAGGAACAAACACAAAGTTGCTGGAAAATCTCAGCAGTACACCATGTTTCCCATCAAACCTGCTCCAAATTCATTAAGATCACAGCTAAATTTATACAATCAGCATCACTTTCTCATCCAATTTTCAATTGCCTTTGAGTTGAAAAGTATGTGCATCTAATATTATTGGGCATACTAAAATATAACTCAAGCTAATATATTTAATGACTGAGCAATTATAGTTCTTAAGGTTGGAGAGATCTGAAGATTCACAAGACTGTCATTCAATCCTGACGCAATGGCTGACAGTTCTAGACTTATTCTAGCAAGTCGCTTTATGACTCACTAATTAGTCATTCCCTCCCAGCCTGGGGGTAACTCTTATTCTTCCGAACTCAGACAGCATACTTCTATTCTACTTCATATCTTCTCATAGGAAAGTCATTTCATCCAAGGAATCAATTCAGTGAACTTTTATTGCATTGTCTTGAGGCTAAGTATGTCCTTCCTCAGGCACAGAGGTGAAAACTGAACTTGCTTTGAATACATTGGGGTCCAGACACTGCAGTCAGTAGAGTACATGTAGCAGCTTCAAAGATTGAAGTAGCACAACCACAATACCCCCAATCCCGTAATGCACAGCAGAGACCTGAGGATTATTAGGTCTCCCACACGACCAAATCTTCTTACTATATTTGTAGAGGTCTGCAGCATCTCTGTAGTTACTGTATGGCATCACCAAAAGAAAATTTCACTTGTTTGTGTAAGTGATGGTATTGTTGAATCATGTAGGTGCAATTGTATGCTAAATTGCAAAGCCCTCTCTTATGGTGTCTCATACTTTTCAGAAAACGTGAAATGAACTGGGTCCTGAGAAAAATAAACATCTTTGACTTGCTTCACATGTTTATGTAAGGACAACTGTAAAGACTTTACAAGCATGAAATATCTGCAACTACAGCTCGCAAGTGCCCTGACAGAAAAATAGAATTTCACTGTTGATTGTGGCATGCACTTGTGTGTGGTAGAGTTCGGCTCTGCATCTGTTCATAGCCTGTGGCATGACTGTCACAGTTTCACGTAAACTAAAGTAGACGCTTTGCTTTACTAGCACTTGCATTTCGAACAAGTGAGCATAAGTGCATGACAACTGTATATTCCAGTGTGTATGTTCATGCAGCCTAAGTCATCATCCTCATTCTTCTGAATTCAGAGTTTTTTTTAAGGGGGATCTGAATGAATCTGAATTACATGGTGGCAAATGATCATAAGAGTTCCTAGGACGGAAAAGCATGTCAAAAGTAGCTTTCACATTTAAAAGGCTCTTTGAAGATTTTCGTAGCTAGAGAGAGAACAAAATAGGCTTCACCCATGTGACAATCCCTTTGTTATCTGACATCTGGATGGAACACTGCACCTAGCACTGTTTCTGCGGGCAGGCAAGGTAAAGCATTGCTAAATAAGACAGGCGTGATGGAAGAAAATGATTACTACCTAATAAAGTACATGTATCTTCTCAGTCTTCTGATGATGCCAGGAGTCACCAGTGGGTTATTATCTTTATAACTATGCAGGAAAGAAACAAAAAAAAGGATGAAGACCCAACATTACAGATCTGAGATAGTAAGAACTGCAGATGCTGGAGTCAGAGATAACACAGTGTGGAGCTGGAGGAACACAGCAGGCCAGGCAGAGGAGAAGGAAAGTTGATGTTTCGGATCAGGACCCTTCTTCAGAAATGAGGAGGGTGAAGGGAGCTCAGAAATAAATAGAGAGAGGAGGGTTTGGGCTGGGGAAGGTAGGTGGGATGGTGATAGGTGAGTGCAGGTGGGGATTGGACAGTGAAGTGGGAGGAGTGAATAAGTGGGACAGAAGATGGACAGGCTGTGTCAGGTCAAGGAGGTGGGAATGAGAAGGAGGCTTGGACATGGGATGAGGAGTTTTTAAAACTGGTAAATTCCATGCTTAGGCCATTGGGCGGTAGGCTCCCAAGGATGAATATGAGGTGCTGCTCCTCCAGTTTGCAAGTGGCGTCATTGTGACATTGGAGGAGGTCCAGGATGAACATGTCGCCCAGTGAGTGGGAGGGGGAGGTAAAATTGGTTGGCAACCAGATGGTGCTGTCGTTTGTTGCAAACAGAGCTCAGGTGGTCTCCGAGTCTACACTTGGTCTCACCGATATAGAGAAGGACACGTCGGGAGCAGAAGATGCAGTAGACCATATTGATGGATGTACAGGTAAGCCTCTGTCTGATGTGAAAGGTTTGTTTGGGGCCTTGACTGGGAGGGGAGGGGGAAATGTGTAAGGGCAGGTGTAGCACCTCCTGCAGTTGCAGGGAAAGGTGCCAGGTGGTGGTGGATCTAGTGGGGAGTGTGGGGCAGATGAGGGAGTTGGAGAGAGAGCAGTCCCTATGAAAGGCAGATTGGGAAGTGGAGGGACATATCTCTTGGGTAACGGGGTGGGAATGTAGGTGGTGGAAGTGACGGAGAATGGTACGTTGGATACAGAGGTTGGTGGGGTGGTATGTGAGGACAAAGGAGATTCTGCCTTTATTTTTGTTGGAGGGAGGGGATGTGAGGGCAGAGATGCATGTTGAGAGCATTTCCAATCACCAGAGGGGCAAATTATAGTCCTTGAAATCGGAGGACATCTGGGATGTGTGGAAATGGATCGCCCCATCTTGGGAGCAGATGCGGTGGAGACGGAGGAATTGGGAGAAGGGGATCACATTCTCGCAGGAAGGTGGGTGAGAGGTGGTGTGGATGACCCTTCATTTCTTTAAATGTTTCAAAATTCAGCATCAAAACAGATTTTGTCTATAATAATGAGGTTAATTTGTCAGAGTGAATAACTCAACTCTTTTAGAATCTACCTTATATTGACTTTGATGGATTGGAAAAATCAACAGAATCTGCAATGGCTGGATAATCTGTTCTGCCAGAATCCTTCTAAGCAGTGAAGGCCACATGTAAGAAATCATGAAAATGAATCTGTATTTGCAGTTTCCAGCAGTATATAATGTGAAACTGCAGGCAAAAGTAACAGGATGCCTCAGCAATTGTATAATCACAAGTCTGCAATCTTAACCCAGGGGAGACAACAGCCTGCTGACATTAAATGGTAGACAATTAACCAAAAACCCAAGTAATAGTCAGGGAACTTAGCTTCAGAAACTGCCATGGTAGATAGCGAAATTTGAATTTAGTAAAAATCTGAAGCTATTGGTCTAATGATAACAATGAAATTATTGCCGATTGATGGGAAAACCTGAATGTTCACTAATGTCCATTAGGGAAAGAAACTGCCATCCTTACCTGGTCTGGCCTACATATGATTCCAGACCCGCAACAATGTGGCTGACTCTGAACTGTCCTCTGGGCAACTAGGGTAGGCACTAAGTGCTGCATTAAATGCTGAATTAATAAAAGGAACCGTTATGGTCATGGTGAAAGAGGACTATATTATTCAACATTCATCATTTTACTTTAATGCTGGAAAACTTCATGGACTAAAAATTTAAAAAAAGGTCATTTTTGATCTAAAATGACTGTCGTGATCTCCTGACAGGACCAGACAATCCATATGCTCTGTACAAAAGTGGCTACATTGGAATTACCATTTTGATTAAGAAGCACTCAAAAATAAATTTGAGGCATCAAAAATTCACAACTCTTGTTTTACTTACATGATAACTTCACAATTTGGAGGTGAAACGTTATCAGCAGTGTTCACTTCAAAAATGATAATGGAGTTGAACTTGAAATGTACAAGTAAACCATATTTCTGCTGTGCAAGGGCAAGCATCTAAAGGAGAGAGAAAGTAACATTGACTGATAACAGCAAGGATACTACACGTTCTCATCTCCCTCAATGTCAGAAAGCAGCAGTGATAAAAAGCAACTTGAAACAATAATCACTGAGAAGTCACATAATCTGAAGTGCACTCCATTCCTGTGGAAACAGAACAGCAAAACCCTTGAGATTCAGGTTTCACTCTTGCCTCTTAAAGGAGCTAAAGCTTCAAACTGCAACTGCTCATAACTTCCAGTCTGTGCAGGCACCCTCATTCCCCTCACTTCTTGTTGAACATGTGGTGCACGTATGTGTTTGGTGTTGCACTTTCTCATGCATCTTGGGGTTACTGGATAATAGAACTCTACTTTTTTTGTCAAGAAAATCATGTACCGCCTCCTATTTATTTTGATCTGGTTAACTAAGTTTAGTTGATGAGATAGCCACATGATAAAAAAGGGGGAAAAAGTCAGAGAGGTGGTTAGAGAGATCAGTCCCTTCCTCATCTCATCATAACAAAGACCATAAAACAACATGCTTAAAAATATTAGCGTCACCTTGGTGCTTGGCTGAGGGAGTGCTGCATTGCCAGTGGTGCTGCTGCTTTTCAGAAGAGACATTAAACTAAAGACAATTGTATACTCACGAGGGCATGGGAGGTTCCGCATTTTGATTTAAGAGAGGGAGTGCTCCCTGTCTCCTGAACAACATACTCACTGAATGAGCTGCAAAAGCAATAAACCTGCTAACTTAAAAGCCAAAAGAACTGTGGGCGCTGTAAATCAGAAACAAAAACAGAAGTTGCTGAAAAAGCTCAGAAAGTCTGGCAGCAGCTGTGAAGAGAAATCAGAGTTAACGTCCAGTCACCTTTCCTCAACGTGGTATTCATGGGGAGTCTGTTCAACCTTGTTGCTTTTGCCTACACAACACTGATTACTTCGAAAAGTATCTATTAATTTATAACAGTTTAGAACAGCATCTGTAGATAAAAGTACCATAGAATTCAAAATAGTTCTTCTTGTTTTCATTGTACATAAAACATGCACAAATTCAGGTTCATATGCCGCCACACAAACACAGATATAAAACTTCATTTATTGCCAGAATTTTTAAGGTATTATTCAGAAGCATAAAAGAATCACAGCTCCCTTTATTTTTTATTTTATGTGCATATAACTGTCTTCCACTGCTGTCAATTTAAGAAATCTGGATGGTTTGATCTATACATGTCTTTATAGTGTGAATCAACCTGTCTTGAAAATTGGCTGATGGAAAGAGCACATCCAAAGATATAACCACTCATATCTGACATTAACTCTTCCCTTCTTTTCCAAAGCAGGGAGTCATGTAGCATTCATTTATTTGTTTCACTAAGACCAATTTCCCTAATAAAAAAAGGATAGTTTAAATCAGAAGTAGTTTTGTCACAGAATGGAATTTGGCCTCTGCTTTAATCACAGTGCTCCATGTAGATATTTAATATACAAAACAGATTCAATACTTCAGGTTTATGTTATGCAACTACAAAGTTCAGTTTATGCTTCTACAAGACAAAGAGATTCAATTTCAACCCAAACAGTTATAACAGACAGATTGAATTGGATATGGATGAAATGTGTTTCTATGGTTCAGGCTTCAAATTATTCCTGTGTCCTTGAACAGATGGGAAAGGAGGTGGCAGGTACCAGTGTCCTGATACTAGAAAGATCTGTTATCATTAGATGATGCTAATTGCCAATCGATAGGGAATCTATGACTCTCTTCACTGGGGGTCTGCAGCAAACTGAGCCAATTGAATTAGGATAGTTCTGACATGTCCAAAAGTAAATAGGCTTTTGGATTAAAACTAGATTTTAGCTAGAGAGTTCAACTGAAATGGTAGAAGTTACAAACATGTGAAGTAAAGATTATACTAAATTTAGGACATGATCAACTTGTCCAGGTAATCTTGCATCAGGTAGCAATGGGTCCATGTCGATCGAACTGGAAATAGGCTTATGTGCAGCAAACGTTGGCATGGCTGTCATGGAAAGGTATGGTCCAAAACTCATGTGAAACAAAAATAAAATTAAGTGTCAAGAGAACTAACATTCAGCAGTTCTTAATGTTACAATGCACTTGTCTGGGCCTTTTTTTGATGCTATAGTTTAATCAGATTCAAATCCATGCAAAGCAGCATCCAAAACTGACTCTCTGAGCAACAGAACTCAGCAATGTGCATAAATTACAGGCGTTCAATTCTGCAGTCTCTATGTGGGATGGGGTTTTCTTTATATCACGCCTGCAGTCTATTTAATGTCACATCCATACGTGAAAACATTTGCCTCAGCACAGTTGTACTGTTGAAAGATGTTCTGGTGTTTACTTTATACTTCAATTATGATGCAAATTGCGAGCATTCAACCATACATAGCTCCTTTAACATTAAAAGTGGCCCAATTCATTGCAGTGGAACATTGAGCAAAATAAAATGTTGAACTATTTAAGTGGATATTAAGGCAGATGACCAAAAGATTCATCAAAAAGAGTACGGTTTTAAGGTGAATCACAAACGGAGGAATGTAAGGTACAGAATTAGACGGAGGAATGTAAGATAGAGAAGTGGAATTGTTTGGCTGGGGTTGTGAGGGGCGTGGGGTGTGGAGGGGGAGGAGGGGGAGGAGGGGGAGGAGGGGGTGTGATTCCAGTATGGAGGTCCAGCGATGAAAACGAAGCCACCAAATGGCGGTGAAGTGATGAAAGTCAGAAATTTTCAAACGGGCATTGAAATGTCAGAAAAACTGAAGTAAACCACTCACTCAATGTAAATAAGAAGAAGGTGACTCTCAGTCTGAATGCTCAGTCTTACTGGTGTCTTGGCTGCAGTGTTACAAGAAGTTTAACTAACTCAGCAATTCAACTGAGATAATAGAACCCTAAACAAATATTTTATTAAAAAGGATATTCAACAGCACTTCATAGCATTGAAGCACTTATGAAATCTACTTGGAACACCTACTAATTGTCTCAGAAACAAAGCAGCCAATTTGTGTCAGGTCCTATAAACAACAGGGTGACAAATAACCTGTTTTAAAGGATATTTTTGAGGAATATAATTTGGCAAAGACACTGAAGGGGCTTCTTCGTATTTGGAACCAAACCATTTCACGTCCATCTTAGAGGGAAGATTAGACCTTACTTTAGAAAGCACAACCAAAAGATAGCATCACCAGAAATGCAGTTTAGACTGCCAACCTTTGTTAGTCTGCTAGTCAAGCTGTTAGAATAGCTTGAGCTATACAAATCACAATTATACAACACAGAAACTGACCCTTTCGGTCCAATTTATCCATGCCGACCTAACATTCTAAACTGATCAAGTCCTATTTATCAGCATTTGGCCCATCTCCCTCCAAACACTTCCTGTTCGTGTGCCCATCCAGATACCTTTTAAATGTTATTATATCCCTCTCCACCACTTCCTCTGGACCACCTTTTGTGTGAAAAAGTTGCCCCTCAGGTCCCTTTTAACTCCTTCCCCTCTCACCTTAAACCTACGTGGGGGAAAAAAAGCTTTGGCTATTCATCCTGCTTTGCCCATCATCGTATAATAGAGTCCCAGAATACCTACGGTGTGGAAGCAGGCCAATCAGCCCATCGAGTCCACAATGATCCTCTGCTGAGCATCCCACCCAAGCCCTGTAACTCTTTATTTCCCATGACTAATCCACACAACCTACATATCCCCGGACATTGTCTGCAATTCAGCATGGTCAACCTAGGTGGCCTTTGGACTGTGGGAGGAAACCGGAGCACTGGGAGGAAACCCACACAGACACAGGGAGAACGTACCAACTCCACACAGACAGTCACCCAAGGCTGGAAAAGAACCTGTGAGGCAGTGCTAATTGCTAAGCCATCATGCTGCCCATGATTTTATAAACCTCTATAAGATCACCCCTCAGCCTCCAGGTAAGAAAGCCCCAGCCTATTCAGCCTCTTCTTATAGCTCAAATTCTTCAATCCTGGAAACATCCTTGTAAATCTTTACTGAACCCTTTCAAGTTTAATAACACCAGGGAGACCATAATTGAATACAGTTTTCTAAAAGTGGCCTCAACAA
Source organism: Stegostoma tigrinum (assembly GCF_030684315.1). Classification (NCBI taxonomy): domain Eukaryota; kingdom Metazoa; phylum Chordata; class Chondrichthyes; order Orectolobiformes; family Stegostomatidae; genus Stegostoma; species Stegostoma tigrinum. The sequence continues at coordinate 30,246,000 of NC_081375.1, forward strand.
TGTCCTGTACAGCTACAAAATGACATCCCAATTCCTATACTCAATGCACTGACCAATGAAGGCCATTGCCCATATTGTTACTGATTTATGGGAATGTAGGTCACTGCGCAAAGAGTTAAGACGAGACACTGCATGACAAGAAAAACAGCCAAGACTTACATTTTGTGTGTAGTCTGGTGTAAATAGACGAGAGGAAAATGTGTCCCACTAATGTACGGCTGGCCACTTTGAAGCAGGGAGCAAGAGAAGCTGAATAAAATCAAAGCGAAACTAAAGCAGCAAATAACGTAGGTAGAGATAAGAAACATAAAAGGAAGATCTAGAGATGTGATTAGAGAGCAAATTCTTGTGGCACTTTATGATACATAGCCAAAATAATAGAGGATATTGAACATACAAAAAAGCAGGGCTATTTGTAATAAGTTATTCAGCATCCAAAAATACAAGGCTGTATTTAACATTGTAAAGGAAACTGCTCTAAAATGTTTCATAGGCTGTTCAAAAACAGTATCATTTCTGATCACCGCGAAGGAGAAAATGTGGAGCCCAGTTCTTGGAGGCAGACAAGTATAAGTTACAGATAGACAGGGAAATGGCAACTGTCATCTAATAGTTAGGGCTAAAGAGGAATAGGAACAATAAAAGAAAAGGAACAGAAGCAAACATCACCCGAATCGTCAGCTTTCGTGCTCCTGAGATGTTGCTTGGCCTGCTGTGTTCATCCAGCTACACAATTTGTTGACCATGCCTACTTACTCTCAAGAAAATGATGGTGACCACTTTCTTGAATCGCTGCATTACAACATTTTTTTAACAACTGTTTCCTACAACTGTGTTGCTTCTGAGACCACTTCAGAGGGAAGTTACTTGTCAACCACAATATTGTGGTTTTGGAGTCACATGCAGGCCAGTCAAGGTTAAGACAGCAGAAGGGCAAACCAGATCAGTTTTAATGACAATCAATTATCGCTACATTACTGAGAATTACTTTCAATTCCACTTTTTGTTTAATCATTATATTTACTGCAATGGGTTTGAAACTAAGACATTAGCCTCGGCTGAATAAAAATAAAATACAACAGATGCTGGAAATTAGAAATACATAAAATGTTAACTTTTTTCTGAAGAAGGATCTAGGCCCCAAATGTCAGCTTTCCTGCTCCTCTGATGCTGTTTGGCTTGCTGTGTTCATCCAGCTCTACACCTAATTATCTCAGATTCTCCAGCATCAACAGTTCCTACTTTCTCTGTTAGCACTTCAATTGTTCCAAACAAATATGGAATAATGGGTAATCTGTTACCTGCTCCATATACACATGTCATTATTTGCAGGTGTCAAATCAATTTTTTTTAAAAATTGCATTAAAAAAGTTGCAAGATGACATAAATTGAACTTTAAAAAAAAATTTACACAAGTAAATGCAGAGCCTGGTAAAGTTAGATCCTCGTTTTCTATGGATGATATCAAGAAAGGCTGCTTTGAATGAAAAAGCAGGCAAAATATTGTAATAAATTCACTGTACCTATCAAAGGTTGCTTGTCCTTTGTCATGTGCTTTTACTCCCACATTGACCAATTCAGGCTCAAGATAATCAGGTTGAGGAGAAACAAGGACAAGTGTTGCATTTAGGCTTGGGTCTCTTAATAACACTGGTTAATACATATAAAGACTAAATGCTACATTTGATGGTATTCATAGATATATCTTACTGTTACATCACTAAAAGACTGATACATAAACTTTGTCCGAAAATACTGGTCTGCTCTGCATTCTTCTTTATTGTTGGAATGGCTGGATTTCAGGATCTTGCCTAGCTCTCTCCCTCTGTTCTTCATTGTGTCCACATGCAGTTCATGCCCTGGGACAAGCAGCTCCCTGTCACAATTGCATTGTTGGTTCAGATTCCTAAAGGCTTGTCACAGCAGTTTGCATTCTTCAAGCTGCTCAATGAAATGTGCAGTATCCATATTGTCCCAGATATTGCTCCCAGTGGTGAAGGAATAACTTTTGCTGAAACAGTTGTCCTGCGGGTTTTTGCAAGTATCTTGATGGAGACATCTAGTTATCTGCTGTGTTTCAATGTAGAATCCCTGTACAGTGGGAGCTGAGAATCTATTAGCAGGACACACACACACAGGAGGGAAGAAAAACAACTTAGCAAACGACCGTTCTCCATGTGTTTCTTGATTGATTCCTATGTGTTTGTTGTCAGTAGAAATGTAAGTATGTCAGCACCCTGATGGGAATAATGCACTGAAAAATCAGAACCCACCATTCTACATGTCATCACAAAATGTTAAATATGATCAATATAATCTCTAGGTAACAAAGTGTGAAGCTGGATGAACACAGCAGGCCAAACAGCATGTTAGGAGCACAAAAGCTGACATTTCAGGCCTGGATCCTTCACTCTAGGCCTGAAACGTCAGCTTTTGTGCTCCTAAGATGCCGCTTGACCTGCTGTGTTCATCCAGCTTCACACTTTGTATCTCAGATTCTCCAGCATCTACAGTTTCCATTGTCTATAATCTCTAGGTAGTTTAATTCCTGACTGTGATGACTATTTAAGATAAAAGAAACTCATCAGCAAATAAGAAAACTAAAAAATTATGACAGTAAACCTATTCTCTAACATATGATAAAAAAACACAGGTTATTAACATTAATATACAAACTTAAACAATCTCAAAATCAATCCAAACATATCCATTGACACATTGGATGCAAAAGGGAGCCAAGATAAATAGTATTTTCAGCAAGTCGAAGACGGGGAACGTGGACAAAAAGCATAATGTTGACAGATCAGAATTCACGCCAAAAGGAATGAATACAGTGATTTCCACGCAGATGCTTTTGATGGTGGTATGACATTGTTGTCAAACACAAGGATCCTCAAGTCAGGAATTGTTCAATTGGCCTTAGGTCATTTTAGTTTTCCACCTTACTCCCATGCTGAACGTTCCATCCATCATCTCCTGTAGTGGTCCAGTAAAGTTTAATGCAAACTTAGTGGAAACCTTACCTTTCAATTTAGCATTTGACAGCCTTTAGGGCAAAACACAAGTTCAATGTCTTTAGATCATAATGTTTGCCACCATCTTGTTTCATGAGCTTTTCTTTTGCTTTGATGGGTCAACTTTCACCTTGCTTCTTTCTTAATACATCCACATTGCATTAAATTTGCTTTCCTGTAGCAATTTATGCTTTATTTGCACACACCTTTATACCAGCCATTATCATTCTTTCTTGGCTGTTGCATTGAAATCTTTTATCTATTTAATTTCCTCTGGCCTTCACCTTGTACAGTCCTATATTTTCCCTCTTGCCTTTGACAACACTCATACCCTGTCCCCAGCACTGACTTAATGCTCTCACACCTCTTTCTCTACAGTTGATGAAAGGTCATAACTTGAAACATTAATTCCAATTCTCTCATAGATAGTGCCTGAGCTGCTGAACATTTCCATCCTAGTGTTTTTTTATGTCAATGCAGAGATTGCATAGCTCCAAGATGCAGAGGTGGAACTGGGTGTACTAGTGCTCAAATCACAGAACATTAGTATACATATATAGCAAGTAATTAGGAAAACTCTTTGCATGTTATTTGTTTGTGACAAGAATTTAACACACGTGTAGGGATTCAGTTGAATAGGTACTGGTAAGGTCACGTACAGAGTTTTACATCAGTACTGTTCTCTGTCTGTAAAACAAAAAATGGTTGTAAATGCACAGAAGTCATTCAGAGAAGGTTTACTAGGTTAATACCTGGTCACCTTAGGAGGAAAGGTTTCACAGTGTAGGCTTCTATCCACTGGAATTCAGAAGAGATTACGATAAGAGCTAACTTGATTGATACATGAAATCCTTGACAGACATTCGTGGGGAGGATACTTCCTCTTTGGAGAGAACCTAGAACTAGTGGTAATAATTAAAACAAATGTTTGAGGTTTTTATTCCTCAGTCAGTCATGGGTCTTTGGAATGGTCTTCCTGAAAAGTCAGTAGAAGCAGATACTTTCAATTTATTTAAAAGGCAGATGTGGATAAATTCTCAGAAAGGAAGGTTATTGGATCAGCCATGATGTGATTAACTGTTAGAACAGGCTCAAGGGCCAAATGGCCTACACTGGCTTCTTGTTCATACGCTCATCATTCACCCCTGATCTGGAAACTCATGCGGTAAGAAGTCATGTTTTGTTGACACTAACTCAATAGAAGTCTCCAAGGTACATGTGGTGGAACATATGGGCTGGTGCCTCCAATTGTCAGACCAAGTGACAGGGTCTCTTCAACCACAATTTGTGAGTGACTTCTTTCCCCAAATTGGGGGTGCTGTAACTGGGAAGGAGGCAGTTCTTTGGTGTCAGATAACTGGAAAATCAGTAGAGGAATATTAGGACAAGGTTTGAAGTGAAGGAAGCTTGTCGGGCAAAGCAAGAGATCCATGGTGTCGACACCTGCTGCTTGCTTGTACACCCTGTTAGATAGCAGAGTGCAGCGGATCAGAGGGTTTAAAACAAAAAAATGAAGGACAGAGATATCAGGAATGTGTCGGGATCCTCATTGTTCTCAGCAATGGCAGATTTTAAAAGTGGCATGATATTGATAAACGTGTCCTACACAGAACTCCACCCTTGTACCCTGCAGTTCTTACTGCCTTGGTCTGCAAGAGAAAGAGCAAAGCCCTTTGCCTGTGTGATTTATCTACTGCAGCTAAACTACAGACAACATATGGAACAAAAAGAGGTGGATGCAAGACTGGCAGCTGGTAAACAATTTGCAAGATCTAGATGTTAATCATGAGCTCTGGGTGCTAGAAAGTGCAGCTATGTGAATTATTGAGCATGTTGCATTGAGCAGTGCGAGATGTTAGCTTTGGGATATCATGTGTCATATAATCGCTTACCATGACCAATCACGGGTCTTCTTGGAACACCATTACAAAGACGTCAAGTCCAGAAATCAGGTGTCCTCCTGGTCACCTGCACCAATTCCTTTCTGAAGATGGTTGTTGAAGATCTTCTGGCCCTCCATGAACATCACTAATGGTTCCAATACTGCATATGTCACTATGGAAAAGTACACCCATACTGGTGTTCATTTGGCTTTGATGTACATTGCAGCAACCGTCTACTGCAGCTTCCCTTCAAAAGGTACAGCCACACGGTAAGCATGCAAATCTGCTGTTTCCCCATTTTAACAGTGAGGAAGTTGGGAGATTTGCAGCATCTGCTCAGGATCAAGCTATAATCATGCAGATGCAGTGGGAACAGGAAAATTGCATTTTTTTTTCCTCAAATTCTATGGAAAATTAACGGATCCAAATACCAGGGCAAGATAATTTATAATCCATACAGACTGGACCAGAAAGTAAGAAACGGTACACATAAATTAAATTTAAATCATGAACACAATGCAAAATCCAGATCAGACAATACAAAATAATTGAGAAATTAGAAAAACTAACAAAGATTTTTTAAAATCTGCAACATTACCTCAATACATATAATGAGATCCTACACTTAAGTAACCTTTCAAAGTCAGTGAGATTTCAGTGACAATTATGATAAAGCACTTATTTACTCCTAACTTCCCTGAGATTCTAGTGTACAAGTGTCTGAGGTACAAACTATTGCAGTGACTTCAATATCAAGGTTTTCTGTGAGGTTTCCATCATTACACACTGTGGAGAAAGTAGTAAGCATCTCCAAAAGCCATCTCTGCATCTCCAAGTTTAACTGTATGAAAGGGAAACTGAAGTTGATATCAGTGTTACCCTGTAATAATGTCTGGTACTAACAGCCTCAGTCTGTTAGCATAATAACAAAATCGGGTCTTTCTCTTCTGGGAGATAGATTTTTTTTTACATTTCAAAGCATTCCTGATTTTACTTACTTCATGGGTGTGCTAAAACCAACTATCAGGCGAGCATTAATTTTTCATTCCAGGACCATTGAAATATCGCTCAAAATAGATTTTCCGCTTCATGTAATGGATTATGTGGCAAACTGAAAGATAATTTCCTCTGAGTGATCAGGTGGAGACATCAAACCAGTTTTAAAAAGACAGACATGAAGCCCTTATTAAAAAAAAGGTTTGCTCAAATTTCACTTATGACCCACTGAGTCAGGTCTTATTCTTTGGTTGAGTTTTCATGGCCGATTACTCATGCTTTACAGCCCCAAGGGTCTTCACTCTTCAGTCCGACCCTTTTTATTGCTTAGCTTGGTCTGTTTCCCACCATGTGACATGTGCTGACAGTGGTTGCCCTTGCTGATGTTTCTATTCAGTTCTGTGGAAAACAATAAGTGGTGCTCCATACCACAGTTTATTTAAAACAGCAGCCAGTTCTATCTGAGCAATTTTCTTTAAAACCAAAGAAACAACTAAAATAAAGTGGAACTGAGAGATTATTTTAACTCTTCACTGGAATCATGCTGCCAATTTTGATCAAACAGTAATGTTACACCAAACTGATGGTAAAAATCCAATAATGCCATTGGATAAGTAGTTTTCAATGTATACATATCGTTACAATATATTAATGGTACTTTATAATTAATAGTACAGCAAGATTTTAACTGGTACGTATGGGACTAGGAGTGCACCCATTGGTCAAATATTCTGGTTAAACAAGAGGTGCACATAACCTCAGTAAATCCTGGCCAAGTGAAGCTTTGAATTATCAACATCCCTCAAAAATATCTTGTAAAAATATCAATATAACTCCTAAAATCAACGTGAAAATGATGCACTAAGTAATGCAGGGGTATATGCACATAGCAACAAAGGAGAGAGGAGACGGAGGTGGCCATTCGGCCCTGAGCCTGCACCGCCATTCTTCACAATGATGGCTGATCGTCCTACTCAATAGCCTAATCTGACATTCTCCCAATAACCTTTGATCCTATTCGCCCCCAGCGTTATATCTATTCGCCTCTTGAATACATTCAATGTTTTGGCATCAACTACTTCCTGTGGTATGAATTCCGCAGACTCACCACTTTTTGGATAAAAGATATGTCTCCTCATCTCCATTCTAAGTGGTCTCATCATTAGACTTCATTTACAGCATAAATACTTGGGCATCACAATATATTGCAGGATAATAAAATGTGAGGCTGGATGAACACAGCAGGCCAAGCAGCATCTCAGGAGCACAAAAGCTGACGTTTCGGGCCCAGACCCTTCATCAGAGAGGGGGATGGGGAGAGGGAACTGGAATAAATAGGGAGAGAGGGGGAGGCAGACCGAAGATGGAGAGTAAAGAAGATAGGTGGAGAGAGTATAGGTGGGGAGGTAGGGAGGGGATAGGTCAGTCCAGGGAAGACGGACAGGTCAAGGAGGTGGGATGAGGTTAGTAGGTAGATGGGGGTGTGGCTTGGGGTGGGAGGAAGGGATGGGTGAGAGGAAGAACCGGTTAGCGAGGCAGAGACAGGTTGGACTGGTTTTGGGATGCAGTGGGTGGAGGGGGGGGGGGAAGAGCTGGGCTGGTTGTGTGGTGCAGTGGGGGGAGGGGACAAACTGGGCTGGTTTAGGGATGCAGTTGGGGAAGGGGAGATTTTGAAACTGGTGAAGTCCACATTGATACCATATGGCTGCAGGGTTCCCAGGCGGAATATGAGTTGCTGTTCCTGCAACCTTCAGGTGGCATCATTGTGGCACTGCAGGAGGCGCATGATGGACATGTCATCTAAAGAATGGGAGGGGGAGTTGAAATGGTTTGCGACTGGGAGGTGCAGTTGTTTGTTGCGAACTGAGCGGAGGTGTTCTGCAAAGTGGTCCCCAAGCCTCTGCTTGGTTTCCCCAATGTAGAGGACGCCACACCAGGTACAGTGGATGCGGTATACCACATTGGCAGATGTGCAAGTGAACCTCTGCTTAATGTGGAAAGTCATCTTGGGGCCTGGGATAGGGGTGAGGGAGGAGGTGTGGGGGCAAGTGTAGCATTTCCTGCGGTTGCAGGGGAAGGTGCCGGGTGTGGTGGGGTTGGAGGGCAGTGTAGAGCGAACAAGGGAGTCACGGAGAGAGTGGTCTCTCCGGAAAGCAGACAGGGGTGGGGATGGAAAAATGTCTTGGGTGGTGGGGTCGGATTGTAGATGGCGGAAGTGTTGGAGGATGATGCGTTGTATATGGAGGTTGGTAGGGTGGTATGTGAGAACGAGGGGGATCCTCTTTGGGCGGTTGTGGCGGGGGCGGGGTGTGAGGGATGTGTTGCGGGAAATATGGGAGACGCGGTCAAGGGCGTTCTCGAACACCGTGGGGGTAAAGTTGAGGTCCTTGAAGAACTTGGACATCTGGGATGTGCGGGAGTGGAATGTCTTATCGTGGGAGCAGATGTGGCGCAGGCGGAGGAATTGGGAACACGGGATGGAATTTTTGCAGGAGGGTGGGTGGGAGGAGGTGTATTCTAGGTAGCTGTGGGAGTCGGTGGGCTTGAAATGGACATCAGTTACAAGCTGGTTGCCTGAGATGGAGACTGAGAGGTCCAGGAAGGTAAGGGATGTGCTGGAGATGGCCCAGGTGAACTGAAGGTTGGGGTGGAAGGTGTTGGTGAAGTGGATGAACTGTTCGAGCTCCTCTGGGGAGCAAGAGGCGGCGCCGATACAGTCAATGTAGGGCTTGGAGACCGCTTTGCAGAACACCTCCACTCAGTTCGCAACAAACAACTGCACCTCCCAGTCGCAAACCATTTCCACTCCCCCTCCCATTCTTTAGATGACATGTCCATCATGGGCCTCCTGCACTGCCACAATGATGCCACCCGAAGGTTGCAGGAACAGCAACTCATATTCCGCCTGGGAACCCTGCAGTCTAATGGTATCAATGTGGACTTCACCAGTTTCAGAATCTCCCCTTCCCCCACCGCATCCCAAAACCAGCCCAGTTCGTCCCCTCCCCCCACTGCACCACACAACCAGCCCAGCTCTTCCCCCCCCACCCACTGCATCCCAAAACCAGTCCAACCTGTCTCTGCCTCCCTAACCGGTTCTTCCTCTCACCCATCCCTTCCTCCCACCCCAAGCCACACCCCTAGCTACCTACTAACCTCATCCCACCTCCTTGACCTGCCCGTCTTCCCTGGACTGACCTATCCCCTCCCTACCTCCCCACCTATACTCTCTCCACCTATCTTCTTTACTCTCCATCTTCGGTCCGCCTCCCCCTCTCTCCCTCATTATTCCAGTTCCCTCTCCCCATCCCCCTCTCTGAAGAAGGGTCTAGGCCCGAAACGTCAGCTTTTGTGCTCCTGAGATGCTGCTTGGCCTGCTGTGTTCATCCAGCCTCACATTTTATCATCCTGGAATTCTCCAGCATCTGCAGTTCCCATTATCACTGACAATATATTGCAGAATGTTTGTATACAATTTTTGCTGGTTTATCAACAGTTCCGGTTGATAATCTGCTGGTTTAAATAAAACTGTTGTACCATTTGCTACTTATAAGTTCGCCTAATTTTACCATGATAACAAAATGGGCTGCAAAGACTTCGTCTCTGCCTGCTGGCAGCAGCTTAGTTCCTGCTAAATGGAGACCTCAGTTGTCAAGTAGAATGGTGGTGTAAAACCTCACTGATGATAGATCAAAGAGTATTACAACTTCCACAGATAATCGTCTGGCAATGTCGCAGTGCGAGTTTAATTGCTCCAGGTTCTAATCCTGGGCTGCCTGAGGCGGTGATCTGTGATGAGTTCCAGCAGACTATGATTGGATCATGACATGGAACACAGAGCAGAGGGGAACGAAAGAAATTATTCCCCCACACTTTATGTCAGGTGGTCTATCCCCATTCCCAGTCAGTGTTTTTGAATCTATAAAAGCTTACCTCGAGGGTCAGTGCCTTCTATTTCTGGTTGCAGCAGCGGTGCGAGCGGGAGCTTGGACCAGGAGGCTGTCGGGAAGCCGGTGGGTCACCGTTTTTGACTCTTTAAAAAGCTTACCTCGATCGGCAGTGCCGCGGAGCAGAGGTTTCTGGGAAGGGAGTGACTTTTATTTTCCATCCCTCAGCTATATAACTGATCGTTGTGTAAACCCGAGACCCTACCACCCATCCACCTCCTCTAGCATTATAGACCAGGGACAAATCAAGGTAAGCTTCTCTTTTTTTTAAAACCTTCTGTTGAGGGGATTAGAAGGGATGGCAGTGTAGGTAGAGGAATGTTCCTCCTGTATGATGTATGAGGTGAGGGACGCCATTAGTGTCCTATCCAAATACGTCTGCAGGAAGTGCACCCAACTCTTGCTCCTCCAAGACCGCGTTAGGGAACTAGAGCGGGAGCTGGATGAACTTCGGATCATTCGGGAGGCAGAGTCGGTGATAGACAAGAGTTTCAGGGAAGCAGTTACTCCTAAGTATGAAGAAAGCTGGGTAATTGTTGGGGGGGGGGGCGGGGGGCGGGGGGGAAAGCAGTCAGTGTAGGGATCCCCTGTGGCCGTTGCCCTGAAAAACAAGTATACCGTTTTAGATACTGTTGGGGGGGGGGACTTACCGGGGCATGCAGTTGGGTGCAGGTCTCTGGCACAGAGTCTGTCCCTCTTGCAAAGAAGGGAAGGGGGGATAGGAAGAGAGTGATAGTCATTGGGGACTCAATAGTTAGAGGCACTGATAGAAGGTTTCAGAGATAATGGGAACTGCAGATGCTGGAGAATTCCAAGATAATAAAATGTGAGGCTGGATGAACACAGCAGGCCAAGCAGCATCTCAGGAGCACAAAAGCTGACGTTTCGGGCCTAGACCCTTCATCGCTGATAGAAGGTTTGCTGGGAACGAAAGAGACTCACGATTGGTGTGTTGCCTCCCAGGTGCCAGGGTCTGTGATGTCTCGGATCGTGTCTTTGGGTTCCTGAGGGGAGACGGTGACCAGCCCCAAGTCGTGGTCCACGTAGGCACCAACAACATAGGTAGAAAGAGGGATAGGGATGTCAGGCAGGATTTCAGGGAGCTAGGGTGGAAGTTTTGAGCGCTAGAACAAACAGAGTGGTCATCTCTGGTTCGTTACCCGTGCCACGTGATAGCGAGGCAAAGAACAGGGAGAGATTTCAGCTGAACACGTGGCTACAGGGTTGGTGCAGGAGGGAGGGCTTCAGGTACATGGACAATTGGGGCTCATTCTGGGGAAGGTGGGACCTCTACAAACAGGACGGTCTCCACTTGAACCAGAGGGGCACTAATATCCTGGATGGGAAATTCGCTAGTGCTATTCGGGTGGATTTAAACTAGCTCAGAAGGGAGATGGGAAAATGAGGTGTAGTCCTAGTACACAGGAGGATGAGCGTAGGGAAGACATGGTCAGGACCTCACTGTCACAAGAGTGTGCTGGCAGACAGCAAGCTGGATTGAAGTGTGTCTACTTTAATGCCAGGAGTATCCAGAATAAGGTAGGTGAGCTTGCAGCTTGGATAGGTACCTGGGACTTCGAAGTTGTGGCCATTTTGGAGACATGGATAGAGCAGGGTCAGGAATGGATGTTGCAGGTTCCAGGGTTTAGGTCTTTCATTAACGTCAGGGAAGGTGGTAAAAGAGGGGGAGGTGTGGTTTTGTTGGTCAAGGACAGTGTAATGGCAGCTGAAAGAACCTTTGTTGAGGACTCGTCTACTGAGGTGGTACGGGCTGAGGTTGCCAAGGAAGGTTTGTCGACTGAGTCAGTATGGGTGGAAGTTAGGAACAGCAAGGGAGCAGTCACCTCACTGGGGGTTTTCCAAAGACCCCCAAAGAGCAGTTTCAGAGAGATCGAAGAACTCATTGGCTGGCAGATTGTTGAAAAGTGCAAACGTAAGAGGATTGTTGTTATGGGTGACTTCAACTTTCCCAATATAGATTGGAACCTCCTTATTGCAGATGGTTTGGATGGAGCCGACTTTGTCAGGAATGTTCAGGAGGGTTTCCATTATGTGAACATGCCGGCCGACGAGGGAGGAGGCCATTTTGGAATTGGTGCTCGGCAATGAGCCAGGGCAGGTGTCAGATCTCGTGGTGGGAGAACACTTTGGCGACAGTGACCACAACAGCCTCACATTTACCATAGCGATGGAGAGGGAAAGGAGCAGTTACCAGGGGAAGATATTTAACTGGGGTAAAGGAAACTATGACACTATCAGACAGGAGTTGGGAAGTACAGATTGGGAGTAATTGTTCCACAGAAAGGGCACAGCAGACATGTGGAGGCTGTTTAAGGAGCAGTTGTTGCGAGGGATGTATAAATTTGTACCTCTGAGACAGGTAAGGAGTAAGATTAAGGAGCCTTGGATGACTGGTACAGAGGTGCTTCTTGTCAAAAAGAAAAAAAGGCAGCGTACGTAAGGTGGAGGAAGCAAGAGTCTAGCACAGCTTTAGAGGATTACAAGCTTGCTTGGAAGGAGCTCAAAAGTGGACTGAGGAGGGCTAAGAGGGGGCACGAAACAGGCTTGGCAGGAAGGATTAGGGAGAACCCGAAGGCATTTTCCTCATATGTGAGGAATAAGAGAATGATCAGGGAGAAGCTAGGGCTGATCCGGGATAGCGTAGGGAACTTGTGCGTGGAGTCTGAGCAGATAGGGGAAGCCCTCAATGAGCTTTTTGCTTTGGTTTTCACTGAGGAAAGGGACCTTGTTGTGAATGAGAACTTTGAGGAGCAGGAAAGCAGGCTTGAACAGATCAAGATTGAGAAAGTTGATGTGCTGGAAATTTTGGCAAACATTAAGATTGATAAGTCCCCAGGGCCAGACCAGATTTATCCTAGGTTGCTCCAGGAAGTCAGAAAGGAGGTTGCTGAGCTGCTGGCGAAGATCTTTGCCTCCTCACTCTCCACGTGAGTCGTACCAGAAGATTGGAGGGAGGCAAATGTTGTTCCTCTTTTCAAGAAAGGGAATAGGGAATTCCCTGGAAATTACAGACCAGTCAGTCTTACGTCTGTGGTCAGCAAGGTTTTGGAAAGAATTCTGAGGGATAGGATTTATGACTATTTGGAAAAGCAAAGCATAGCGAGATTAAAGGGAGTCAGCATGGCTTTGAGAGGGGCAGGTCATGCCTTACAAATCTTATTGAGGTCTTTGAGGAAGTCACGAGACAGGTTGACGAGGGACGAGCAGTGGATGTGGTGTACATGGAGTTTGGCAAGGCATTTGATAAGGTTTCCCATGGCAGGCTCATTCATAAAGTCAGGAGGTATGGGATACAGGGTGATTTGGCTGCCTGGATTCAGAATTGGTTGGCTGAAAGGAGGCAGAGAGTGGTTGTAGATGGTAAGTATTCTGCCTGGAGGTCAGTGCTGAGTGGTGTCTTGCAGGGCTCTGTTCTTGGGCCTCTGCTCTTTGTAGTTTTTATAAATAACTTGGATAACGAGGTTGAGGGGTGGGTTAACATGTTTGCTGATGACACAAAGATTGGAGGTACCGTTGATAGTATCGAGGGCTATTGCAGGCTTTGACATTGACAGAATGCAGAGCTGGGCTAAGAAATGGCAGATGGAGTTCAACCTGGATAAATGCCAAGTGATGCATTTTGGAAGGTCGAACTTAAATGCTAAATATAGGATTAAAGGCAGGATTCTCGGCAGTGTCGAGGAACAGCGGGATCTTGGGTGTTCAAGTGCATAGCTCCCTCAAAGTTGCCACCCAGGTGGATAAGGCTGTTAAGAAAGCATATGGTGTTTTGGCTTTCATTCACAGGGGGATCGAGTTTAAGAACCGCGAGGTTATGCTGCAGTTCTACAAAACCCTGATGAGACCACACTTGGAATATTGTGTCCAGTTCTGGTTGCCCTATTATAGGAAAGATGTGGAGGCTTTGGAGAGGGCGTAAAGGAGGTTTACCAGGGTGGTGCCTGGACTGGAGGGCTCCACTTATGAGGAGAGGTTGACTGAGCTCAGACTTTTCTCTCTGGAGAGAAGGAGGAAGAGAGGTGACGTGATCGAGGTGTACAAGGTAATGAGAGGCTAATGAGAGGCATGGATAGAGTCGATAGCCAGAGACTTTTCCCCAGGGCAGGATTGACTGCCACGAGGGGTCATAGTTTTAAGGTGTTAGGAGGAAGGTATAGAGGAGACGTCAGAGGGAGGTTCTTCATCCAGAGAGTTGTGAGCGCCTGGAATAGTTTGCCAGTGGTAGGCGTGGAAGCAGAGTCATTAGTGGCATTTAAGCGACTGCTGGACGTGCACATGGACAGCAGTGAATTGAGGGGAATGTAGGTTAGGTTATTTTATTTTTGGATTAGGATTATTCCACGGCACAACATCGTGGGCCGAAGGGCCTGTACTGTGCTGTACTTTTCTATGTTCTATGTTGGAAGATATATTCACTTGAGAAGTACAACTTGCAGATAAATACATAAAAAGGGAGGGATAGACATGGAGATAAAACAACAAAAAAAAGTTTAAAATCTGCCACTCACATTTCCTTCATTTCCTCCAAAATGGATTCTCACATGGATAAATTCCAGAAATTACAAAACAGATCGAGTAATAACAAAGGTGATGATTAAAAGCTTTAAACTTTATGGATATGGCATCTTTGCTATCTTTAGGAAACCATAGCAAAGAGAGCTGATCTTTTTTAAAGAATGAATGGGGTAGTTTTGCAAGTCCATGCCATGTAGCGTGCAACTGAATTCTCAATTTACATTGATGACAAGCATAGATGTCCTGGTGGCATCAACTTTAATCTTGGCCCTAAATATCTTACACTTCCATGCATTCCAATGGAATGGATCATTTATAGGGTAATCTTTCACCATATCCATTGATTCCATAGTGAGATTGGTTTCAAGATAGACAGTTTGTAACTTTGCCTTCTCCTCAAACAGTCTTCTAACTTAGACTTCAAAGTAACACTCCTTGTTATGTAATAATACTAAATACTGCTGAGCATGTAACAGTAGATGTGTCAGACTCTGATCTCTCAGTTCTATCAATGTAAGGACCACTTTGGCCTTCTGTTTATGCCAAAATGCTCTTAAGGCTTCAAAAAATTTAGTTTAGTGTAAAATTATATCACTTGCTCTTGTAAATAGATTCTGACTTCACCCACAATGTATCAGTTATGCTCAGTGACATGCAGCTCGGATTTCATTGTGAAAATGCTCCAGTCCTATAGATATTACACAACCCCTCTCTTCATCCAGTTATGAAACATTAACTGCTCTGTATATTGTCAAATGCTTCACTTGGATGACTTCTTTTTACAACATTTACTGTACATTTTCACCCTTTCCCAACTCATACCCCTTTGAAAGTTTGCAATACGATTCATCTGTTTCAATAGGTTTATTAAAAAAGTCTGTTACAAGGAACAGACATACTTCAGGTAAAGCTGTTGATCTTGGATGCTCTCTGCTGGCTTTCATTAGATCAGAGATTCAATGAATCTGTTTGAAGGAAGGAACTTACACTCCCATAGTTATATCAGCGCATGAGAATTGAGTTGACTATACTACTGCACCATTACTAGTGTCAGATACCATTGTTAGTTCCCCAAGGAAGAAATGAAGTAGGTCTATGCATTGTCATTTTATTATTCTTCATTTAAAAAAAAGCTGGTTACCTTCCAGTTTTGACCTGTTCTTCAAAGTTTAAGGCATGGATTTACCTTTGCTTTCTTGCTTGGGATCATCATTAGAATATCACAGGTCTTCAAGAAGTGATACCATTTGCTACAGTGAGTGCATTATTGGTTGAAGGCTGTACAGTCTTGTATTTGCTGAGGTGCACTCTTGTAATCACACCAAGGGCAATAAACGGTGGCATAAATTGTGTAGGACTTCACATTGATATTGCCACATGTGGTATATTGGTCAGTTAAAAGAGGTAGTCTTCCCTAATGTTTTATGTTTAAGGACAACTTTCTAACTCTCGATCTTCAGCTACTTGGAATGTCGTTCTGGAGTTGGATTCAGTCTTGATTGACGAACATGTTCAGCGGCTGATCTATTCAAGACACAATCATGTTGCAAATGTGCTCTTGCTGTAAGTTTCAACAGCTTCATTAATAGTAAATTAAGTTAATTAAAAAACTGTGGACTTTCCTGCCTTCAAAATGTGATCTTGACAGCATTTTATTATTTGTTCTTGAACTGAAATCGTGATTAAAAGTTCTTGAAGTTGTCAAACATAAAATTTATTTCTCATTGATCTGTTGCCTACATAACGCACAATCTGTTGTTCCCATGTAGTAGAGTGTTAACCGGTTTTGGATTTTATTTGCTGTCCAATCCTGAAACTGCTCAAAATCTTAGGAAATATTTTTTACAATGTTGAAAACATAATAATCAAATAGATTTGAAATCTTCATTTCTTTTCTTGTGGAAAGATTGGTACTAGTGAATTTTGCTGCCATGTTTAATTGTTGATAGGCATTTGATATTTTGATAATATTCTCCCAATTAAGGAAAATAGTTAGGATTTTGATCTTCCTGCACTTTATTTTGCTGTCTTGTGGTTAAAGTCATTGTTGAATCTTTGTTGGTGTAGAGATTGTTGTTGCAGTACTAAAACTAAAAATAGCAGAAACTTCAACAGCTTTCAATGTAAAAGTTCAGATTTCGTTTACAATATGACATCTTCATTGATATGAAATGAAGCAGTTCCTTTTTTTAAGATCGCTTAAGGAGTTCCAGAGATCTATCAGTAGATCATTCTCAAAATGCCTTCTCTCAAGGAGACTCATTGATTTTCTGACTGCATCAAATGTACTTGTTGTGACGATGTGCCTAAAGATTTCACAAACCTTACTGTTTACCACTACTTCAAATTGCAATAAATGATTCTCTGTCATGATTTTTTTCCCCTTTTTCTAATCGATGTTCTACAAGTCTGTCCTGAAGAATTCTCTTCACTCCCCATTGTTAAACCTTGCTGTTGAGTACACTGATATTTGTTAACACACTGTTAGAACTTCCAAATGCTCAAGGATCAATTTTTTTTTCTCCCGGTGCTCAATAAATGGCCTCCTTTCCTGGGTACTCAATTTGGATTTCCTCACTGAGCTACTTGTGGCTTTTAACAGCTACTGCTCCTCTGGTTTCCCCTGTTTCTGACTGTAAAAGACTGACATTTCTAGTGTTCTCATGGTTTCTCAGGAGCAGTTTACAGAAGCAATGCCAGTGATTTATTGAAGTAGTGAGTGAGTTTTTTAAAATTCCTTTCTACTCCAGCAAAGACTCCCAAAGCTGCCATGATCTTTTATCAATGGTTTTATCTGATACTGTGTTTGGGTTCAACATAGCCTGGCCAAGGAGAAGTTAAAGTCAAGAATTACCTTTAGTCTTCGACTTCGAAGTAATACTATTTATTATACGTTAATATTAAATGCTGTTACACAGGATAAATCATAGATACACCGGGCTGTGATCCTTTTAAGGCATCAGGTAAGGATTAATCTATTTTGTGTTCATGTCCGTGTAGTTTTAGACTTTCAAGTTCCACTGCAATAGTAACACAATTTATTTTGAGTATTTCAAATCCTCAGTTATTACGTTCATGCTTTCCCATTCTCAAAAGTGGAGGTATAAGTATTAAATCTTGGCAGTGCAAATTACGGAGAAGACAAGAAAAAGTACAAAGAAGACGAAGTTAAAGAAATGTCTGCCCTTCAAAGTCTAACAACTATGGAAATATGCAAAATTTCATTGATGGCAATACGAAGAGGATCATATACATTTCATAGCTTTCCAATTGCGCGACACAGGTTGTCTGTCTAAGTTCTAATAAAAAAAAAACTGCACTATGAATGGGCCGATTTTGCTATTTACAACATGATTGCAGTTTGAACTCCAGGGATCAGAACACAAATGGTTTTCTCCCCAAGCTGTGCATTTTGCACACAATTTCCCAAACATTACCTTTTTGGAATCCAAATGGTGGTGGAATTAGACCAGTTTCAGTAGAATTTTCACGAGAATAGGAACTTATTTTTTGAGCGTCAAGTCTTAATAAAATAGACACTAAGAGCTCACCTGCAATAAATAAGTTAATGTAAGTTTAGTATATTCATAACATTGATGCACAGATGTAATTGTGAGCCAAATATTGCTCTTTTATATTGTACCTCTGATCAGAAATTAGTTTAACCCAGAACTTCACCAACATGACTGGGATCGTGAAGCTGATCATTTCATTTTGATTAACACAATGAAAATTAAAAACTTGTACAAGATAGTGTAAATTGATTATGAAAAAAATCTTAAAGAGCTAAGGAGTATGGCAGTGCAGGATATATAGTAGAAAATAGTGCAAGACAAGGCAAAAAAAAAGAAAAAAAAACTTAAAGCAGTTTGTGTGACCCCAAGGTTAGGTTTCGGAAGTGAAGCAGGACAGAAAATATATTCACTTTTGATCCCATGTGATCTTATGGTGAAACAGCAGGTACACAGTTCTATTATTTGAGACTGAGAAAGAATATTCAGAAAGAAAACATCAGTGTTTAGAGAGGTTAATTAGGTTGTAGGATAAGTTTTCATTGATCTGTGTGGTATATTATGCTTGGCAGATGATGCAGAGATAGAACTAACGTCTATATTTTGTTACAACCAACTAAAACTTTTTTTTCAGTTTTGTCACTACGGGACATTAGATATTCTAAGGTCTCACAGCAGAGCTCAACTCTAGAAGGAAAAGTAAACCAAGCCAAAAAGCTGGCCTGGCTCATTACCCTAATTCCTTCCACATTAAAAATTCACTCTGTGAAAGAATTTACAGATAAGAGCAGAAATAGACCGCTTGGCCCCTCAAGCCTGCTCCTCCCACATTGCTGTCTACCCTGAATAATCCTTAACGCTCGAATCAAGAGTCTGTCTACCTTAAAAACATTCAGACTCTAAGTCCACATTGTGATGAAAAAGTGTTCAGAGACGAACAGTCTTTCGAGAAAACAAATTCTCCATAACTGCACAAGTGACCTCTCACTTTTAAAAACAGTAGCAGTTGAAGGCTCTCCCATCAGATGGGCAGCACATCACCTGGCTTAACTTTATTTTTCCTCCTGGAATTAGAGGTCAGTATTATGGAAAATGAATATGGGCAGCACAGTCATTATTGTGGGTACAAGTGGGGATGGAGCGAGTAGGCAGTACAGAGGGCATGCACTGCTTTCCAGGATTTGAGTCGGTGAAAGCAAGTGGGGAAGATGTTGCAGGCAGTCGTGAGAGTGGTAATACATAAGCCTCGTTGGGAGGTGGATCCAGGAGCAGAGAAGAAGAAAGAGAGGGCATGTGTCAGGTATTGGAGAGAAGATGGTGGTACTTCTGCTGGCACAATGAAAAAGTTCACTGAACTTTCAGCAATACTAGCCATTTGTTCAGACTGCTTTAACCCAGGTGGCAACTTCAGACTAGGTTGACAAGGTCTGGTATGGTGGCTTCCACTGCTGGTCCTGTCTATGTATCACTTCAACCAGCAAGAGTTCCAGGCACCTGCGTGCAAAACACAGCACTGATTTCACCCTGCGTGCCATGTCCTGATCAAATGTCAGAAACCATGCAAAGCAATTCTGGACTGACAGTGCTTGTCAGTGCACACACAATGGGCTATTAAAGACAGTGCCTGCTCCAGGGATGCCTGTCAATTGCAGGATATCCAGCGAATGGCAAGTTGTTCCAGGAATAGTGCATGGTGAGCAGAGGTGAAAAAAAAAATCAGAGGTGATACATGCCATAGGGGCAGGATTGGCAATTAACCCAGTGAGTTTGCCAAGATTCAGCAAGGAAAACTACTCAGCTTTTCAAAAGTCCCTCAACAAACGCTACATAAAACTTTCACTTGGCCAAAATACTGCATGGTTCAGCACAATATGCTTTTGTTAGATAGGTGCTGGGTCCACTGCCACTCGTCATTTACATAGACAATTTGGAGGAGAATACAGACGACATGGTCCCTAAGTTTGTGAATGACATCAAAACTGGTGGTATAGTGGACAGTGAAGGTTGTTGAAGGGTATAGTAGGATGTTGATCAGCTGGGTCGGTGGACTGAGGAATGGCAGGTGGAGTTTAATTTAGATAAGTACCAGGTGTTGCATTTTAGTAAGACAAACCAAGGCAGAACTTACACAGTTAATGGTTGGTTCCTGGCAAGTGTTGTCAAGCAGAGAGATCTAGGAGTGCAGTAACATAGTTCTTTGAAAGTGGCTACACAGTTAGGGTAGTGAAAAGTACAAGAGCTGGGACTGCAAGTTAAAGTTGTGTAAGACATTGGTAAGGCCACATTTGGAGTATTACGTACAATTCTGGTTGCCCTGTTAAAAGGAAGGATATTAATAAACTGGAAAGGGTACAAAAAATAGATTTACAGTGATGTTACCGAGACTGGAAGATATGAATTATAAAGGAGAGGCTGGATAGACTGGGATTTGTTTCCCTTGGAGAGTTGGAGGTTGAGGGGTGACCTTATAGATAAGGTAAATAAACAGGATCTTTTCCACAGGGTAGGGGAGAACAAAACTAGAAGGTATAGTTTAATGTGAGAGGAAAAAAGATTTAAAATGTACATGGGGGCAACCTTTTCATACAGAGCCTGGTGCATATATGCGATGAGTTGAAGGAAGAAATGGTATAGGCGGAACAATTACAACATTTAAAAGACATATAGATAAGCACATGGTCGGCATGGACAAGTTGTGCCAAAGGGTCTGTTTATGCACATATAACTCCGTGACACAAAAACAGACAATTCACATTTTCCCGCATTCACTCCTTTTGCCAGATCTTTGCCCACTCACTCATCCTCTCTAAATTCCGTTGTGACTTCTTACAGATTCTGTTCCATCTGTTGAAATGAAATCCTGGTTAAATACTGCATCCTTGTTACCACTGCATAGAATTTACACTCTAACCATCCTACCATCACTGAAAATCTTTGTTCCACAGAAAGGATCAATTCTGCAGGTTAACTCATACAATTATACCAATTGCTCTTTTGTTTAATAACTTGTCAAAACACTAATTTTGGATACAACGTTATGCACCTTGAACAGGTGTAAAAGTCTGAGCAAATATCCAGTATTTGGGACAGCTCAGTGACGTTATTAAATATTTTTAGAAGCTCTTCACATAATTGCAAGTTATCTATTTTTCTGAAATTTTGTACATCAGGATATTGTATAAACTTTGAGGCCTTATTTTAAAATGCCAGAAAAATCATTGTGCATTAGTCAAATGGGAACTGAAAGGGATTTGATGGTTTTAATAATTTACACATCTGCCTGTCCCAGAAGTCCCCACAGTCCTGCATAATCCAGGCTGCGCTCTATACAGAAGAAGATGGATGTCACTTTAACAGGCTTGAAAGCAAGCCTTACTGATGAGCAAGAGATGAATTTTGTAGTCTAAATTGCACAGAGAATGATATATAGCTGGTGACATGAGTTTCATCCAACTGTCATTCGCTGAAACTATGTCCCATGTATTCTAAATCCTCTATAAAAAAAACTGTTTCTGATGTTAATGAACAATCCCAGGTTGCTAAGCAATAATGCTGCGTAATACCTGTAGTGCTGAACTTAATCCTAAAAACAAAAAGGCACAGTACAGCACCCAGGATGACGTACTCAGGGGAAAAAAGTATGATATGTTCTGAAGAAATGTGAGGGAAATGAGGTTAAAAACAAAAAGGTCTTTTCAGCAAATGAGAAACCAGAACACTGTGGTCAGACATAGAACCTTTCCATGTTTAAAAAAAAGGGAAGAATGATTCCAAGAGGTAAGAGTGGCAGAATTTTGAGATCATGAGGAAAGTGAGTTAGGAAATGTGATCAGCAATTTTAAGCACAGAGGATACGAAAATCCTTATAAGATGGGGAGACTTTGCCACGGAGTCAACTGTGATAAAGCAGTCATGAGAAAGCAGGTCAAAAATATAATTCCATTGTTAAAGAAAAAGAGTCCTTTTTTATTTACCTTTTTCTTCAGTTTGGTATAATTTGGGAAGTTACTTCACACATAGCTGCCTCAGGATTACAAATATATCTTGGTATTTTGAGCCCCTTCATCAAGATATGTGACTAGTAAGCTCTAGGAGCTTGGTCCTTGCAACTGCTGTGAGTAACAGAGGTTGAATCGACAGATCGAGTGATCTCATTTTTCTCCAAGTTCATAAATGATGGAGACAAACACAAGTATTAATACTCACTGCCCAAAGAAGGGCAGAAACCCATTGGCTCTGAGGCCACCTTCAAAATTTGTCCACATTCCACACCAATCGCACCACACATTGACTGTAACTCATCAGCTCCTATATCTTCAGAATTCAGAGAAGCAAGATTTTCATAGCCCATTCAAGGGTATGGGTGGAAGATTTATTTTAAATCGAGAATAATGACAGTAGCACTGTGATGTGCAATCCAAATGTAATTTGATGTACATAGAGTGGAATAATTAGAAAAATAAAATGTTGGAACAGGATGAGGTGAGTTGATAAATAAATTCATCGTAATTCAAGTTAACAGCAGAATTTTAGGTGATACAGTAGATAGGCAAGAGAGATGATGGTATTGCGGTAATGGCTCCAGAGTTTTGATCCAGAATCTTGGACTAATGTTTTGGGAACTTGTATTTAAATTCTACTACGGAAAATGGTGAAACTTGACTTAATATCTCGAATAAAAGGCTCACCTATTAGTAACCATGTAAGGGATATCAATTGTCACAAAAACCCATATAGTCTACTCATGTCCATTAAGGGAAAGGAAATCTGCCTGGTCTTGCCTTGCTATGATTCCAGATATAAAGCAAAGTGGTTAACTCCTCATTGCATTCAGGGCAATTAGGAATGATTCTATTCAATGACATCCACATCCCATGAATGAAGTAAAAAAAAGGCAGCAATTGCTGGAGTGAAAGGGAAATAATCTCTTAGACAAGAGGGTATTTGCTGACCTCCAGGAAATATAGGGGAATTTGAAAGCAATCCAATAGAATATTAATTAGAGATGCACAGGGATTACAAGGAACACCTTGAGGGCGACAGAGTGGCACCTACCAAAATCTTTTATTCCACTCTATATGTATCAAATCACTGCTTTAATCACAGTGAAGGATGCAACAAGGCCTTCAAACATTGAATTTATAATCACTCAACATTCAAATAGAACACAGCATGGTGGCAGTAGGAACAGAGGAGGTACCTAATAATAAATCACTGAATGTATAGCACAAAGGAGGATCAAAGTGTGACAAAATGTCACATTTCTCTTTTAGGAGCATCAATTCTCTTGCTTGCCACCCATAGAGTCACAAATGAAAGGAAAGCAGACAGAAGTGAAATGACAATTTTGGCAAGAGCCTGGAATAAAGGCAGATGCTGGAGGGCGCTGGAAAAAAAATAGCCTCCAGCCAGAAATTATGACAGTTAGCTGTGGATTTTCAGAAATTCTAAGCAACCAAACCAATTTGTCTTTGCTTCAGACTGATCAAAACAGCAGGTGCAATTGGCAAGACTTTTTAAAAAAAAACGAACATGACATTGTAGCTTTGCATGCATCGTTGAATTGACATACAGAAGTCAGATGTTAAATTCACACCAGTATGTTAAAATGAGTTATTTCACTAGCCCAGATAGAATGCACCAAGTCTCAAAGCAACAGCTGGATTAGGGAGAAGCAGCTAAGTATTTGTAAATCCAACCCCAACAGTTTAGGATTGAGCCAATTTAAACAGAGACTAGCGGAGTGATGTGTTATGACGAGTGATCATTAGAGTACACCAGAGAGTGTGCGGAGTGTGTGAGACAGCGCGAGCGAGAGTGCACGTGTGGAGTGAGTGAACAAGTAAAGGAGATTAGCTCTGTAAGCAATGTTGGCTAGTGATGATTGGTTAGTTTACCTTGGTCATTTAAATAGAACCATCATAAACACACAATCCCTACAGTGCATCAGAGGTCATTTTGCCAATCAAGCATGCACCAAATCTCAGAAGAGGAACTCAGCCCAATTCCCGGCAGCCCTGCAAGGCCTACGGCTAATCCACCTAACCTACACATCCCTGGATACCACTGAAAATTTAGCATGGCCAATCATAATCTGCACATCTTTGGACAGTGTGAGGAAACTGTAGTGATTGTAATGAGGTCATGCAGGTGGACCTCAGTAGAATATAAGCTCCCTGACTGGGGCTGTTATCCTGGTCCAAATCAGGAAGCTCTGGCTGACAATATAAACAGGCATGTCAGAGGTTCTGCTCCTCTGAGGAAGCTAGATTAGTGTCAAGTGTTTTCCACGTGTAGAGAAAGGGTGACTTGGTGATAGGATGCCAGCCTCTGTGGTGTTACTTGAGAAACCAGAACACCTGATGGAAAACCATGCAGACACAGGGAGAATGTACAAACTCCACACAGAGAAGTATCCAAGGGTGGAACTGAGCCCATGTCCCCACCACAGTGAGGCAAGCAGCGCTAACCACAGTGCCACCATGCTGTCCAAAAGGTCAGCAATAAGTCCAGTCTGGGCAAATAGATGACTTTGATATTAAGAGGAGCAAATCAAAAAAAAGGGACTTCAGCAGTTGGACATTTAGGTATTAGGACATTTCTTGCTATAAAACTGTAAGATTGAAGGATCTGTGAGACGCAGATAATCAAAGGAAAAGTAACATGAGCATGTTGTAAATTGTCTAACACAGGCAAAAGTTTCAGACAGAAAATGATGTTATTTTATGATCAAACAATTTTTTTTAATTCATGCTTTGGTTTGAGACTAAAGATTCCCAGTTGATAAATTGAGATAGTTTTGGTGGAGGAAAACTGTTCACCAGGCAAAATGAATCAAAACACAGTTAAAATATTAAGCTCCGAGTACTTCACTTTTTCTTTCTGAACTTGAGTGCTGCTCTCAATTAAAACATTCCCTGTATCATTAGGTTGACTGTAAGGATCCCCCTTGGCTGTAAAGGCTGAAGTCCTTTCTCTCTGCAAGCCTATTTCACATACAACTCTCCCAACTTGTGCAGTCTAAAACAATTGTCAGAGTGTTCAAATCAATTGCATAAAATTATATTCAATTCAACACCAACTTGACAACATCAGTCAGAATTGAAATTACAACTCAGAGAACATAGATTCTCTCCTTCGCTTTTGTTTCAGCAAACATAGATAAAGAATCCAACCAGTCAACCATACCACATCGAAGATGTGCTGTAATATTGACTGTCGGAGGCATCACCTCTGGGCTGAGGAGCTGGAACATGGCCATATCTGCCAGTACACGTCAACAGACTGTGGTACTCAGAAATCCTGACCAATGGTCATCCCTCAGCCAAAGAGTGAACAGCATTTAGAAGATTAAGATATTTCTTTAACAGAGAGGGATAAAAAAAATTCTCATCACCAACTACTTTGAACCTCTCTCCCCTGATACTCATGGACTGAATACAGAAGAGGCCATTATTACAAACTACCCTTCACTGTCCTTGCATTTACTTCAAAACACCTTACAGTCAAGTCAAATGTCTTGGGAAGAAAATGGAATGCTGCACTTGAAGACTGAAGCATTTAAAAGTAAGGAGGCCCACCCAAATTTGTTAGAAATAAATCTGTTTCTGAACACTGTTGAAATACAAACTAAAATCAAGCTTTTGGACAAGTTAATTAACAATAATTCATTAGACCATGATAGACAGGGTAAACTTTGGTTGAGGAAAAACATAACTTGAATGTATTCCACACTTACAGAATTTGGTCATGTTTGCAGCCATCAAAAAAAAATTAAGATTATTCCACTTGCGAGTGAAACCAAAACTAGGAATCATAAGATATTTGCTCATAAATCCCATGGTAAAGTCAGATAAAAAGAAATCTTGTAGAAATGTCTTCACTCAGAATGGTTAGAAGCCAGAACTTGCCACAAGGAATACTGGGGGCAAATTGCATTGTGGGATTTAAGTAGAATGGAGATAAACACGAGAGAAAGAAGCAGGAAAATTTGTTGGGCAGGTTAGGTGAATGAAGTGATGAAAGGAGATTTGCATGGAGCACAAGCATCAGCATGGATCTATTGAAACAAATGCTTCACCATTTTTGGTCATGTTATGACAAAGTCTGGAGAGATGAATAATCTCTTTGCGCCAAAGATTCGTATTGCAGAATTTTAATAATTTTAGCTAATACATATCAAACATGCATTAAAGCTCTGAAGAGCAAGGCAAAAGGAAAAATTGAATTAAAAATCAAATTGCAAAATTAAGGAGTTGGCTTATTGTCAACTCCTTCGAGTATATAAGAAAAGGCTAAAAGCAGTCCTAAATTCTGTTATGTACACACACACTAGCATGCAAGCAAACAGAATAAAGCTATAAGGAGAGGGAAGTCGGAATTGAAAAAATACATTTTACTGAATGCAGTAAACATTTTAGTGTTAATTTTATGGTTCTCGTGGGGGTTGCAGCCAAGTTGGTTTAGATTTCTTCTGGATTGTTGTACAAATGAAAATTTCCCTTTTTTTTTAGTTCCCTGGTTTATAGATGATCATCTCTCCGAGTGTATCATGTCTGCAGAATAAGGTGCGCCACATCCAAAGAGAGAGAGATCACATTTTCTTCTTGCCCTATGGAGCAAAAGCACAAGCTTTTAATCATGGTTTCCCATAGGAAGGGAACTCAATGGTAAATACTGATTGTTGGCCCATGACAGACTCCATACATTTTTTACAATTTTGATGGTTTATCTTCAGAGATCTCCAATTTCCTCTGATACAAATACTGGGGTCAGGGCAGGGGTAGAGTTTGAAGGGTTCAATTGGCCTCTTTGCATTACAATTTGAAGTTGGACTTTACTCCGATAAACACCTGTTTTTGAGAAGTTTCACCCCCAGTGACATTTGAAGGTGTCATTATCAGCTATACATTGCAGGTGATGAATTTCAATGCTCAGTTAATCATATTCGGATAGCCTTTACAAAGGTGTCCTAGACAGTTCCAACTAGGTCATTTAGACATTCTTTTCTAAATTCTCATTAAACTTGGGTTACTTTGAGGTCAGGTCATTTTGGCAACCATTTTAAAGTGCTCGAGCTCATTTTTAATTGGTTTCTCTCAAACTAAGGTCTTAAAGCTTTTACATGAGTCAAAGATTTTAAGATTAATGGTCCATAGTTTAAATCATCATGACAGTAAATAGGATGTACACTGCACTTGGTTCAATCAATAATCTGAATTCAAGACAGAGATTGTATAGCCAAATGCTTTGCATTCTCATTTTGACTAAAATTCACCTCATGCAAGAGTTTAAAACAGAAGCTCGAAATACAAGTGTAAAACAAGAAAGTACAAAACATTGTTCCCATCAAGAAACCTAAAATCATGTTTAGTCAAACAGTCAGTTTTTATTGTAAAGCTTTTAATTTGCTCAGGGAGCTAACCGATTTAGGGTCAACCAAATCTATCCCATTAAAAAAGGTATCTCAACAGGAACTCATATCTCCATAGTAAAGCGTTGATACTGATTAAATTGCAACATGATTACATGTATGAATATTAGCTATTGGAATTAAAGTGTGTACTGCCTCAATACTTTCAATGGAACTAATTGCTTCCTTTGAAATATCCGAACCAAAATGTGCGTTCTGAAGTATATAATCATGATAATAGATTAAGTGTGGAGATTTCAGGTGCAGTGATAAGATAGATATTTTCCTGTATTTGTTCACAGAAAGGTTTAACTCAAGTCTGACTGGATTTTTGCAGGAGTGGGATTGATTTGGAAGTCCTTCAAAATGGAGAGTGGGTCCTATTCTCAGGATTTCTACTGCCATAATTTCTCAAAACAGCAGATAAGGGATTGCAAATCTGCGCCTTATACTACTGACCTGGTTGGTTCCATTTCATGGATGTTCCATTGTAGATCTATCAAGGCAAAATAGACAGCCAGATATCTGTTCCTCCAGATGATCTTCTGATGAATGCTAGGCTAAGCAGCAAGACAATTTAACGGATTAGTTCACCACAGAGGTCTGTTTGCACAGGTTGAAAGATTATGGTAACCTTGACTGACCTCTGAGGTTGTGACCTATTTTCTGATGGGTTTGTAGTTTGAGTCAGGAAATTTCCTGACTTGATCTTCTTGTGTCAATTCAGTACAAGAACTCTATGTTACATTCAAATTAACTTGTACCAGTCTGAAATTTTCCTTATAGCTAATTTCAACAGCCACGAAGACAATACAATGCTTTCATTCTGAGAAAGAATATATGTAAAATGGGTAGGGTTAGTAGTTAATTTGTTGTCACATTTTCAGATTTCTTACATAGTAACTAGCACAGCACTATTTAATTGATACTTTAAACAGGGTATCTTCTCAATATACACTAATTGTGGAGATAATGGGGGTCTGGGGCAGTGAAGAGGGGGAGGTTAGCTGGTTTTATTGACACGTGGTGGTGAATCTGTTTGAATACTTAATCCGTCCAATGAAAAGTGCAGTTTTGCCCACAGTAAAAACAAAAGCTTAGGTTTGAACCACCATCTATATGATGGAATGGGGCAGTGGGCACTCAACATAGTATCACAGAACTTACCATGGCATTCTTACCACACTCCTGCCCGATCCATTTTAACAACACAATTTTCAGAGTCAGCAGTGGCAAAAAGCTTTAGCAGATGGGGCGTTAAAGGTACACAAGAGGTAACACAGTGTGGAGCTGGAGGATTCCAGCAGGTCAGGCAGCAGAGGAGTAGGAAAGTTGATGTTTCGGGTCAGAACCCTTCAGAAATTAAGATACACAATTTGTGTTTCATAATACAGACAACAACACTATTTTAACTACAAATCACAGGAACGCTATCCATCGCCTAACCAACCAGAAAATCCACCAGGATTGGAATCAGAGTCATGAACAGTACTTAAAGGCATTCAAATGCAGCTATGAATCAGAGGTTCATTGTGCTATGTGGAGTATCATTAGAGTTTAGAATCCCTAGAGCAATTTTTTCTCCCACATTTTATTTTGCCTCATACTGGTAGGGAGCATAATATACTTAAAAACGGGTGCGGTAACAAAGACATGCTTATATGAAATATAAAATACTCAGTTCTGCTATTTCCACATTCTGGACTTTTTAATTTAAAAAGGCAATTAATTGAAAAGGCCTATCACTCAAACAATGAAAACTGACTGGATGGAGCCTAAGGTGGGCAAAATTAACTTGCATCATTAGTTGGAGACATAACATCTCACTGGTATGGAAAGCTCCAGAGACAGTGGTCCCCATGTTAATTGGCCACTCCTACATCAAACCTGGAGGATGAATTCAGGAATAATGGCTGGGTCATTGAAGACCAAAGAGATCAACTATCATAATTATTTCTAAACGAGAAAGGAGAAGTTAGGGAAGACATTGTGTGTTCTTTGGAGAGAGATCACAAAGCCCAATTGTGTGTGAATGCTGGATTTGAATTTTCAGATGACAGACTGATTTCAGAAAGCAGGGGTGACTGCATTACTCTTTGAAATCTCTCTCGAAACTGTGTTTTGGACTGAAAACCAGCCAAAACATCCTTGCTGCTAACAGAATTTTAAAGAGACCCTGTCAGAGGGAAGGAAATGATTGGAGAAAATTCTTAGGGACAGGATTTACTCACCATTGGAAAAGAATGAACTTTTCCAGGATGGCCGGGGGGGGGGGGCGGGGGGTGGGTTTTATCTTAAACTTGACTGACTTTCGAGGAAATGTCAATGATAATTGATGAGGGTAGGGCAGTAGATATTGGCTTTATGAAAGCCTTTGACAAGGTCCCTCATGGTAGGCTGGTCCTGAACTTTAAGTTGCATAGGATCCATGGTAAGTTGGCAAATTGGATACAAAATTGGCTTGGTTGTGGAAGACAGAAGGCAGTTGTGGAGGGGCAATTTTCTGACCAGAGGTCTGTGACCAATGTTTTTTTTACAATGATGCAGTGCTGGGACCTCTGTTATTGCTATAAAAACAACCTAAATAAAAATGTAGATGGTCTGATTAATAAGTCTGTAGACAAACAAAAAATGGTGAAATTGTGGATAGTGAGGGAAAAAAAGTTAATCAGAAGGATACAGATCAGTTGGAAAGTTGGACTGAGAAAGTGCAGCTGGAGTTTAGACAAGTGTGAGGTGATGCACTTTGGGGAGGTCAAATGCACGAGGAATGCATGCAGTAAATAGCTGAACTCTTAGGAGTGTTGATGCACAGAGAGATCTTCGAGTCCACAGCTCCCCGAAAGTGACAGCACAAATGGATAAGATGGTTAAAATAAAGGCATATGACAAGCTCACCTTCATCCTTCAGGGTTTTGTATATAAAGTTGGCAGGTCATTTTGAAGCTGTATAAAACTATAGTTAGGCCATATTTGGAGTATTGTTGCAGTTCTGGTCCATAGGAAGGATAGAGAGGGTGTAAAAGGGGTTTAATCAGTAAGTTGCC
The DNA here is from genome assembly GCF_030684315.1 of Stegostoma tigrinum. NCBI lineage: Eukaryota > Metazoa > Chordata > Chondrichthyes > Orectolobiformes > Stegostomatidae > Stegostoma > Stegostoma tigrinum. The sequence goes on from NC_081375.1 coordinate 30,276,347, forward strand.
TAGAGAGAGATTGGAGAGTATTAGTTACAGGGAGAGGCTATGCAGCTTAAAAGTTCAGGACCAGCCTACCATGAAGGACCTTGTCAAAGGCTTTCTTAAAGCCAATATCTACTACCCTACCCTCAATCAATAGGGAGAGGCTGAACAAACTTGGACTGCTTTTGCTACAGTGTCAGATGCTGAGGGGCAACTTGACAGAAGTATGAAAAATTATGACAGGCATGGATAGCCGAACTTTGCCCCCACCCCGGTTGAAATATTAAATACTTGGGGCCACAGGTTTAAAGGGGAGAGGAGGAATGTTTAAAGTGAGATGTGTGAGGAAAATTGTGTTTATTACAGAGTGGTAGGTGCCTGCAGTGTTCTGCCAAGTGAGGCAGTAGAAGCAACATTTAAGCGCAATTTGGACAAGAGCAGGCAGGTAGTGTCGAGTGTGGACCATGTGCAGGCAGATGGGGTTACTTTAGAACAACCGCACAGTGAGCAGCACAGTAATGGTGGGTTGAAGGACCTATTCTTGTGCAGTACTGTGCTGTTCTATGTTCTTCCATCCTGGGACCAAGTCTGGTGAGATAAGGGGACCAAAACTTAACAAGGTGTTCCAAACATCTACTACCTCCTGCTCTCCAGTTTGATCAAGGTCAAGTCCCAGTCACCATAACCATTAACTTACTTGTTACGCAATACTTCCAAAGTGCTTCTTGAACAATAATGCCATTTTCTAGTTAACACAGGAGACGAAATACTGCTTAACAGGGCAAGGTTGACCAGATCGCCACATTAATCGACTACTTCAAAATTCACGAAGAGATAGAACACATGAATGAAGCAATTGCAGATTTCCCTCAGGTTTTTGAGTATATATGTAGCTCGGGTTGTGGATGGTTGGCTCACCGAGCTGGTTCATTGTTGCGGAGATGTTTCATTATCCTGCTGGGTAAAATCATTAGTACAGTCTCCAATGAAGCGCTGTTGTGTTTTCTTGCCTGTTATTTAAGCTCTGGAGTCCATTGAGCTGGGCTACCTCATTTCCGGTTTTCCTTTGCAGTGCAGTATATACAGGGTCTAGCTCTATGTGTTTGTCGATGGCCTTCTTAGTGAAGAACCAGGCCTCTCAGAATTCCCGCACTTGTCTCTGCTTGCCCTGTCCTGGCATCATGGTGCTGTTTCAATCAAACAGGTGGTTTTCCTTAACAATGTGGATTAGATGAGTGAGTATTGGTTGTGTCTTTTTGTTGCTAGTTGATGTTCATGTATTCTTGTGGCTAAATTTTCTTCCTGTCTGTCCAATTACACAAATGACATCAGGAAGATAGTGCACACCCTGACACACATCATGCTACCTTACATTAGGAACACATCTGAACTGACCACAAGACTCCTATGACCATTGGGCATCAGAGGATCACACAAACCCTACGCCAACTGCTCACCCGAACCAAAGACCCACTACCCACTATGGACAAGACCAATGTCTTGTCCAAAGAGTCCCTGCAGAGAGTGAGGCAAACATTACACTGAACAAACAAGAAGGAAAATAGTCACAAGAGTATAAGAACATCAACTAGCAACAAAAAGACATGACCAATTCTCACTCATCTACACCCAAATGGATAAGGAAAACTATCAGTTTGATTGGGATAACACCAGGATTCTGGAACAGGCCAAGCAGAAATAAGCACAGAAATTCCTAAAGGCCTGGTTTTCCACTAAGAAGGCCATCAACAAACAGAGCTAGACCCTGCGTATTCTCCACTGCGAAGGAAAACCGGAAGGGAGGTAACCCAGCTCAACGGGCACCAGAGTTTAAATACCAGGCAGGAAAACACAAGGGCTTTTTAAATCGGAGGCTGCACTGATGATGTTACCCTGCAGGGTAATGAAATGTCTGTGGACCAACAAACCAGCTTGGCGAGCCAGCCAACCACAAGATTTCCCTCACATCCAGGCTTCTTGTGACTATAACTGCGGCCATCAGGGTCCTAGAATAACCAATACTTGCAAATAGTTAATACCTCAGTGTCAAATTATGGAAACAGGATTGCACAACATTTTGTGCTGGTCTGAGGTACCTGTGAAAATGCATCTTTCTTTCAATGGTACATGATTCGTTCAGTACTCAACCGTTCCAGGGCCATGTCAGGACCGCTGCTGGAATGGCTGCATCAGTAATGCTAGTGTGAAGAGAGAAATAAGTAGAGTCTGAGAACTTACAACGGGATAGTGCAGCATTGCAGCATACCCTTCCAATGGGATGGTGAACAGCATGAAAGCAGGGGATCTGCTCAGAGTGATGAAATAGGCAGCTATTGTTCAGAATGAGAGCGTGATTAAGAATGACATGCACCCCAGCTGCTTGGAGTTACTGGAACTCTTCATACATAAAAAGGTCTGGCCACACTCAAAGCAGATAAATGTGGGATTAACAAAGTTAGCTACATCAAAGAAGTCACACATGTCTATGTCTCAGATGGAAAAATGCAGCACTCTTTACTTTTGGCAATGCCACCGCAGGCATCTACAAGTGTACAGGTTTACACATTAACAGTTCAGAGTTTATGACTATTAACTTACTTCTCACCCATTCAATTTTTTTTTAAGATTTGCAATTTACAATGTTTGTGAGTCAAAATTCTCCTTCTCAAAGCCATAGCATTTTGTAAAAAATGCCTGTACATAATGCATCACTATATCAAATATGGCCAGTTCCCTCTTGTTGTAAAGGACCATTTGTATCTAGAACAGTTAACGGGCAAAACAAGATAAATTCTTTCCACCAGGATATAAAAGGACTGTGATATATATTCAGAGGAGGCATAAAATTTTAGATCTATCATTCAATTTAACAGCTTGTAGCTAAAGGTGGAAACATGCACTTAATCTGAAATGGAAATTGATTGGTTTGAGAAAATCACATATCTCAGAAGCCATGTAACTCGTTAAATACTAGCGTAATAAGCCTAATTATCGTTCATCAAGATTTAGCATTGCTTCTGCCAAAGAGTTCATATGGACATCCTTCACACATAGTATCAGTAACTTAAACTGATACCATAAAGGAGGATTGGTGACAGTGAATCTACCTAAAGCATCCTAGATGATTCCAACCAATCCAAAAATATCCAAGATGCTGGTAGTGTTGGAATTCAAATATACAAGACTTTTGGCAGTCACAGAAATAGAAAATGTTCTAAATAGGCAGTGAGGTTTCCTGTCACTATGATGAGTTACATGGTTTCTCCAGTGAATGGGAGAAATCAAATATCCCATTATATCTCATTGCTCCTGCTAGACATTTCCCTAATTTCCATTTTTACTTATTCCCTTATTCCAACAGTCAGGATATTATACACAAATCCCTCCAGAAATATCCTTGGTTCTAATCAGACACTTTTTCCTACTACTGACTTGTATTGGCTCAAATTTGATTCTTTGTGCTGCTGTGGTTTAGAGTCAGAGAGTCACAGAGTTGGTTGTATCTTTTATCAATAAATTTCCTCCTTTCTCAATTGCTTGGTTTTTTTTGGGAGGCTTCCATCTTTTGGAATATTTGTTTCTCAAATGGTGCACAGCTTGCAGCCAGGTCTTTGTATTGGGTGCTGTAATGAAGCCTTCGAATTGTACATCTAACTCATCACTTTACTTCCTACTCTCCTTTAATTAGTGTACAAAACTCAAACTTGTGCAATTGTCTCCATCCTGCCCATATGTCTTATTGGTGGCTTACTTACATTGATATTCTACACAATAATAAATCAATTTAATATTTTTAAATCATTTCGGTTTATGTTTAAACTGACTTCTATGTTACACCCTCCAACTTCTTCTGCTCTCAGGTTATTAGTATTTCTCCTTGTATACTCTACTTATTTGCTTTTCAACCCCAATTTCCTCATCCTTGGGCTTTTAACATCTTTCCATCAAATTCCTTCAATAATTTTTGTGGAATGTGCACAATCACATTTGAGAACCATGTGCCATACTGTTATAGTCCAGACCAAACCGCTCAAAACATATTAATAAGATAACCTAGATCCCAAATTTCTTATTTTTAAAAGGCAAATATAAAGCATTGTGTTTGAGAGAGACACAGTGAGAGTGAGCACAAGAGAGAATGAGTGAGAGAGGGAGCATGATGTCTAACAGCTTCCAACCACAACAGCTTCTGAAAGTTAATCTGAGGTCCTAGTTCTGTGGGAACTTGATCCTACTCCTTCGTGCTGTTTAAAATGTCCCAACTTTAAGGAAAAATTGCCAAGTTCTCGCAAGCTGTTTATGGGCTTGGAAATAGACTGCTTGGCACTTCTAACTCAACCTCTCTTCATAGAAAAAAGGACAAAATACAATTCTTACAGCTATTGTATTGTGACGATGTAACAAATTTACTTCAACCATATTGCGCCCATTCACAGGCAAAAGCATCATGATAGATGCGAACATATTTGCAGCTGGATTCCTTTATTAATTTGAATACTGCAAGAATGTATACATCTCCAAACTGAGGTTTAAACTAACAGAGCTCAATTAGCAAAAACCTAAAATACTGCAAAAGTTAAACAACGTGAAAAACCTCAAACATGAACACTGTTTCCCTTTGGACGAATACTGCCTGATCCACTGAGTGTTTGCAGCATGTTCAGTATTTAGCTCAATTAGCATCCTCTTCCATCTCTACTCAAGTTAGACACTTAACTGATCACAAATGTATCTTCGGGCTGAGTGAGTCACTTCTTTTATAGACCTGATTTTAATGTTTTTAAGAAACCAGAAACATCTGTCTCTGCAATTTATTTCCATAAAGATTTGTTCTGTTAAAATAGGAAGTGCATTTCTTTTGCATTAAGCAGACTGCTTCACAGTTTATACGCAACACATACATATCATCAGCAGATTAAGGTCTCATCTCTATCTTTAAAAATACTAATCTGTTAAATGATCATTTAAAATGGGTCGGTTTCATTTCATTATTCACTATGAATATTTAGCAAGAGTAAAATGTCATATTTCTGAGTAGTTAGCTCAAAAACACAAGCTTGTGAATTAAAATGATTACAATAAATTAGTTTCTGTACCAAACTATTTCCAAGTTCAAGATAAACAAGTATGTAAATGGATCTCGGTTCAGTTGAGTCCAATGTTAGGCCATTGACTGTAGAACTAGCTGGACAATTAGTTTAGGGTGATTAAAAATCAGTTTTTTGACTTCTCACTATGCAATAATAATAGAGTAATTTACAAGGATGAATTTTCACTGTAAGTCCTTCCCTCTACAAAAAAATATGATCAGATGTGTGTACGTCTGATCAGGACAACATAAGTAACCCATCCCCATTTGCCCTTAAGGAGATGGTGAGCTGCCTTCTTGAATTGCTCCAATCCATGTGCTGCCGGCACTCCCCCGCTGTTAGGGAGGAAATTCTAGGTGCTCCACAATTCTTGACCCAGAAACAGTGAAGGAATGGCAGTATTTTTGTAAATCAGGATGGTATGTGGCTTGGAGAAGAACTTCTAGGTGCTGTCCTTCCAGGTTTATAAAGGTACTGCCAAAAGGAACATGGTGAGTTGCTACAGTGTATCCTGTAGAAGATACACACTGCTGTCAATGTGTGTTGGTGGTGAAGGGAATGAATGTTCAAGCTAGTGGACTGGGTTACTGTTTTGTACTATGCGGTGGTAAGTCTGTTTTGTACTACTGGAACTACAGATCTAGGCAGGTAGAGAGTATTCCACCACATTCTTGACTAGTGGCTTTCAGATGGTGGGCAGGCTTTGGGAAAACAGGAAGGGAGTTACCTGACAAAGACGTTCCAGCTTCTGACCTGCTCCTGTAGCCACAGTAATTATGAAACGCTAGGTCAGTTCAGTTTTAAGTCTATGCTAACTCCTAGGAGGTTGAAATCAGGATTACAATTATGGTAATTACAATGAACACAATGAACAAGGAATGATGGATTACATTCTTTCTTGATGGAGATGGCCATTACCTGTTACTTGTGTGACTCCAATGTTACTTGTCAATTATTTTCCTAAGCTTGTTATATTGTCCAGGTCTTGCTGCATTTGGACCAGAATGCTTCAGTATCTGAGGAGTCACAAATGGTGCTGGATGTTTTGCTTGTAATTGCACAAATCCCCACTTCTGGCAGAACGTTGAGGGAATGTCATTGACAAAGCAGCTAAGTTATTTGGGCCTCGGACACTCCCCTAAGGAAATCCTGCAGAGGTGTCCATGAAGTTTATGGGATGGATTAATGTATCAAATTCCTCAGTGTTGAATTTGGTTTTTATTCTCACAGGAGGACTATCACTTCAAAATCTATTTACCTGAATTTCACCATGGGACAGAGACAAATTAAGTTGGTTTTCTTGCTCTAATTAGATTGGTTTTGTCAGTGACTTTTTTCCCCCATCCTCCCTCATCCCAAATGCGCACTGTAGGTAGAATTTAATCCAGCCAAAGGACTAGGCTGGAGTCAGGAATGAAGATGGGTGAAAGTGGAGTGGACAGGGGGTGGTAAGGCTAGAATGCTTGTGGCCTTCCGCACTTGCTGCCATTCATTCAAAAAATAGGAAATTTAGACAATGAAAACTCCAAACAGAAATCAACTAAGCTTAATGGCTTCCCACTGGTATTGATATTCTACCAGCAGTGGGTAGAAGTTTGTCTGTCATATGCAGTGACCACCCAGTAAAGCTGGTGGTCTCCTGAATGGGCACCTGATGTAACACCACCCTCCATGATACTCTTAGCAATGGCCACTTTCTCAGCAACTTGCTGGGGACTGTCTGACTGGCCCTGGCAAGATAGCCCATTTATCTGAGTTCTTGGGCCTCCTCCATGTTTGCTGCTCCAGGCTTCCTGATGTGCCAACACAGGCCATCATTCCTGCTGGAACTTTTAGGATGGAAAGGCTGTTGACCCACTGATTGGGACAGAAGGCCAGCCACCAGGAGGTCATGGTTTTTTTGTGTTGATAAAGACAGTTACAGCTGGTGTAGAGTTACCCCCAGCTTTCTGTCCTAGTGTTCAGTTCAGCCCTTTATTCTTGTACATTAAAGTGGTACAACTTTATTCAGTTGTTCAGATTTGGAATGTGCTGCCAGGGAGAGTGGTGAAGGGCATATTCCAGTGTAGGTTTCACAAGAGCGCTAGATATAAATTTGAAAGTGCTAAAGTTTGAGGACTACGGAAATAGAGTAGAGAGTGGGATGAGCTGAGTATTTCTTTTGAGAGCCAATACAGGCATGATGGGCTGAATGGCCTCCTCTACACAGTAAAATGTTATGAATATAACTGGGGATATCTGAGATTTTTTGTCACGAGCTCCATTAAACCCTGTTCCATAATGCAATGGCTAACTCAATACTTAAATTTCTGTGGATGAGAAACTGTTCAACAAGTACATTCACGGTCAGACATGGGCAGTGGCTCGGAACAACAAAATGTGAGCCTCTGCCATTCTTCTACTTTGCAATTGCTCAAGTGCTCAATTCCTCGTATTCTCTCCATGGATTGATTGGAGATCTCCTCTTTTAATAAGCAGGCTGAACATCACACACTGGTCTTCCTTGCTGTAGATAAACTTTTACAAAAGAAGGTTGTCTTCAAGTGACTGCGAATTGCTCACAAGGGCTTCAATTGACCTATGGCTGAGCCAGCTGCCTGACACTTATCCTGTAGCCAGTGTAAATCGAGAGATTGGATCAGTGTGGGTAGGGCACGGGAGGCACTACACCAATGCCATGGTGCTCAATTCTCGGCCAAACCCTGCTGCAATCCTGCCCCTTTGGGCTGAAAAATTCTTACTTATCTTGATTCTCCAAGTATTAAATTATATAAATTAGGAGATCAATTGTATGACCATTCCACACACATGTAGTTAGAATGTCAAAAAAAACCTAAGTGTAAGCCACAGATGCTTGTGTATCCCGATGTACTCGTGATGCATTAACAGTAAACAATTTTGTATTTAAATGACCTTCAAAAAAAGTATGCAGAGAAGAGACTGAACAAGCAGCAAGTCTGTATTTGACTAATATTCCCATTCCCTTACTCGTGGCAATTCTTCACTTGGCCCAATATAGATCGAAAGCTGCTACTCTCAAAATATTAACCCAGATTGTGCCATCGTTAAATTTAAGAGCTAGTGATTAATGCTTTCAAGATTATCAAGTCAAAAGTGAAGAATTTCATAGGTAACAAGCAATTTACCTCAATGATATCATTTGTAATTAGAAGACAGAACATGGGTATTCGTTTTTATTTTTTCTCAGCAATATATAAAACCTAATAATGAAAGAGATTCTGCAAAGCAAAGTTAGACAGGGCTATGTACTATTGTCACTTGAGGCAGGGCAAGCGATGTTGCTGGGCTGTGGGGTGCAACTGCATTGAATTATAAATTTTACAGCACAGAAACACGCCATTTGGGCCAGGCAATCCTAACTATATGCCTGCTCCATGTGAGCCCCCTCCAATCCCTCTTCATCTCATCCCTTCAGCATATTTTTTAAAGATGCCTTTCATTTTCATATGATCATCGAATTTCCTTGAAGTGTCAATTGTGCTACCTGCAAATTCCACCCACTGTCTGGCCACAAACCTGACTGACTGCACTCTTGAACTATTTCCATAAACAAGGTGACCCAGTTTGAGAAGTGACTAAAAATATCTGCGTGCAGGACACACACACACACACTTGTATGCACACTAAATCTATTGTCCGAATAAGTTTGCCTACAAAATCAAGCATCAGTGGTGTCCAATAAAAGTCAGTTCTTCAAGAATTGGACTAGATTAATGTGTAATATCCGATCAACATGGCTGAGTTGGACCGAAGGGTCAGTACATCTCTATGGCTCCAAGGCTACGTGTGTGTGGTCAGTTCTGTTGGGGCGGGGGTGGGGGTGTGGTTTGATTAGTGGGGTGCAGAGGTGAGACAGAAGTTGAGGTGGTGCTGGGCTAATCCAGAATTTCAACTTTTGCACATCACAAGACAGATTCAGCTGAAACAAAAGAAAAGGTATTCAGAGCAAATAAGGAGAGCTAGTCAGAGGGGAAATATATCAGTGGCCCAGACACATGTTTGCAATCGTTACAGCATTGTATAACCAGATGCAGACAGCATACTATGCCTTTCAGCCTTCCCACTCAAGGGAATCATACACACAACAGCAGATTGCTCACATGACACGAGAATGATCAGCACAGTTAAAAGGAATCTAAATTTAAACATTTACCTCCATTCTGCAATCTTAAGAATACTGACCAGGGATTGATTGGAAACAGGACTACATTTTAAATTCAAGTATGCACAGGTTTTTGCCTATAACCATCTGCAAAGGAACATTACACATGATTAAAAATGTTGTGAAAGTAACATAATTAAGATGGAGCAGCTTTTCATTCTTTTGACAGCATGATAAATTAAAAGACTCTGCTGTTAGCACACAATTTTGAAGTTAGAACCAGGCTATGTGCTTTACATATACTGAGCTATATTTTCTGAAGTATGAAGGATCACAATGTTATCATTGAGTTAAGTAAAAAGTGTTGTTAAATTCCTCTAGAAAACTATCAAAGTGTTGTTAAAAAGCTGGACTAAAAGAGCTCTGTGCAAGGGCACAAAGGAACTAACTTATTTAAAACATAAAGCATGCATAAAATAAATATTCTTCCTTGAAAATAAAACAATTTTTGACAAGCTATCATGCTTGGAAAAACAAGTACATGTTCAAATATACAAGATATTTACAGTTGAAACAGTGTTTCTACCTTCTCCTACCCTTCCTAAAATGATGTGCGTCCTGCTTCATAAGATTGTAAACATTGATGAATAATTGCCCGGAAGATTATTTGAGGTCTATACCATTTGATAGTGAGTCTGAATGGTTAACTTCACTATATCTGTCTATATTCTTAAAATAAAAAAAAGTGTTCATATCATTTTCATGCCTTCGTATTGGAATGGAGTCTTTAACATTTATCTGTCCTTACATTTCAATGCAGGAAAGGAGGCCTTTTTCCCCCCCCAAATTAGCTAATACCTTCATACCACATTAGCAGTTTGCATTCACTTCACCATTCAGATATAGTGTCTTCTCAGACAAAAACTGCAAAAGGGCAACCGCACATAATGTAAAAAGATGTACACAGTTAAACTGGATGCAATTTATTCCAATAACATCCCACATACATGTGAGCAGCTAAAGCTAAAAGCTACCAAGTAAAATCAGGAGTTATTTATAAATCCCAAGTTAGCAAAGTCTTTCTTTAACTTTGACTATGCCTTTGGGCAAGTAATCATAATGTAAAAATGAGTTACTCAGCTACACCATGATGGAAATAAAGCGTGATATACAGCAGGTAATTACAATGTATAACAGAACTGTCCACTTCTCAGTAATGTCAAATACAAAGAAGCTCCATGTTCAGCTATTTGTCAGATTAAAAGCCATAAATAGGGTGGGACACAAGGAGGAGAAGGACAGAATGAGCTGGTGTGTGAAGGGGATGAATTTGACTTTAGTTCTGACATTAGGCTGAATTCTGAATTTCAATCCCAGAGGTAGCACCGTGGAGGAGATTTGAGGTGGGGGCCAATTAAGAGGCCACTTCCAGGGACTCTGTTCAATTAGTTCTGCAGCTTGAGGCTGGGGTGAGGGACAAGGGGTCAATGGGAGTGCTCAAAGCAGTGGATGGCTGGGAACCCTACTGGATGAGATAGGTACTGCGCCTTTAAGTAAGGCTGCCTCAAGAAGGAAATGCAGACCAAAAATGCCTCAAACTATATTGTGGCAACAGGTGCTAAAGACTGACTGACAATTGGGAATGGCTCTGTCTCCAGCATTACCATGCTGGGCTGCTTGACACCCCACCCCTTCTCACTAATCTCATGATTAGTGGTGTGGGTGGGGCAGTGCCATTTCAGAGTTTGGAAAATCCATATGATATATGAACACAGCTTTCACTTAGCACCTTCGTTGACTGCTCCCCTCTTTTCAAATGACATCCCCTGCCATCCCCAGCAGCCACCTTCCTGAAAATAAATCAAAGGCTAACACAATGGCATATTGGCTAGTCACTGAAAACTGCCGACCAGCTAACCTCCTTCTGTCTCGGGATGAAAATTCAGCCAAAAGGGCACCAGGGAGAGAAGAAAATCAAACAGATACAAAACATTGATTTATAAACATGAAGAACATTCCTTGCAATGTTTTGCTTTAAAACCTCAGAGGTGATCTTAATTCTGGTATCGCAAATGTTCACAGTAGTTGAAGTTAAAATGTTGTGAAAGATGATCTTTAAAAGGGAGGGTCTTACATCACTTTGATGCTATTGCACCCAGCTATTAGGTGGGAGGGTCTGACAGCAAAGCTAGACTGTCACTTTCGTCTTGCATGAAAAACTGCTTTGCATCAATACGAAAAAGTGGGAGAGCTCCAACAATCACAAATTTTCTATGATGGCAAAAAAAAACAGCTCTACAAACCTTTCAACTAATGTCAGAGTGATCAGGTGTTGGGAGTAGAATCTATGGAGACTTTAATAAAGGATAACAGCTTGTTGGTTAAAATAACAACTGAACATGCATTTGTATTGTCCACAATAATGTGTCTTGTTAATATGTCTTGTGCAGACTCTTTGCCGGTTTCAAGTTTCTGGTTACACTCACAGCACACAGTTTTAAAATCAGAACTTAAGCATGCACATTTGAGCCATCCAAACAGAATCAGAACTAGTTCATCTCTAATCTGTGCTCCTGCAGCATTGATCTCTTAGGAAGGTGCACCCTTCACTGTTGTATTCAACTGATCTAAAACTGTTTCTGAAATATAAATGTTACCTGCACAAAGTCATCTCTTGGAATTGCTGAGATCAGATCAGTTTACGTTCCTGAGCGATTTCCTTTATTCACACTGGCAACACTGAGGACTGCCAGACACCGAGTTTTTAATCCTGAAGTGGACAGATGTCCTTGCCGTTTCATTTAAGTTCTTGCCATTCATCAAGGCAAAGCTATTGTCCCAACAGATTAGCTACATGCCTGGGATTAATTTACATTCAAAGCATAGAGTGGCAATATTTTTGCATTAATTGTCATTGATAGTCTCATAAAAAGGTTCATCCTAGAAGTCAGTTCAAAGGTAAGCAGTAAAATCATGTGGTAATACATGACTGAACTGTTTGAAGTGCAGCTTTGTTTGTATAGCACACAAATTGTAGAAACAGAATGTGGACGACATGTAAAACTCAATATAAAATGTCAAGAATTTGAAATAAAACTGCTACAGTTTCCTCTAACAAACTAACTCCCATGGTAGCTTGTCAAGAAAACCAGTTTGTAACTAGACTAAGAATTGATGTTACCTTTCTGGCATCAAAACAGAGTTATTTTCTGTCTGAAATACAATGTTGTCAAAGCAACAGAGTTCCAACCATGATCAGCTCACCTCAGTTGGAACATTTTCATTATTAGATTCCACCACAAGAATTTAGTCAGTTCCTGTAATGGGCCCCTGAAGGCCGCACTACTCACTTTCAAATTCACACTTTATTGAACTAACGAATAGTCCTATAATTGAATTACATAGAGTATGCACACAAAACCATCCAATCTGACCAACCAGTCCAGACCAGCATTATGCCCCACTCATCCTTGCTCACTTTACTTTTACATGAACAAAGGGCAGGAGTAGGACATTGACCTCAAGACTGCTCTGCCATCTAATAAGACCATTTTAAATTCATATTCCTCCTCACCCCTGATAATCTTTCATCCTTTTTGTTTACCAATAATTTATTCATCTCTGCCTTTTAAAAAAAGGCAAAGACTCTTCTTTTTTCCGAAAAGGAGTTCCAAAGACTCGTGACTTTGAGATCATTTCTGTTTTAAATAAGTGGCCTCTTCTATTTTAAACAGCAACATGTAGTTCTTAATTCTTCCAAAAGAAGCTGCTCCACAATTCCTGTCAAGTCCCTTGAAGGTTTCATCTTTCAGTAAAGTCTCCTTTTCCTCTGCTAAAATCAAACAAATACAAGCCTGCCCTGTCCAATCCTTCCTCAAAGACAACACCACTATTTTGACAACTTCCATGTTTGAACTGCTTCCAATGCATGTATATCTTTCTTTTTAAAAAAACGGGGGAAAACCACTACTGTGCACAATACTCCAGATGTGGTCTCCAAATGTCCAATATAACCTGAAGAACAACCTCCCTACTTTTGTCTCCAAACTTACCTTGAAATAACATGCACTAGGTGTACTTGTATCTTAACTGTTATAATTCATGCACAGGGTCACCTAAATCCCTCTGCATCTTAAAGTTCTGCAACCTTTCAATCTTTAGATAATATGCTTTATTTTTGTTAGAAAAATCACATTTATATTCCATCTTCCATAACTTTGCCGAATGACTTAACCTACCTATATCTTTTCTGCAGCCAACTCGTGTTGTCTTATCAACTTACTTTCCTATTCATCTTTGTGTCATCACCAAAGCTGGCAACTGAACCCTCTGTTCCCTTTTTTCAAGTCATTTATATAAATTGGAAACTGTTGAAGTCCTAGCTCTCATTATGTCTTGCCAACGTGAAAACAGAATCCATTTATGCCTTGCCTCTGCTCCCTGTTAGCCAGCCAATCTTTTTTCCATGTCAAATGCTGCCCTGTATACCATGAGGTGTTTCCTTCTGCAATATCTTTTTGGCATTGTGTCAATTGCCTTTTGAAATCTAAGTAAATTAGATCCATTAGCCCCTCTTTCTCCACAGCACATATTACTTTCTCAAAAGATCGCCAAAAATCAATTAGCGATGATTCCCTTTTACAAAATCATGTTAATTCTGTTTGATTACCATGAATTTATCCAAGTGCCCTTTTAGTACTTATTGAGTATTATCTGCTAATCTTTTCCCTGCAACACATCTTTAACTGACCGTAGTTTCCTGATGTTGGCAACTCCCTGTTTGAAGATTTGAATTACATTTGCCAAGTTACAGTCATGAAACCTTTGCTAAATCTAGAGTTTTGGTAAACTGAAACCAATGCATCAACTATTCTACTAGGTGTTTCTTTCAATAGCTTAGAAGGAAGTCCATCAATGCCCAGGCTCTTGTCACTCCACAGCTAAAACAATTTACTTGGTTCCATTTCTCTGCTGATTGTAATTTAAGTTCTTACCTCCCTTCCACTTCCTGATTTAAATCGATGCTTCTGGGACGTTACTGACATCATCTATAGCCAAGACTGATGCAATACATGTTCAACTTCTAATATTTGGGTCTCCTTTCTCACAGACTAGTATTTTCCCCTCCTTAATTGTTATTTTAATCATTCTTTGCTGTTTTAAAGAGAAATTCAGTCTAACTTTTTGACCTGCTTCCTGTCTTTACACAATTGTATGCTTTTACTTGAAACTATTTTTCGCCTTTTTAGTTGGTACTTCCTACTTGTTGGAATGTATCTAATCTGTGTACCCTACAACATCTCCTTAAACATATGCCACTGCATCACTATTTCCCGATCCTTCAACTTAAATTTGCCAATTCATTTTGGCCAGCTGTGCTTGCATAACCACTATAATTTCCCTCATTTAAGTTAAATGAAAATCTCAGACCCACACTTATTCCCCTCAAACAGCATGTAAAATTCCATCATGAAATGGTCACCACTACCTTGCTGGTTGCTTCACTATGATATCCTATCTTGTTGCCCAACACCAGGTCTAGTATGTCTTGCTGTCTGAAGAATTTGCTGTGCTAAGGAACTACTCCTTGAAAACTATGTACTTCTCATCAAGGCTATCTTTAACTATCTGACTGTTCCAGTCTATATGTGGAAAATAATCTCTCATGATTATTGTTATGACCTTCTAATAGGCATAAGTTTTTTCTTCCGTTACGACCACACTATCATCAGTTTATTGTTAAGGAGCCTGTACACCACTCCAATAAGTAACTTCATGTCTTTATCATCATTTCCCATCTCTACGCAAATGGTTTCCGCATCCCTGGTCCTGAATTTAGGTCATCTATATCTCCCACACGAATGCCATTACTGATTAACAGAGCCACGCCTCCCATCTTTCCATGCTTCTTATCCTTCTGAAAACAAGGAGGTGGAATCTCTGGTCAAGAGGAAGAAGGCGGCTTATGTTAGGATGAGATGTGAAGGCTCAGTTAGGGCACTTGAGGGCTACGAGGTAGCCAGGGAAGACCTAAAGAGAGAGCTCAGAAGAGCCAGGAGGAGACATGAGAAGTTGTTGGCGGATAGGATCAGGGTAAACCCTAAGGCTTTCTATAGGTATTTAAGGAATAAAAGAATGACGAAAGTAAGATTAGGCCCAATCAAGGATAGAAATGGTAGGTTGTAAAATTCACAAACCAGAAGCCCCCCTCAGACCCATAGTGTCGCTACCTGGAACACCAACCTACAGATTAGCCAAGGAACTACACCAAAGACTAAAACACCTAGTAGAAGACTCCCATCACTACATTCACTCCACCCAAGAATTCCTGAACACCAAAGACACCAAGATAGAAGAGGATGAAATAATGGTCTCCTTTGATGTAACAGCCCTATTCACATCCATCAACATCAACCTGGCCAAAGAAATACTGATGACACTATTAGAAGAACAGAAGACACATACACCAGACACCACCAACCTCATCAGCAAGGACAACATCAAGCTAGTGGACCTATGCCTCACCACCCACTTCACTTTCAATAACAAAACCTACAGACAAACCAACGGTACACCCATGGGATCTCCGATATCAGGGTTCTTAGCAGAGGCAGTAATGCAGAGACTCGAACAAACAGCTCTGCCAATCATCCAACCCAAACTTTGGGTCCGCTATGTGGATGACACCTTGGTTATCACTAAACAAAACAAATTAGAGGAAACCTTCAAGACCATCAATAATACCCTTTACTGGCATAACATTTACAAAAGAGGAGGAAAACAACAACAAACTGCCATTCCTAGATGTCACAGTAGAGCGAACAGCCAATGGGGAACTTCAAACCAGCGTCTACAAGAAAACAACACATACGGACCAATTACTGAACTACAGGAGCAACCATCCCAACACCCACAAACGAAGCTGCATTAGAACATTATTCCAACGAGCCACCACACACTGCAGCACAGAGGAACTACGCAGAGCAGAGGAAAATCACCGATACAGCGTATTCAAAAAGAATGGGTACCCTATGAACACAGTCCGCCGATTCCTCAGCAATAAACCCAAACAAACAGACAAAATGGGCTCAGAAACCATAACCGCTCTCCCCTACATCAAAGACATTTCCGAAATGACTGCCAGACTACTCGGACCTCTTGGCATCAGGGTAGCCCACAAACCCACCAACACACTAAAACAGCAGCTAATGAACTGAAAAGACCCTATACAGACAACAAATAAAACGAACGTCATCTACAAAATACCTTGCAAGAACTGTGACAAACACTACATTGGACAAACAGGCAGAAAGCTAGCCACCAGGATACATGAACATCAACTAGCCACAAAAAGACATGACCCACTATCACTCGTATCCTTACATACAGATGAGGAAGGACACCACTTTGATTGGGGCAACACATCCATCCTAGGACAAGCCAAACAGAGACACGCACGAGAATTCCTAGAAGCATGGCATTCCAAACTCCATCAACAAACACAGTGGCTCCAAATCAATCTACCACCCCCTGAGAAAAAGAACAGGAAATGACATCACCAACCCAAGGAAACCTAACCAGATAAATAGAAAACGGGACATAACACCAGCGCTTCGTCGGAGGCTCACAGATGATGTTACCTAATATGGTGACAAAATGTCTGAAAACGAACCTTCCAGCTCAGCGAGCAAACTCACATCCAGAACCTCAACCTGAGCTACAAATTTTCCTCAAAACTTGCTGGTAAGTTGTGTGTGGAGTCAGAGGAGATAGGGGAAGTGCTAAATGAATATTTTTCAACAGTATTCACTCTAGAAAACGACAATGTTGTCGAGGAGAATACTGAGATACAGGCTACTAGACTAGGTGGGATTGAGGTTCACAAGGAAAAGGTATTAGAAATCCTTCAGAAGGTGAAGATAGAGAAGTCCCCTGGGCCAGATGGGATTTATCCTCGGCTCCTCTGGGAAATCAGGGAGGAGATTGCCGAGCCTTTGGCATTGATCTTTAATGCGTCATTGTCTACAGGAATAGTGCCAGATGACTGGAGGATAGCAAATGTGGTTCCCCTGTTCAAGAAAGGGAGTAGAGACAATCCCGGTAATTATAGACCAGTGAGCCTTACCTCAGTTGTTGGTAAAGTGTTGGAAAAGGTTATAAGGGATAGGATTTATAATCATCTAGCAAAGAATAAATTGATTAGGGATAGTCAGCATGGTTTTGTGAAGGGAAGGTCGTGCCTCACAAACCTTATTGAGTTCTTTGAGAAGGTGACCAAACAGGTAGATGAGAGTAAACTGGTTGATGTGGTGTATATGGATTTCAGCAAGGCGTTCGATAAGGTTCCCCACAATAGGCTATTGTACAAAGTGCGGAGGAATGGAATTGTGGGAGATATACAGGTTAGGGTCGGAAATTTGGCTTGCTGAAGGAGACAGAGGGTGGTAGTTGATGGGAAATGTTCATCCTGGAGACCAGTTACTAATGGTGTACCGCAAGGGTCGGTGTTGGGTCCACTGCTGTTTGTCATTTTTATAAATGACCTGGATGAGGGCGTAGAAGGATGGGTTAGCAAATTGCAGACGACACTAAGGTCGGTGGAGTTGTGGATAGTGACCAAGGATGCTGTAGGTTGCAGAGAGACATAGATAAGCTGCAGAGCTGGGCTGAGACGTGTCAAATGGAGTTTAATGCAGACAAGTGTGAGGTGATGCACTTTGGTAGGAGTAACCGGAAGGCAAAGTACAGAGCTAATGGTAAGATTCTTAGCAGCGTAGATGAGCAGAGAGATCTCGGTGTCCATGTACACAGATCCTTGAAAGTTGCCACCCAGGTTGACAGGGCTGTTAAGAAGGCATACAGTGTTTTAGCTTTTATTAATAGAGGGATCGAGTTCCGGAACCAAGAGGTTATGGTGAAGCTGTACAAAACTCTGATGCGGCTGCACTTGCAGTATTGTGTACAGTTCTGGTCACCGCATTATAAGAAGGATGTGGAAGCTTTGGAAAGGGTGCAGAGGAGATTTACTAGGATGTTGCCTGGTATGGAGGGAAGGTCTTATGAGGAAAGGCTGAGGGACTTGAGGCTGTTTTCATTAGTGAGAAGAAAGTTGAGCGGTGACTTAATTGAAACATATAAAATAATCAGAGGGTTAGATAGGGTGGATATGGAGAGCCTTTTTCCTAGGTTGGTGACGGCGAGCACGAGGGGGCATAGCTTTAAATTGAGGGGTGAAAGATATAGGACAGATGTCAGAGGTAGTTTCTTTACTCAGAGTAGTAGGGGAATGGAACGCTTCGCCTGCAACGGTAGTAGATTCGCCAACTTTAGATACATACGTGAGGATCAATGGTCGGCACAACATTGTGGGCTGAAGGGCCTGTTCTGTGCTGTACTGTTCTATGTTCTATTTAAGTCGTCATTGGACAAGCATATGGACATACATGGAATGGTGTAGGTTAGATGGGCTTGAGATCGGTATGACAGGTCGGCACAACATCGAGGGCCTGTACTGTGCTGTAATGTTCTATGTCCGATAGTCTTCAAGATCCGGGTGTCAATCCATGCCATCCTGGGGCCATGTCTCTTTAAAGGCTAACAGATCATCCTAATTTATTTCAACTTGCACTTTCACTGTTATTTTAAATCTCTTTACTTCCCTAGCTATGCAACTTGCTAGACAGTGACCCATCACTGTTCGGGTGCTGGCCAACAACAATGGTACAAATCTCACTTTCTCCAGTCTTGGTGACAGTGTCCCGCAAACCAGAACCCACTTCGCCTACACCAGTCTTTGAGCCATGCATTCTAATCTGATTTGCCCGATGCTCATTTATGCATGGCTCAGTGAAGAACATCAATTTCCTTCCACCTTATATGCTTGTGTGTAACTCATCTCAACTACTCCTGTCAATATTATATTCTGCAAAGACTCTGCCGACACAGACAGCAAGAAAAGTTTCTTCCAAATTTTGTATTTGAATTCTTTGTGATAAAGATCTGTGGCTTGTAGCTTTGCCCTTTCCCAAAAAAAGTCGAAAGAAAATCTGGCTATGATATTTTTGACCATCACCAGAATGGGAGTTGGAGGCATGTAGGGTGGAAAATTAACTCTGCTAGCTACCATGCCAGTTCTTGGGCTCCATTCTGCTTTGCAGCGACAGAATCATGACAGGCAGGACACCTACCCAGACTTGAGTGGGCTCATTTAAGTGCCAAACTGAGGATAATTAAAGGGAGGCTGACTGGCATTTTCTAGTCAGCTTCCACATTCTTACACTCACAGGTAGGTGCCTGGAAATGGGGAATTAGCTGAGCCAGCACAAGAGTAGGCCAAAACACCGTTCCCAGGAATAAGCAAGCACAAGCTGCTCTTCAGAGGAGCTTTCTCACATGGATCAGCAGCCAGACAAAAACAATTAATTTAAGGTGAAGAAAACTGAGAGACAGGGTGTTTTCATGTTGAAACACTCTTACTTACCTTCCAATACTGCCCGTTGCTCCTTTCAAGTTTGGAAGGCCTTCCAAATTCAAGAACATGCGCACAATTGACAGAGAATGGGAACAGCATGAACGTCCCAATGAGTGTTTCACCCTCGCAATGGATTCAGGACCCAAAACCAATCCCAATGTTTGTTTTTTTAACCACCATGGTAAGGGCAATCCAGCATTCTGTGAGTAAAAGCTTACATAATTGAAGAACCTGCCCAGCCATTCCTCAGCATTCTCTCAGGGCAAAAGGAGATCTAACCTGTTCACTCTTTCCAAATGAACAAAAGTGCGGAGCTGGATGAACACAGCAGGCCAAGCAGCATCTCAGGAGCACAAAAGCTGACATTTCAGGCCTAGACCCTTCAGAGAGGGGATGGGGAGAGGCAACTGGAATAAATAGGGAGAGAGAGAGGGAGGCGGACCAAAGATGGAGAAAAGAAGATAGGTAGAGAGGAGAGTATAGGTGAGGAGGTAGGGAGGGGATAGGTCAGTCCAGGGAAGATGGACAGGTCAAGGAGGCAGGATGAGGTGGTAGGTAGGAAATGGAGGCGCGGCTTGAGGTGGGAGGAAGGGATAGGTGAGAGTAAGAACAGGTTAGAGAAGCAGAGACAGGCAGGGCTGGTTTTGGGATGCAGTGGGGGGAAGAGGGAGATTTTTGAAGCTTGTGAAGTCCATATTGATACCATTGGGCTGCAGGGTTCCCAAGCAGAATATGAGTTGCTGTTGTTGCAACCTTCGGGTGGCATCATTGTGGCACTGCAGGAGGCCCATGATGGACATGTCATCTGAGGAATGGGAGGGGGAGTTAAAATGGTTCGCGACTGGGAGGTGCAGTTGTTTGTTGCGAACTGAGCGGAGGTGTTCTGCAAAGCGGTCCCCAAGCCTCCAAGATGATAAAAATGAGAGGCTGGATGAACACAGCAGGCCCAGCAGCATCTCAGGAGCACAAAAGCTGACGTTTCGGGCCTAGACCCTTCCCCAAGCCTCCACTTGGTTTCCCCAATGTAGAGGAGGCCACACCGGGTGCAATGGATACAATATACCGCATTGGCAGATGTGCAGGTGAACATCTGCCTGATATGGAAGGTCATCTTGGGGCCTGGGATAGGGGTGAGGGAGGAGGTGTGGGGGCTTCACAAGCTTCAAAATCTCTACTCCCCCCCCCCCCCCCCCACTGCATCCGAAAACCAGCCCAGTTCTTCCCTTCCCCCCCACTGCATCCCAAAACCAGCCCTGCCTGTCTCTGCTTCCCTAACCTGTTCTTCCTCTCACCCATCCCTTCCTCCCACCTCAAGCCGCACCTCCATTTTCTACCTACCACCTCATCCCGCCTCCATGACCTGTCCATCTTCCCTGGACTGACCTATCCCCTCCCTACCTATACTCTCTCCACCTATCTTCTTTTCTCTCCATCTTCGGTCCGCCTCCCCCTCTCTCCCCATTTATTCCAGTTCCCTCTCCCCATCCCCCTCTCTGATGAAGGGTCTAGGCCCAAAATGTCAGCTTTTGTGCTCCCGAGATGCTGCTTGGCCTGCTGTGTTCATCCAGCTCCACGCTTTGTTACCTTGGATTCTCCAGCATCTGCAGTGCCCATTATCACTCTTTCCAAACTTTTGTAATTTCACTGTCTGCTGTGCTCTCAGAGCTCAGCCAGCTGGTCACACAGACACACAGTCTTCTGGTTACGACTGACTACAAACAAACATGTACGAGGGTGGATTCTTCAAATGAACCATGCAGCAAATAGAGAAAAAAAGGTTATGATAGCATTTTAGTTGACATAAAATCTACCTAATGTTTGAATTCATGTTAGATTGTAGTACACTCAAAAATAAATCAGGTCATCTCATAGCCTCTTAAGGCAACAGACCAAGTAAACATGCCTTCAATGACAGTCTAAAAAAAATTGGTGTTTAAGACACTCTGACACACAAAATATGTAATAATCATGAAAAAACCCCCACTAAAACTAGACTGAAAATCAGGCTGGTCAGATAAAATAAAACATTCTATTTCCTTGATGGACGTTTCCCAAAAACAGAATTCCAAAATGGGTCACAAGTTGAATTATTTAAACTTGTAAATCCAAGATCGTAGATGAAGTGTACTTTCAAATGCTTAACTTGACACGTTACGGCCTTTATGTTAATCAGTGGTAATGATTTTCTATCTCAGCTCCAATTTATCTTCTCTTCCTCTCCTAAACGCATTGACTGATGCTATGGCACAATTTCACAGATGCTGACAACCTTCAGTATCTTCATCAGGCAGTCATGTTTGACAGGTGCATTTAGATAGTGAATATCAGCAAGATGTTGAACTATGAAAGCATTACAATTGAGCAGAATGTGGTCTTTAAACATCAACACATTAATCTTCCCAGAGTCACTGAATACCCATTGAGCCCTTTTCCTTGCAAAGTTCTCTAATGCTTAGCCAAAGCTGCCCAGTTGAGATACACCACTTCACTGAAATGCTCTTCCCAATAGCTCAAGTTCATCAGGAAAACACCTAAGCTTTAGAAAGCAAAGATCATTAAAGTTGCCCAGCAAGGATTATCAGTTATGAAGCAATCAGGTTTAGTCTCGGGTCAATTCAAGGAAAGACACTACTGCTGCAGTGAAAATGTGTGGCTGTACAATTGACCACAGTACTCATGGGTTAGAAAGGCTAAAAAGAAAACTGGTATTCCTCCTCTGATTGCCTTCTATGGATCTCTTCTGCAAGCAAGCCAATAGAAAAAACAAACAAGAATAATGTTAACACCGTTAGGCTAGCCTCTGCATTCCTATTGCCTGCTGTGACCGCAATACTGAAGGATGATCATCCGGAGAGATGTGGAAAAGGAGCCATTTCACAGCATATTAACAAAAGAAATCAGAAGAAGGAAAAAAATAATTGAGGATGGAGCATTCTGTTCCACATCAGACACTAAAATTTATCCAGTAAAACATTAGGCTATCTCAGTACTATTTTATCTTCTTCATTCAGTGTTATTTGGCATTGCTGTTTGCACTTTGAGCACACCAAAATCTCAGCATACATAAGAACAGGGTTTGACTGCTTCTGAAAAAAAAAGAGATTACTTTGCCAGATTTCCATAATAAGGGAGAAAAATGAGAGAGGTCTCCATTCTTCGAAAAGAATGGAAAGGGAAATGGATCTTCTCCAATGTCCAATAATTATTTCACATCGGTGGGTTGATCAGAAGGCAAATCCAAATCACAATGACATTACACATCAGTTTATCTTGACACTGGGGTTCCCCTTGCCATTTAATCATGAACAGACATTGGCAGCTTTTCAAAAGCATTAGACTTAAGCATGAGCAAACTAAAATGAGGCTATTTATGACAAGCAACTCAAGTTTTTAAATATAAAAGACAAAGTACTGCATACACTGGATATCTGAGATGAAAACATAAAGTGCTGGAAAATCTCAGTATGTCTGGCAGCATTTGTAAAGACCTGCTGAGTTTCTCCAGCACTCGGTTTTAGTTTCAATTTTTTTGACTGGTTTCCCTGAAACAAGTGATTACACAAGAAAATGTACAAACAAGGCATAAAAATGGATTGAAAGGATGTCCGAAAGCAGAGAACACAGTAATATCTGACGTTTTCACACAAGTACCTGAGGAGAGTATGGTATTTGTGCTTAAGATATAACTTGTGAGATATGTCTTTAAATTTAGTTAAAGGTTTATCGATTGGAAGCAAGCTCTGTCCAAACGCTCAGGTCAATATTGGCCTATTTAAAAAGGAGTGTTCCAGTTTGTTATTGAAGCATTTTCCTTATCCTCCACGAAGGATTGGATGAGAGCTGTGACAACAGGATCTGGCACAGGAAGACAAAGAACTGCGGATGCTGTAAATCAGGAACAAAAAAACAGAAGTTGCTGAAAAGCTCAGTAGATCTGGCAGCATCTGTGAAGAAAAAAGAAAATCAGAGTTAACATTTGGGGTCCAGTGACCCTTCCCCTGTTCTGGACCTGTAACTTTAACTCTGATTTTTTTTTCTTCAGAGATACTGCCAGACCCATCTGGCATATGAAGATGGCTTACCTCCACATTGTCTGTCAATTTTGAAGAATTGGTGTTTTGCTGAAATGTTTGTGGAGCTGCTTTCAAGAAGGACACTCGCATTTGTTTGATGATCCTTCTATCAACTCCACAGAATGTTGGGCACAGATTATTGATGGAATTTTTCTGATGAATTGATGTGTGACTGATGGATCACAACTTGTCTTTTAAACTGCATTATGCTTTGTGTCAATGTCTTAAAGATGAGGCAGACGGGCAGCAGGGAAGGAATGAGAAAACACAGAACAAATCCTGAATTCTAGATCCCACTATTTCATGGGATGACCTATGCCTGGATTGAAAAAAAAAATCAGCCTGTTTGGTTACATGAACTCCCACAGTAGAAACGAATAAATGTCATTCTGAAACTGAGGGACAACCGACAATGAAAGCTCTTATATGATATGTGTCAAAATGACAAAGAAGCTCATTTTAACCTTTATGAACTTATCATTAAGCTCCCATCCAAAAATCTTTCCATTGCAAATTCAGACAATACACAAACCAAAAATGTCAACTAGCAAAACAATAACTAAAAACCATTTGATTACACACCCACACTTCTAGTGTCTTGTATATGTGGTTTACTCCAATTTATTTTCTACTGCTCACATCTACCACTAAACACATATCTTGCATCTTTATATCTCTCTATTTCTACCTGTTCGCGCTCCCTTTTCCTTTCGCTCTGGACACGCTCACCACCAAACCCTCTCCCGTTTGGTCAACGGCATAATTTCCATCAGGCTTTCTGGGCTTCTTCAGTTTGGAACAAAAGTCATGCTGACCTCAAAATGTTGACTGTTTCTCTTCACAGATGCTGCCAGATCTGCCGAGTTCCTCCAGCACTGTTTATATTTCAAATCTCCAGTACTTTGCTTTTATTTGATTAAAATGCATATTATGTGTGCTTGAAACTTGACATGTATAAAATGCACAACATTTTTAACATTTGATCTTTGATTACTACCAATTTTAATACTTTAGTATAATTCATTTTTTTTTTGTTTTGTCTTTGATCTGATCACCAGCTTGTAGTGATCTTCTTTGTCTCAGTTATTTTGTACCACATCTGCAGTTCTGCCAGTGTACAGCCTCTCTCCATTATGGCACTAACTCATCTTTTGCTTGTTAAAGGAATATTTCAGATACAGACCTTTTAATTAGGATTACTTGTCCAAGGCAAATGCAGCTCGTCCAAAGTCATGAATACAAATGACAAATCAGGCTCAACAGTTCTCCTTTTCTGTTGCAAAAGCCAAGCTTTCTTTAAAAAAAACCACTAAGTATCTGGAAAAACGAAACAAAGATTTCACCTAATTATCCCAAAAAAAAGTGCCAAAATCCTGATTGTAAAACCTTCGTTCCCCTCATCTTAGTTTATTTTCAAGTCTCCAACAACTCCCATTATAAAGTCATATTTTTAATGGAAATTCCTTCATGTAAGCTTTTTGCACAATGATTATAGCTTTCTTTGCCAGTGGAGCTGCTGCAGAAACTCTGTGTTGCTGACAAGTACACAGGTATCAACCAATTCCACCTTTCCAAAATCCAGAACTGCTGCAAGTATATATATACTGATACAGGAAATCAAGTTATTAAAGCAGAATCTATGGTTTAAGATGGAGATTTAATCAACTCTGCACACCCTGGTCTAAGTATCTTCTGCCACGTGATCCTGGGATCATGTGGTGGGAAGAGGGGATAGGTGAGAGAAAGAACAGGTTAGGGAGGCAGGGATGCGCTGGCTGGTTTTGGGATGCTGTTGGGGAGGGGAGATCTTGAAGCTTGTGAAATCCATATTGATACCAGTGGACTTCAGGGTTCCCAAGCGGAATGTACAACTGCACCTCCCAGTCACGAGCCATTTCAGCTCCCCCTCTGATTCCTTAGATGACATGTCCATCCTGCAGTGCCACAATGATGCCACCCAAAGGCAGGAACAGTAACTTATATTCCGCTCGGGAACACTGCAGCCCAATGGTATCAATGTGGATTGCACAGCTTCAAAATCTCCCCTGCTCCTACCACATCCCAAAACCAGCCCAGCTCATCTCCACCTCCCTAACCATTCCTCCCACCTCAAGCCGCACCCTCCTCTCCTACCTGCTAATCTCATCCCGCCCCCTTGGCTTGTCTGTCTTCCCTGGACTGACCTATCTCCTCCCTCCCTCCCCACCTACACTCACCTTTACTGGCTCCATCCCTGCCTCTTTGACCTGTCTGTCTCATCTCCACCAATCTTATCCTTTATCCATCTTCGATCCGCCTTCCCCTCTCTCCCTATTTATTTCAGAACCCTCTTCCCCTCCCCCATTTCTGATGAAGGGTCTAGGCCCGAAACATCAGCTTTCCTGCTCCTATGATACAGCCTGGCCTGCTGTGATCATCCAGCTCTACACTTTGTTATCCCATTCTGAAGCCATTACCAGGTTGCTAGTAGCTGGAGGTCTAGAATAAAAATTGAAAATACTGCAGAAAAATCAGCAGGTTTAGCAGCAACTGTGCAGAAAGAAACAAGAGCTAACACTTGGAGTCCAATATGAGCAGTTCCGACCCAAGAAAGGGCCATACAGACATACCACACAGAAGCAGACCCTTCTGTCCAACCAGTTCACACCGACCACGTTCCCAAACTAAACTAATCCCACCTGCCTATGCTTGGCCCATATCCCTCTAACCTTTCCTGTTCATGAGCTTATCCAAATGTCTCTTAAACGTTGTAACTGTACCTGCATCCACTACTTTTGCAGTTCATTTCACACATGAACCACCCACCGTGTAAAAACATTGCCCTTCATATCCTTTTGAAATCTTTTTCCTCTCACCTTAAAAATATGCCCCCTAGTTTTGAACACCCATATCCTAGGGAAAAGACCTTTATCATTGACTTTATTTACGTCTGTCATTACTTTATAAATCCTGAAAGGTCACACCTCAACCTCCTACACTCCAGCATATCCTTATATCGCCAACATTCCAGTGTCAGCAACATCCTGGTAAATCTTTTCAGACCCCTCTCTTAGTTTATTAATATCTTTCCTGTAACAGCTTGACCAGAACTGCACCAAGTACTCCAGAAGAGGCCTCGCCAATGTCCTGTACAACCTCAACGTGACGTCCCACCTCCTATACTCAAAGGACTGAGCAGTGAAGGCAAGTGTGCTAAAATGGACTGGAAAAGTTAATTCAATTTCGCTCTCCACTGACAGCGCCAGACCTGCTGAGTTTTTCTCCAACAGTTTGTCTTCATACAGCTCATTGATGCCAAGCAAAGGGAGTGAAAATTGTTGGGCAATTAGCATTTTAGTTATGCAACTAAAACCAAGAGGTTTGATTTAGCTCTTATCTGATCTCTGCTGTCAGGGTTATGTGGGGGTTGGAAGCCTACACTGTGTTGAAAAGTGTCACACATTGGATGGCAAACTTGCCCACTGGCAATGAAGGACAGTGGGCAGGCTCTCTAAACTGGAGGACCTGGTGATGCCAGATGACAATGCAAGTGAAAGAGATGGCACTTCATGTTCAAAGTGCCCACTCTCCCACATTTTCAAAATTGAAATAAAGTGACTTTTACAGCAGCATACAATTGCATGGTTCGGAAAGGACAAATGGGGCAGTCAGTGCACAGCTGGCTAGGCAGGGATGGACTCTCAATCTGTCAGAATTGGCTCCCTGCTCTGCTGCCAGGCGGCTTCCTCTCGGCAGTTGAACTGTCCCCTGCCATCAAGCTTTGGCTAACTGCTGCCTGCAGAGTGCCCTTGCCAATCATCATCCTATCTCCGCAAAAACGAGATTGAGGTTAAAGGGATTAAAAGAAAAGAAGGTGTAAGCAGTAATCTTTAGTCCCTGCCCACTTCCATTCCAGACTCCAGCAGGGCATCAAAATCCAGACCAAAATCTTTTTAAAAGTTTCTGATACTGAGCAGTGCAATACAGTTCCGAGATGCTGTATAATAAAGGGGAAACAATAATGGAGTTCCCAATATTAGCCATGCCATCAGTAAACATTCTATTTCTTACAGGGAGGAAAAAGTGGCTCTAACCACTCTGAGATGAGGAAGAATACTGCCTTTAGTCTGGAGAATTGCTGTGAAAGCCTGCCTTATCCCTTATGAAAAATTAGGGGAAGGAGGTCTGACTGAAGGGGAGAAACAACAACAACATTTTGAAAAACGTTAATACAAACTTTCACCATGTTCATAACATTTTTTCAACTTACAGTAAAGTGGGAAGGAAGAAATGAATTTCCATTTAAAGTGCTTCTTTCTGTAAGAGTTGTAAGTAACTTAATTTAGCCCACTGTTCAAAGCGTTTCTCGCAGCCGATTGGAGATGTACCACACAGAGCATCTTGCCAGGAGACAGCTATTTCGCTGATGAATACAGCCTTGGCATAGGTTACTATTTAATGAACTGTTTTCCCATGACAACTTTATGTATCTGCACAGAACTGCATGCATGAGTGTCTGCACCTAAACTACAAGAATTTCAATCAGGGGTTCAAAAAAAAAGAAAAATGATGAAGTTTAACACGTTTATGGAAAGAATCATTCCTCCCGGTGCTTACACAAGTCAGAACATGAATTTAAAAACAATCTTGCATACAAACCATAATCACCAATTTTTGCCTGATCAGTGGCAGGAAACTGACAAATATTTAATGGCAGTTTGAAGTCCTTATTCTATAGTCAGATGCTCAGTAATCGTGCAATAATTCACACAGCGTAAGAAAACGTTTTTTTTGTGAAAAAAACCCCTCAGCACCAACTTAAGCAATTTATTCAGTATTGCTTCTGCTGGCATGAACACATGCTTCGCTGAACCGCAAACTCCTTGTAGCAGCTAAATATCATGGTAACAAATTAACACTACTAATATCAGTAAAAGTTGAAGTGAAATCTCTTGTAGCCAGTGTAATAACAAGTTATTAATAACACATAAATGTAGTTTGAGCTTTTTAAACACACAAAATCTTTTAAAGGGATTTTAAAAACCCTCATTTAAAAAAGCGATTCATCAGAAACCCTTCCCCACAACGTAAAAGTAAAATGCACCATACCGGCTACTATGCTGCCAATCAAGTGACCGAGTTGACCTTTAATTTGCACGTTTCTTTGGCTGACGGAAGCTTCCCTGTTCCTCTGTAGGAAATGTATGACTAATGAGTATTTCCGTCTCACTCCCACTCCTCAGCGTCTGCCTGTCCCATTGTTATACATCATCAACCGAAACAAACCTGCTGAAGGCAGCTGCTCCCTCCAGAATCATCAACCAATCACCTAACCACTGCCACCTCCTCTGACATCACATTCAGGGTGACTGTAAAACAGAGGGCTCTTTCAAAAGTGTCCGCGTAAGAACAGTCTCAATCCTGGAGAGGAAGAAGAAAACAAAAAAAAAGGAGCCCGAGAGAAAACTCTGCTTTTCAGCTGATTACCTCACTCACACTCTGCTATCTGGCACTGCTGCAGCACGCTGAAGTTGCAACTGGGCACACAAGGCTGCAAAAAGCCAGCATCCTAAAAATAACTATGAAATCCTCTTTCCCACCATCACCCCTCCACCCCCAGAAAAAAAAATCAAAATGTCAAGCGATAAAAAACTACAAGGATAATTTGGTTTCGTTATTGAACGTTTGAAATGAAATCAAATTCAATTAGCGCAGTATACGTTCTTAATAAAGCTCAAGTACTCAGATCTCGGTAGCTTGATTCACAGCTACTCATAACTGCAACACCAAGATGTTCACACATTCTGCTTTGTATTAAACATCCACATGTGCCTCTTTTCAGGTGTTCTCGGGAAAGCCACGAACAATCTTGTGGGCAAGTTAATTGTTTCTTTTTCCACGATTGCATAGCAGAGCCTATTATATCAAAAAGCGAGAGAGAAAGAAAGAAATACAGCATGCACCAGACAATACACTACCAAACAGCATGTTAACAAGGTCTGATAATCTGACTGATTGCAACCAATATTAGAATTTACACTATCAAACCGTGTGGAAAATATATTTAAATCCTGAGTACTGAGTTTTAGCTGCCCTGTACCAAAACTGAACATGGCTACTTCATTCCTTCAAAATTTACATCCAAATTCAGATTGAATAGGTTAACATTTACTAAGCTGAATTAAACTGCAGTCAAAAAATACTCCATATCTTACAGATAAAGAAAATCCTGATTTTCAACAGAAGTCATACAATTCTGCAGCGCAAGAATTTTGGGGTTAACTTATCCTTTTTAACTAAATGTGCCCCAAAAAAAACAAAAAGTCCCCAACATTTAAACCTAACATCTATGTAACTGGCTATTATGCAAAGCATCCCAACCCAATGGAGCCCAGCAGCAGAATTCTGTGCCCACTCACTACCTTAAATGTACAAACACTATTGCACACTGAACAAAGGGTTTAATTTCTGCCACCACACAATGTACAGTTCAGATTCCATCCAGTAGATTAATCATTCAAACAAAACCATATTATTTTGGGGCACTTACCTTTATATTGGTGACTTCAAGCACATACATCAGCCATTTTTTTTACCTGTCATCCTACTACAATGAGAGGATGTGTACAACATCTGCAGACATGCACAGCAAAACCATGTACCAAAACAAATGGACATTTTCCAAATTTTGCCCTTGTCACATACAAAGGGAGTTCTGATTCTCTGAAACCAATGCACTTCTCCTCCCCCTTCTCCTCTTCAATGACCAGGTGCACTGTAACCTCATTATGCAAGCTTCCCACTCTTTTCCAAATGGGCCCGTAAAGCCAAATTCAGGTCAGATCAACAGTTTGTTGTTCATCCCCATCATCTGCGCTAATTTTCTCAAAAGGCTCAGAAATTGCAGGCGCTCTCATTTGGAATGTCTGATCATTACTAGCAAAGAAGAAGCTATTATTTTTCCCCATCCCCTGTGCTTTACCTGTAAACACTTTTACCCCATTTAAATAACAGCTGCTGGCTGCTTTTGCAGATAATTAGCAGCTGCACTGAATTAATTCTGGTTGTCTTCATGCAGTGAGATTGTTACAGTGGTTTTGTTGTGAAACAAACTCTTTATCCTGAAGGTATGTTTGAGCTGATGTTCTTTGAAGCGATGTAATTGAATGCACAGATTAGTTTGCTTATGTCCATTCATGTGCACTCTTTGGCTGCTGCTTCAGATCCAAGTCCATCATTGTACTGCTTTACTCCCTTCTTATCTTTGCCGTCCTGTCATTAAGTCTCCATCCCTTTCTTTCCTTTTGAATAGTGTGTCCCACAAAATGCCTATCCCACATCTGAACAATCTGGCTTACCAGTTCCCAGTATGATTTGTTCTTTGATAGGGCATGACTTCTCTCCAATTTCTTATGTTATTCTCCAAAGGGCCTGTCATGGCATTTGTTGCTGCCTGCTTCTCAGGAGTAATGGCCTTAACTGCCCCATTCCAGTCCCTTTTGCCTTTCCCATATGGTGTGCTGGTGCAGAACTGATCTTGCCAATCTCTTCCCTATCCAGCATATCCTTGCCAGTGCTAATGCGGTGAACACTCCCATACTGGTGAATCCCTCATCACTGCTTTCTGCATCTCCCTCCAGAATACCGGTTCACTCAAAGTCCATAAATTTGTTGTCAATAATTGCATCAACACCATGGCCTCAATGGAAATGTGGCTGAGTGGTTGATGCTTTCGTGTTTGGTTATAAATTTCACCACCAGTTTTTCCCAGACAGTTGTGATGATGTGGCTTTTCCAGCCAAATTTCATTCCAGTCTGCCCCTTACTCCTCTGACACTTTCTCATCCTTGCAGCAACTCATTGTGCTCTATCTCTCATGTAAAACCCTGCTTCCCTACCTCAAACCCAAGTCTTCTTTTCTCTTCTCATGCCAAGAGCATTTGAGGCAGACAGAACACATCTTATATCAGACAAAACACATCTTGTATCAGACTCCATAGCTAGATTTTCCAGGAACAGATTGCCAGCCTATTTTCAGAGGTTGTGTTGTGAGAAGTTGCACTCCACATCAGATTCAGCTCCTATTTCCTTGTCTGCCATTAACATATCAGAAAGGTTTACAAACTCGTAATTACATTGGAAACACATCTTCCATCCATCTTCATGGTAATTATTATCCTCAGTGCTATATTTGCCTCTGAGCTTTCTACCACATAGCATCACCATTGTGTAGCACTGCCAATTACCAGCTCTGTCACTTGCCCAAATCTCCCCTTGCCTCAAATCCTCAGCTTCTGAATTCTCATCCATGCTTTCCTTAACTCAGGAATTGACAGTCTTAATGCAAGATAGGCAGCACTCTTGGCCAGGATCTCACACGCTACCCTTTGTGAACTTGAATTCATTTAACCTCTGCAGTCGACATTCTTTAGTTGCATCAAATCCTGATCGCTATCTCATTTGTCCCTCCTGAGCTACACTAGCTTCTAGTTAGGCAAAGCTCAATTTCTTAAAATTGCTCATGCTGCTTTCCAAATCCCTTGATGACCTGTCCTTTCCTTTTCTTTACTATCTCCTCCAGCTCTACACCTTCCAAGATATTTCATCACCTTTAATTCCAGCCACGTGAACATCCCCCATTTTAATCAGTCCACCAATGGGACCTGTGCCTTTAGCTGCTAAGTCCCTACATGAAGGAATTTCCTCATAAACCTCTCCACTTCATTTTCCTTCTTAAAGAAGTTCTTTAATACAACTTGAAAACTTAAAAGGCTTTTGGCCATCTCTTCATCATACCAAAATCACAAATTCTGTCTTTGTGACCATGATTGTGACTCAGGCAGATTTACCTCCCTTGGCCTTCACGACCTGCCCTGCAGCCCTTGACAAAATTGACCACGTCAACCTCTCCACCATCTCCCCACCATCAACAAGCTGAGTGGGAGTGCTGTCATGTGGCTCCATTCTTATCTATCTCATCATAACCACAGAATTAATTGCAATGGATTCTTTTCAGGTTCCTGCACTGCTAACTCTGAAACAGAATCTCCTATTCCAGGTACAGTTTATGTCTACCTGGTGTCTTCTGAAGCCTCAGCTTTAGTTCTCATTTGTTTGCAGGCTCGACCTCACCACCACCTCCCACAGCTCCTTCACTGTTAGTTTTATTATCAGAAAGTTTATCTGACCTCCAGTACTAGGAAGACTGAAATCATTATTTTCAGGCCCCACACCAAATTCTTTTCCCTAGTTACTTATTCCTTGGCAATGGGCTGCAATTAAGCTCATCTATTAGCAAGCTCAATATCATATTTGATGATGAAATGAGCTTCCGAGCTGATTTTTCCCCCATTTAAGCTCGTCTGTTGTTGAAACTCTCATTTTTGCCTGCATCATCTCTACAGTCAACCATTCCAACATACTCCGAACCATTTCCCACATTACATCTTTGTAAACTTCAGTTAATGTAGAACTTTCATCTGGGTCTGAAGTCGCAATAAGTCCTACTTCTCTATTTTCTGACGTACGTTGGCTCCTAATCAAGCAATGTCTTTTTTTTTCAATTTTTATCTTTGTTTTCCGATCCCTTCATGATCTTTCATCTCTCTGTTTCAGTCATCCCCTCCAAGCCAACAACCCTCCATGATATCTCTGCTCCTATAATCCTGGCATCTTGTGCATTTGCAATCATAATTATCCTATTGCTGCTGCTGCACCTTCAGTTTGGATAGGTTTGAGGCACTGAATTCCCTCTGTCCATCTCACTTCTCTCTTTGAAAACTCTTCTTAAAACCTACCTCTGTAGTGAGGGTAGTTGGGTGGAACACACAGAAAATGAGTTCCTTGATTGGGGCTGTTAATCTCACCCAATCAGGGAGCCCTGGTTGACAACTAAGAACAGAAGTGTCCAACCTCTTGTTCACTCTTAAAGCTGGCTCTGAGGGAGTAGGATCAGTATCACGGACTGACCACGTGTAAATAAAAAGTGATTTGGTGACAGGATACTGGCCTCTGTGGAGTTATTTCAACCTCTTTGACCAAGCTTTTGGTCATCTGATCTACTCTCTACTCAGTGTGATACTTCATTTTTTAACATCCTCATGAAGCATCTTGGGATGTTTCAATATGTTAAAAGCACAATCTAAATATATGTGGATTGTTGTTATTTCATTTTGTAATGTTTCTTGTGAAGTGGTTGAACCAGTTTACTACAATAAATGTAATATACAAATACAAGTTGTTGTGGATGCCTTAATGCTGATATGTACACAGCCTGGTATTGGTGAAATGAGCTAATTGTCACAAAATGTATTACAACTGCTGATCATGCAAATTTTTTCGAACATCTATTGAATACGAAGTGACAGGCCAGTGAGACAAGAAAAGGAAAATACCTTGGGATTTCAATCTGTCACTTACCTATATTTTATATTAATGAACAATTTTCAGATTTCTGACTAAGCTTAGCTGATAAAAGGTGAGGGGAACAAAATCAGAAACAATCACTTTCCCAAATGTCCCCTAATTGTTCATTTGGTACCTTTAATAAAAATATAGAACTGTTTAACTTATTTTAACATCAAGAGCACAATCTTCTAATTTGTTGACAATTCTCATATGAGGAATTGTTTCTCTTCCAGCCTTTCATAAGCTCCATGGTCTCCCAAGAAACTATTCTGGTTCCTTCCTTTTCCATAGCTTCATACTGCCCTTCAGCAACATCATTTACAAGCACTGAATCAGCTTCTACATATGTGCTGACAATAAGCTCTTGTGATCACTCATCTGTTTCTGAGCTTTCAGACCGTTTGACCAAAATTAAGTCTTAAATTAATCTATTCTCCTGCAGCTCAACATTTAGTTAACCAAAATTACCACCTTTAGTCTGCAAATGTTTCCTACATATTTCATTTCTCCCTCAGACGTTACTGGGCCTTTCTACATCTTGTCTTTAGTACAACCATCACCAAGCCTATTTAGTTCCAAGGAAGGGTCATTGGACCCAAAATGTTAACTCTGATTTTTCTTCACAGAAGCTGCCGGATCTGTTGAGCTTTTCCAGCATCTCTTGTTTTTGATCAAGTCTATTTAAATCAACTCTACAACATCAATGAGATTTTGCTGCTACTACAGCCCCTTCATCTCTGATTCTCTTATCTAGGCCTTTTCTCTTCCTCCTTCCAGAATTGTCATTTCCTCCAAAGCTCCACCTCTACTGTTTTCTTCCAAACTAAATTCTGGTTTTATTTGTTTTCACTGCTTTCCCACATCCCTAAAGCATTCCCTTTCAAATCCCTGACCACATACACCAATCCTTCCACAGCCTCACCTGACTCATTTCTGCGATCACCTCTGATACTTTATGTCCTTTGAAGGTGAAATTATCCTCACATTAGCTTTCTGTGGCTCTTTTGTCCCGGAGTCTCACACTTCAGAGATTTTAGCACAATATATAGGCTGAGGCAGCAGCAGAGTATTGAGAGTTTTAAGTGTCCTTTGTTGGATGAAATATTAAACTGATGTCCATTAGGTTTCTCATTGAGATGTAATGGGATCCGTAGGCTTCATGACCAACCATCTCTCCTTAAAATTCGATAGAAAATTCCTTGCAGGAATGAGAAGCCAGTACTCCATTTCGACCTTTGTTTCACCCAGATCCACAAAGCACAATAAAAGAAATCATGACCTTACCCCTGACAAAGCAAATGAAATTTAATTCCATGCAAACAATACATGATGAAGACCAATCACTCAAAAGCCAATGATCATTATCCCCAGATTAGTCATCCACAAGCACGGATTAGCACACTTTGAAGGAAGACTGAAATGATTCAAAGAAGAACACACAGGTTGAGTCACTCAGCATTAATACTAAAAGGGGATAAAATGTACAGATGAAGGGGAAACTGTGGTGGTCACAGAGGTCTTAAATACCAGCTGGCCAGTGGGTAAAACAGCCACATTATCTTTTGTTTAGGAACCCACCTGACCCCACCTTCAACTTGTGCCAGTCGGGTACTTCGTGCATCTGTGGTGGGGGAGGGAGTCTGCTCATCAATAGCTATTGGCCAAACAGAGGTCAGCAGTTCTCCTGTACTGATCACCACCACCACCAGGGCTGCGATGGGTTCTGCCTTTAGAACATCCAAGCAAGCCCTCAG
This sequence comes from Stegostoma tigrinum, assembly GCF_030684315.1. NCBI lineage: Eukaryota > Metazoa > Chordata > Chondrichthyes > Orectolobiformes > Stegostomatidae > Stegostoma > Stegostoma tigrinum. The sequence goes on from NC_081375.1 coordinate 30,312,220, forward strand.
ACCAAGGAGGACCCAGGCACAGGGAGTCATGTGTTGGCAGTCATGGGTGAGGAGGGTCAGCATCAAGAAGAATGGCATGCTCTCAGCAGGCCCTCTTTCCTAGTACCAAGCCCCTCAGCCAAGCACTGAGTGCCTTTGAACATAGGTCCCCCATCTCCACTCAGAGATGTGCAAGCAAGCATGTTAGGATTTGCTTGTCATACTCCCTCACATGATGAATCTTCTGCCAGCTATGGTGATGTCAGAAGCATTGGGACAGGGACATTTAGTGTGTATTAACTAGCCACTCAAGGGCCTAAATTTTTGCCTGTTGGAAGGTTATCCTGCCATGGGCTTACCTTGGATGGAAATCAGAGGATTGTAGTAACCTTAATCACTACCTTCCCGGCCAGTTAAATATTCCACCACCTCCAAACCTGTCCCGGGAAAGGTACAAGTTTCCATTTTAAGAATCATCAGGTGCAGGGAAAGAGGCCTAATTTGTCATGTGATGGTAAATGGTTTAAGGTATTGCAAAAAAAAAATTTGACATTACGTGCCTCTTTTCACATTTTTGGAGATTTCTGGTTGTCAACATTCTCAAACCTTTCTTGATTAAAAATTGATACATTGTGTGTGTTATTCTAATGCACATTATTCTCTCTGCTCATTGACCTCACAATGAGCAATTGGCAAACAATACCACTATGTAGCAAAGTGAAGACATAGGCTCCAGAAACTATCTCAGCCAGTACTGGAATTGGAACCATGCTGTTTGTGTTATTCAACAGCATGCTCCAATCAACTGAACTAACCAACCCTCCATGCACAAACTAAAATTGTACAGTTAAGGTGTGCATCTCATCCATTAAATCCTTCCTCTCACGTTATTTGTGCACTAAATTGCCTGAGCTCAGCTAAGGTTGTTCTATACAGAGAGGGCAATCATTGTTTTGGTGAACCGAGTAAAAAAGAGCTGAACAATTCAACAAAGTGAATCTACAAGTTGTAAGTGCATGTTAGTGGGTTAGACTTCAATTGAAACTTGGTAGAAGACTGAGTCCATATAGATGAGTCATTTGTCTACGTATTCCAGACATGGAAATTGATAATGAGCACAGACATAAAGTTAATGCAAAAAAGACTGTGCATGCTAGAAATCAGAAATAAAAACAGAAAGTGATGGAGAATCTCAGCAAGTCTGGCTGCATATGAGGAACAGAGTCAATGTTTCAATTCCAATGTGATTCTTCTTCAGAACATACGAAATATTAACTGTTTCTCTCTCCAAAGATGCTGGCAGACAAAACAGAATAAAAGTACAGCACAGGATAAGGCCCTGTGGCCCTTCAAGCCTGTGCCGATTATCATGCCTTAACTAAACAAAAGACAAACCTTCTACCTTTATTCAGTCCGTATCCCTCTATTCCTTCCCTATTCATGTAAACACCCAGATGTCTCTTAAATGTCGCCAACATGCCTGCTTCCACCAGCGCTTCTGGCAGTGCGTTCCAGGCTCCTACTTGTTGGACTTGAAGTCCACATTTGGCCACATAACCACACCAGTTATATCTGTTGCAGTGAGTTCACGGTATGTTGATGCATCACTAAAATACACTGGTATTGCTAATATGAGGCTTTGAGATCTCCCCTCCCAGATACATCAGGTAACCATGAGGGATTGGGTGACCTCATGGATTCCTGCTATTTCAAGATCATACAGGGGTGTATGCTAAATGTGAGGAAATGCTTTTCAGTAAACACACATGTAGTGTTGTATAGCAATGGCTGCTACTCTGCTGTCCAACACATGTCCCGGTAAAAGTGATCGCTGGTGTCTTCTCTAAGAGTCAAAAGTCTATAGCAATTCAAACAAAACAGCTCAGTCGAACAGTCACAGAAATGTATTGCAGGCATCCTCTACTTCATTGCAACTTCCCAGTTTTTTTATACAGTGCTACAGTATCAAAGAGAGAGGCTGAAGCAACACCCAAACATTCATGACACGCAGCACAAACATACCAACAAAATACCTTAAATATTTTCAGTGCAAATAAACTTAATATGAAATTCTTTTGAATGGAGGCAAATATAATTTTCTGTTACCATTGCAGCCCACTTTACTTTTTTGCCAAAATTATTGCAGACAGCAAAACATGACCATGAATTTCCAAATTGAGAACGACAACTGAAATGCAATTAAATGTAAAAATTAGCCAGCTTTTGAAACCTTGTTTTAGAAAAGGCTCACAAACATTTTCACAAGTTTAAAGTTCCGGGTTGATCTTCCTCTCAAGATGACCCAGGGACAGCTGCAAGAGTTGTACTCGAGCTGCAATCCCTACGCACCTAAAATCTCTCCTCGCCTAATTAAAAACACTGCTCATTAAACAGCTCCACTCTTTAACATGCAGGGCCAGCAATAAGTTCCTCACATCTCAACCTTTAATCAAAGGCCTGTGAAGCTGCCCACTCAATCATAACTATCTAATGTCAATCTACCAGAGTCTCCTGTTCTGCCTTGAAATATTTCACTGTAGAAAAAGCGAGAATTACAAAATGGTTATCAGTGGTATTCAATATGCTGATCATTCAAAATGGCTTAAACCTTAGTTAGCGGGTGTACGATAATGTATCTTTGATGATTTTCTGCTTAAAAAGGTCTGTGTATAACGTTGGCCCTTTCAGAAGGCATGTGACATTTTCTGCAGAACAACTGAATCTTACACTCAACATTACAATCACAAATGAGATTCTTGGAATAGACAATCCTGACATTTGGAACGGAACCTAAATGAAAGCTCCCATTCTGGCTTCAAGAACTTGTTACAGAACATTTCAACAAAAATGTAATTGGAGCCATGCAGTGAGTTGTGAGGTAATCAGTTACAATTCTGCATGCAAACACTTCTATTGACTTCAGGGTGTCCTTTTCCTTGTTGTTACATTGTGTAAGTGCCTTCAAGGGGTCAGAAAGGAAAAGATTTATTGCCTTCCCATCGTCACAAAATCATACACTCGTATGCAGCCAGTAGTTACTAACCAAAGGGGATGAGTGATTTTTAAGGCAGCAAAAGGTGGCTTACATTTGTTTGGATATTCCCAAGTCAAAATCTTCATAAAATGATCAGTATTATCTTGCATATGTCATCATTTCTATCCTGAGAATATTACACCCTCATAACTAAGATGTTTTCCCAAATTCTTGGACTTCGACGTTTATATTCATTCAAGACCATTCTTGATACCGAGGATCGGATTTCTATTTTCAGTATTGGCTGTCATGATCAAGTATTATAAGGTCAAGTATAGTTGCTGTAAAGCAATGTTATACCTTAGCTCTAGCTTCAGAAAATCCTCCCTTTAGACACATCAGGTATTTCCTTTTACTACAATACTCTTAATTATAGCCTTTGAGTGAGACCTCTAATTTCAGTCGCAATTAGTATTGAAATGCAGACATGTTTTTTTTGCTGTGGATTCACACTCACCAGGAACCAGCATAAAAATCCTCCTGTTCATTCAATGGAAACTGCGGCAGCAATTGGTTTGGCAGTCTCTGTATCCAACATCATTTGTTGGTTCCAAATGTAATGTCAAGTAGTGAAAGAGGAATGCTCCAACACATGTTGCCACTCAAAACATTGTTTTTTTGCTGTATTTTCTATGAAAATAATATTGCATCTATGATCATTGGGAAGTGTTTAAGGCACATTCTATTGGAATGCATGTATAAAGAACATCTTCACTGATCCCTTAAAGTCTTAAGTCACGATCAACCTTCCAGTAATGTAACTCTGTACCAATAATACTTTTGAGAGAATTTGACTGTATTGCTGGTAGCTCAAGCACTGGGAAAACATAAAGAGAATAGTCAGAATCTGGGCTTGAAGGCGTGCATTTGTTGTGTGAGAAAGTGCTTACATTTTAAATCTATGCAAACCTAATATAGTCTAATTTAGATTGTAATTTGTAGTTGGCATTATAAAAATAGAAACATGCAGTTCAAATTCTGTAGCCGGGAAATTTGAGCAGGTATATTTTTAAGGGGTGCACTGAAAGACCAACTAAACTAAGAAATAGCAGAAACTGGATTCTCATTAACTGAGTAAGACAGGCCCTTTGATTTGGAAGAACATATAAACTAGACAACTTAGTGTAACTGTGCAATTGAGTATGCCTTATAATAGAGTGCTGGAGATGAGCGTCTCAAGGACTTCAGCAAAGAAAGGAGAGGGTGTTTGGTTGCTTCTGCCTAAGCAAAGCAGCTGAATGGCAAGTAGGATTTGTGAGTATTTCTAGCTTTAAAGTAAAAGTCAGGTCTTTGGTTTGTGTTTAAGTCTCTAGTTTGTTTTTCCTTCTTCCTAAACATAGCTTGTTAGGTTAAAAAAAACTAAACATTTGGGGAAAAAGTGTTAAGAATGCGGATGCATGGATAAAGAGCATGGATACTAGAGTGATTTAATTAATGTTTTAGAGAAGGTGCAATAGAGGTGGTAGATCAGGTAATTTCTTGCAGCTGCAGTAGGTAGGAGCTGTTGAGCACCAAGGTTATCCACAATGAACATATCTGTGGTGAATGTGCACAGCTCGAGCAATTTTGGATCTGAATCGAGGAAGTTGGAGTTTGAGCTGCAGACATTGGACCACACCAGACAAAGGGGGAATGGTACCTGAACACTTCGCTCCCAGAAGGAGTCACACCCCTTAGATTAACAAATCCAAACTTGGCCTGTAATTAAGGACAGGAGAGCATAAATGTAGGCAAGGCATGTCTGGATACCCAAGGAGCAGATCTTGAAGATCCTCAGCCCAGCAATTGTGCAACAGTTATGAGGTTCTTGCAAGCTATGTGGAGGAGAGTGGGTGCTACAGGGAGGGTGAGCAAACTGAGCCAGAGCACCTCAGTGCAGGGAGCTGTTCAAATGGGAAGCGGAAATAGGAATGTGGTCATGTTAGGAGACAGTATAATTAGGACAGTAGATACTGTTCTTTGCAGCAGTGAGACTGTGTCCCAAAGGCACCAAGATTAAAGGCATCTCTTTGGTCTGTTGACAACCTTAGAATTGGAGTGGAGGAAGACAGTTGTTGTCATCTGCATGCATTGTTACTAACAACATTGATTGGAATGGACTGGTAATTTCGCTGTAAGATTTTGAACAGTTAAGAGCTAAACTAATGTCAGAACTTTCAAGGAAATAGTCTCAGGATTAATACCTGAGCCATGGGCAAACTGACATGGGGCCAAATCTCCCCTCCCCGCACTGCATCCCAAAACCAGCCCAGCTTGTCCCCGCCTCCCTAACCTGTTCTTCCTCTCACCTATCCCCTCCTCCCATCTCAAGCCGCACCCCCATTTCCTTCCTACTAACCTCATCCCACCCCCTGACCTGTCCGTCCTCCCCGGACTGACCTATCCCCTCCCTACCTCCTCACCTATATTCATCTCTACAGGCTCCATCCCCGCCCATTTGCCTTGTCTGTCTCCTCTCCACCTATCTTCCATTTGCCTCTCCCCCTCCCTATTTATTTCAGAACCCCCTCCCCATCCCCTTTTTCTGATGAAGGGTCTAGGCCCGAAACGTCAGCTTTTGAGCTCCTGAGATGCTGCTTGGCCTGCTGTGTTCATCCAGCTCCGCACTTTGTTATCTCGGATTCTCCAGCATCTGCAGTTCCCATTATCTCTGATACAATTGTAACCCCAGTCCATGAACCGTTTGGTTGAGTGCAGAATGTCCTTGCTGCAGCATTGCAATGATAGTTGCCAGTGCTGACCAAAGTACAGCGCTAAAGTGTTGAATGTCCTGTAAGTGGATCAAAGATGTACCTTGATGGTTGTTAGACGACAGCACACATTGGACAACAGTATCCATGGATGTGAGGTGCAAGTGGTGGTGTTCATAGACCGTGCCCTGAGATGTCGGTGCTTGTTGTCTAACACAAAGGTCCTTTGGAGCAAGCAGCAATTTGAAGTTGCCAGGTGCCCATTTTCACCGTAATCCATATTGTTCAGGCCTCTAAGATCCCAGTTATAGACTGTCTTTGGCATTACTTCCTAGAACAATATTTTATGCATACAACCAGGAATCAGGTGATTTTTGGATCAGGTAATGAGTAATGGGACTGGTTTAATGAATGATCTCAAAGTAGAAGATTCCCTAGGGAACAGTGACCATGACATGGTGAAACTTAGCATTTTTTAATGGTGACAATCCTGTATTGGAAACAGTGTGTAAAACTTAATCAGGTAACTAAATAGCAATGAGCTCACAGTTGACTTGAGAGGACTAGGAAAGCTGTTTAGTAGCAAAGATGGTTGAAGAGTAATGGCAGACTCATGACTCACAACAAAGATGCATCCCAGTGAGAAAGAAGGATTCCAGTGGGAGGATAAACAGACCATGGTTAACCAATAAAGGAAAGGATAATATCAAATTGGAAGAAACAAACACAATGTGGCAAACCAGAGGATAAATCAGAGGACTGTAAAAGTTTTAAAGGGCAACAAAAGTTGGCCAAACGAGTAATAAAGAGGAAGGAAGAAACTATGATGGAAAACATGCAACTAATTTAAAAATGGACTGTAAAATCTTTTTTAAAAAAATATAAAAAGGAAGAGGGAGGCCAAAGTGAACATAAAACAATAAAGAATGAGATTGGAAAAAAATTGGGAAACCAGGAAGTGATAGTTGATTCGATGAATACTTTGAAACAGCCCTCAGCACAAAGGACACCTGTAGTATTCTGAAATACAGAATAATGAAATGGGCTAAAGGCATGGAGGAAATAAGAGGAGTAGCTATCACGAGAGAAAATGTACTGGTGAATCTAATGTGTCTAAAGGCTGAAAAATCCCCTGGACCTGATGAGTTGAATCCTGGATTTTAAAGGTAGTATTTACAGATATAGTGGATATCTGAATCTGATATTTTGGAAAAGTCCCAGAGTGTAGAAAATTTGCCAATGTTCCACCCTTCTTCAAAATGGAAGGAGGACAAAACAAAACACTAGCTTTAGCTACAGAAGAAATTTAAAGAGAGATTAGTGGATTTTTAATCTAACAGACTCCAATTGAATATCCTTACCATCATCACAGGGAAACCATACATAGTGTTTAGTGACAGAAAACACAGTTGAGCAACAGTGGCAATTTTAAATACATAGTTAATGAAATAATTCTGTTTATTCAGTTTAAATGCCTCATTTGTCACTGTAACAGATTGGAAGTTGGATTTTTAAAAAAAATAAACTCAGGGGAATGTACAGTTTTTCTCTTGGAAAACAGATGGTCAAGAATTGGAAATTAGTGGAGTTGAGGGGAAGTGGGTTTGGGGATTTCATTTTATGTGACCCTTTGACACACAAGAGTCAATAGATGCAAAATGCAGATGCGCCGTAAAAGCGAGATTAGTCGACTGACTAGAAACAGACAATGTGCAAAATGGAATCTTGTGCAAAAGATGAGAAATGCACCTCACCTCAGGTTTACAGCCGAGAGCGTGGGCCACTGCTAAAAAGTCAAAAATGTGGCCCAGGAAATTTTGTGGTGTTAATTGTTTTTGAACAGAATTGAAACAAGACCACTTCTCTTGGACCTACAAAACAAACTCATTGACCTGCTGGTGTCTGACGTTAAACCTCCACTGTGTTCGTCTCAGCCCTCCTCCTAAATCCTGCCTGGTGGTGAGCTCAATGCAAGAGTCAGTTAAATTGACACCTGCTCACAGGTGGTCCAGCAACTTCATGTCAACTGTTTTAAATTATCTTTCTGCCTCATTTAATTGGATCATGGGTCATTCCTTCACTTTCTATTCAACTGTTGACATTTTACTCACACGGTGTGCCACTTTTGATCACCTGAAAAGATGTTAGTCAGCTTGTTAACACTCCACTCACATCATCTGGATGATACCTTGGTCTCTCTACCCATGAATTCTGACCTTGTGTGCTTCCTTTTACTTCACCTGACGAAGAAACAGCGCTCCGAAAGCTTGTGATTTCAAATAAACCTGTTGGACTATAACCTGGTGTCATGCGACTTCTGATCTTGTCCACCCCAGTCTAACATCAGCATCTCCACATCATGGCTACCATCGACCTTTTAAAATGACACCTGGGCCTGAATGTGATTTGGACCTGAAGTTGGAATGAGGCAGCTGGTAGAACTGCTGCTCTGCCTACATCTTACACATTTGGTGTGGAAGTCAAAATTCTCAGCAATCAACATTAATTTGGAATATCATTATGTTGAAGCCACAAAACTTTGATGAGTTCACTGCTTCTAGTCGTTCTTGCTAATCTCAGCTACTAATGTCGTGTGATGCAGGATTCCTACGCAAACTCCTTGATTTAAATTAAGTGCAGTCCTGATGAACAATAAGTTTATTACATATTGCTTCACAATCAGTTGCCTTACACCTCAGTTATATTATGGTCCCTCATGAGACATCAGACTTAAGGGTATTTTCATAAAACCATGACTGAAACTTTCTCACACAGCTTTGGTAACGGTCAAAGGCCTTTTAACACCCCTGGTTAGTTTATTTAGGAACAGTCCTTTATATCCTGTCGAGTGGGGCTCATCTCAGAATGTAGTTAACCCCTTCAAGTACTAGCTACCATATACAACATAGAAAAGAGAAAATTAAATGATGAATGATGAAAGTATGTGCTTATTAAGGTCATCATGAGTGTCGTTGATACCATGTTCCTCACACTTGTGTCACCATTGGTGTGTTACTGTGCAGACATGCCATTCAGTCCTCAAGTGTTTTGCACAATTTTTAGAAAATCAACGTAGAAGCGATCACTGAACTATTCTTTCACAACATCAGTCAATGCTTCAGTTGAATGTTGGAGCAATGTCTGGAAGTCCAGTTTCCAGTCTCCTGAAGGCGTGGTCTTCATCATGCCACATTGATGGGATCTGAAGGATAGCTTTCTCCTTGAAAGGACAGCACAGTAGATTGTGCTCAGCATGCAGAATTTGCACACAATTCATTTTACAGCAGCACTAATAGAGGCTTGAAGACAACTCAAAAGTGGATTTGGAAAACAGAAGGAGAAAAACAAAAAAAGACCCTTTCAAAATATATTACTGTCTGAACTAAAATGCACCTACACAGATTTTAATACTCTTTATTGGTACGGCTGGCTGCCTTGATGGATATTGTCCCCAAAAAAGACAATCAAATTTCACAAATCATTGAGTAATGACAGCATGACAAGTGGCCAATCAATATGCTATGTCTCCCTACAATTTTAATTCAACTTGATCCTGCAATTTTCTTCCTTATCCAATTTTTTGAAACCCCAGTTGTATATACTTCCACAATTCTCAGGCACTGCATTCCAAATTTTAACCACAAAACCTTTATCATCCTGTCACCATTGGTTCAAGCTGATTGGCAAAAGAGCCAATGTTACTTGGTTCTCTAATATTCACCAAAGGGAACTTTTATTCCTTCACACAAAAAACAGAAATTGTTGGAAAGTTCTGAGTGCCACTTGACCCAAAACGTTCACTTTTATGTCTGTCCACAGATGTGGCCGGACTTGGTGAGCTTTTCCAGAAATTTCTGTTCATATTTCTGATTTACAGCATCTGCAGTTCTTTCAGTTTTTAAATTTTCCAACTTATTCATTCTGACCTTCATGATTCTGAATATTTCTATCAAATTACCTCTTAATTTTTTTCTCTCAGAAGAGAACAGTTTCAACGCCTGTATAACTAAAAAGAGTAATATTCCTGGAATCATTGTCACAGATCTTTTGTGCACCCTCGCTACGATCTTCACATCCTTCCTTATATGCGATGTCCACAATTAAGTACAATTCTCCAGCTGTGTTTGGCCCAGCATTTTATTTAGTGTTTATCATAATCTCCTTGCTTTTTTACTCCATTCCTCTACTTATAAAGCTCAACCTATGATCTCATACCTTTTTAACATCTACTTTGCCACCTTCAATGATTTGTACCAATTTACACCTCAGTCCCCCTGCTCCTGCACCCTCTATTGTCGAAGAATAACTTACCTTGGCTTTTACTTGTACTGAATCTTTGAATCTCCACAAATGGTGCCTTAAATAGCAATCCCGCTGTGACACTGCATCTGAAATAGTGCAAATTAAGTCTGGGAAAAGTGATGAAAGGAAAAAAAATCTTCACTCTCTGCTGCTTTATATAATTGGGTAAGTTTTGCCTGTTTTCAACTTGGTCATAAAAATGATAAATGGAACACTGCAAGTTGCATCGCAGGGGAGGGATAAATCTGCGGAATTACTTCTGTCCATCAGAAGCATTCTCCCTGCCAGGTAATCTGGACTAACAGCAACAATGATTGTGAAAAATTATCCAGACCTACCCTTCTTGCTGCTCCAGAGAAATGTTTTACAGTATTAGGATATTGAGGAGAAAGAGTGTGGGACAGAACTCCTCTTAGACATATTCTTCAGTACTATTATAGCCTTCTGCATTTGAAAATCATCTTTTACTTATGCATTAGTTCTTTCAATGTTTAATTCTGCTTCATTCCCAGTGTTCTGGAAAGGAAAATAACAGGCTTAATACTGCATTGAAAAATTAAGCAGGATCTTTGCAAAACTGAAATACTTCTCACTGCACCAAACAAATAAGAGCAAAACAGTCCAAACTATGTGGATGCACAACAAAAACAGAAAATACTGGAGACATGCAGCATGCCTGGCAGCAACTGTGGAGAGAGAAGCAGAGTTAACATTTTGAGTCCAATATCGAAATGTTAACGCTGTTTCTCTCTCCACAGATGCTGTCAGACCTCCTGTGCTTTTCCAGCCTTCTCTGCTTTTGTATCAAATGATAGTTGATTTGTACATAAATTTTTTGAAGTTCTGTTAAAGGGTATAATAATGAGAGAATGCTGAACAGGACTTTGATACAGTTTTAAATTAACTGTTATCAAGCGAGATGTGTCTGTATTAATTTCAAATGAATTATTGAGTTAAATTAAAGAACTTTACATTTAGTAATCAGAAGGTGCATATCACATACTGTTGTTAGATTGCTCTGGTTTTTATAAATCATAGAGATATGTAGTTAATTCTTCTAAACAGTAGCCAAGTTGTGAGAAACATATTGGGGAGAATTCATTTGCACAGTTTTGGACAATGTTCCACAGACCACACTGATGGAGTAGCCAGCAGCAGACATCCCTACCTGTGCAGGTATTATAGGTTTTTCCATTGATCTAATTGTAGAACACCTTGGCAGGGTTGTACAGATAACGACTTGTAATGCTATCTGTCCTTGAGAAATCAATGTAGTCTACAGAGTGCCACCAGAAATGCTATTCTGTGAACAGATTTTCCCACCATTGTGCTCCTTCCTACTTATAAACGTAAGTTGTGAATTTAGAGAATCTGAGATAAATTAAACTAATTCTTTGATGTCTTTTTTTCATTATCTTTTCATCATATTTTCTAAAACCAATATTAACTCACTTTGCCACTTAGAAAGTTAGACAAAAGGAATTACATTGATTAGGCACTTGTCATGCTCATCAAAACTCTCAAACACTTTACAGTTCAGTACTTTCATTTTTAATCGCTGTTGTAATACAGGAAACACATCATCCAATTTGCACACAGCTTCTCTCACAAACAGTAATGTGGCAATGACCAGAATCTTTTATCTATTTTATGCTGATCAAGGGGTAAACACTGGCCAAGACACGGAGGATAACACCACAGCTCTTCTTTAAAATAGGGCCATAAAATCTTTCACAGCAAGCTGAGTGAGAAGATGGGGCATCTAGAAAGATGTGGTACACTTACAGAGCAGCAATCTCTCATTATTACATCAGACTATCAGCCTTGACATTTGTGGTCAGGCCCTGGAATGGGACTTGAAACTGGAAACCAGTTTCCTCCGGTGAGAGTGTTATCAACTGAGCCACAGACCAGTCTTAATAGACAACACCACAGGCATGAGCTAACATGACCATTTCCAACATTACACACTGTCAAGTCCTTTCTGGACACCCTTGAAGCTATTTATACAGGAATCATTTGTAATAGAATAGAAACTTCTTTCTCCTTGCTAGCCTACTCAAGTCTCTGAAAACCCCATAAAGCTGAGATTGAAGTTTTTGAAAAGTTCATATTTCTAAAAGGAGCTGTGCATCATTAGTTCAATGATCCTCTCAGGAAATTACTTTTTTTCCTCCAACCTCATTTACTTTAACAATCTGTCTCAATCTTATTTGATATACAGCCTGGCAGTACATATGTATATTAACAAATGATGGTGGCTCAGTGGTTACCGTTGCTGATTCACAGTACCAGGCACCTGGATTCAATTCCACCCTCACACAACTGTCTGTGTTGAGTTTGCACATTCTCCCTGTGTCTGTGTGGGTTTGCTTGTTTCCGCCCACAGTCCAAAGATGTGCAGGCTAGATGGATAGGCTGTGCTAAATTGTCCAAAGATGTGCGGGCTAGATGGATTAGACGTGGTATATGCAGGGGTGAGGTTGGTTATGGTGGGGTTATCTTAGAAGGGGCAGTGTGGACTCAATGGTGCCAAATGGCCAATTTCCACATTGTCAGGATTCTATGATTCTAAATGAACTTAAGAAGGCCAAACACTCTTCTTTTTTAGAATTATCACGTAACAGTGATGCTGCCAGGAATATTTCATTGTACCCTCGTTTTGTTCTGTAGATGCTAAGATCTGCAAGAACCACAAGGCTTCAAAGAACTCGGCCAATTTGTTCTTCATGTTTTTCCAGTGAACCCGTTATGTACACTGCCAGTTCAAATTCAGATTCAGGTTTGGGTCATTTATTAACATTCCACATCTGTACAAAACCAGATTGTGCTTAAGCTCATTTTGTAAAGCACAAAGATTTTTGTAATGACTAGTGAATCTTCCCTTCACTATAGTTACTTAAATATTGTAGTGTCGAGTACCTGTGTTCACTCCTACAAAATGCTGCAGCTTTTTGCTCCTTTCTTTCAAGCCTTGGTTTTAACAGGGGTAATGATCACCTCAAGTTTCCCTGAAAAAACGATGACGACTTTTTGTTATATAGCCGAGTGGTTTGCTTCAGAACATGTTAAAAATCAGTCATGAAACATTTCTTGAAGGACACTCGTGAACCACTGGACATTTTACAACAATCTTGTCAGTTTTCATGGTTATTTTTCTGATTCAAGTCCACAAATTGTCTGATTTATTGCCGGAGTGGGATATGAACTCATTCAGCTAAGGACACATCCAGTACTACAGCTAGCAGATCACCATATCCCATGAATAAATTCTTGGTATTGGTAACAGGGTGTGTACAGTGGAAGATGAAAATGTTGACTTTATACCACAAAGAAGAATTTCTGTGTCGGTTTCAGTAAAAGTACTGAGCTGCATCTTTAAATTGGCATGTTTCCTCATTTTTTCTAAATAGTTTCAGAAAATAATCAGAATGGCTAAAAACTTTTACACCTTTTCATTCTAGTTTCTAGAAGTGAATGTTATGCTTTACCAAGCTCTGATTTGATGGCATCTGAAGCACCATGAGTAGTTCGAGACACCATACATTAAAATGTAATGGTCATATAGGGAATGCATATAGATTCACCAGGATAATCTCTGAACTTCAAGGGCTGAACATTCAATCACCCATACAGGGTGTTTGTGAGGTGGGGGGGATTCTGGGTGCAGGTGGCCTGGAATATTTCACACTGGGAATTCATCAGTGCTTCCAGAAGCTTTAACGATACAATTATATTTTTGGGAGGAAGGAGCTGGCAACTTGTAGTCTTCTCATTAACTGTTTCTCAAACCTATTGTAGAGCTTGTTAAGAATATGGGGAACAACAGTTGACAGTTTCCAAATGGCCAGAACGAGAAACGTCAGGGATCTGGGAGATATTTGAATGTAGCTGTCAGAAACACAACTGAAGGCCATTAATGCTTATAGCTGAAGTGTAAAAAACTTGTATAAAAGGGGATGTTTAAACTCAGTTGCTTACGCAGTTGGTTCAGAATTGCTCAAGTTATGAGGCTTCGTTCTGCAAGTGTGTTGTATTCCTGAGAAAATTTAAGACTGTTAACCTTCATTAACACTTGTAGCCAGATCTGTTTGGTCTGTTACATTGCTGTGTTTCTTCGAAATGCAAGTCATGTGCACCTACATAGCCTTAATCTGGACCTCAAAGGAAGCATGAGTGAAAAATGATGCTTCAGTCACCTAGGAAAGGCTGCCCAAATTACCGCTGGCCCCCTGCTAACCCTTACTCATCCATTTCCAAAATCAAAGGCAAAATAAGTCATTGCTGCTGTTTTCACTTGAGATTGTTTACCCTTGAGATTACCCCTCCATGTAGAGCACCTTCATCCTCTGTGCATTATGCCTATTTGGGTGTCAACCTCACTTTGTGGCTAATTAATGACTGGCACCTTGAAAATTGCATTATTAATGTGGCGCAGAGTCAGTACCCAAAAATATTCCAGGTGTTGGGTTTACAACCCTGGAATGAAAATTTGTCTCCAAGGGCCAAATAACATGGAAAAAGTAGGCAAAGTGGGGATATGTTCTCTGCGATGTACTAATGTAGGGGCTGATTTGTTTGATGTTGTCAAGTTATTACGGGGCGAGACAGGCTGGATAGAGAGAAACCATTCTCTCTGATGAGGGGGGGCATCATCTAAAGAATTAAAGTTTCAAGAGTAAAAGTAAGGAAGACTTCTAGACAACGGGCTGGGGTAAGTTCAGAACTCTCTTTTTTAAAGTGTAATTAATGCTATAATCATAGTTAATTTTAAATTGAAGATTAATAGATTTTTGTTAACCAAAGGCAAATGGAACAAAGGCAGTTATAAGCATTTAGGAAATTGTCAATCCATGATCTCATTGAATGAGAAATCAATCTTGAGGGGCTAAAGGTCTATTCTAGTCTTGATGTGCCTACTTGCACCTACACCAAATATACTATGCTTCCAGTAGATAATAAATAAATTCTCAAGGCATACAAAGCAAAAAAATGTCTTGATTTTGTTTGGTCAATGCCTTTAGCTCTTTAAAATCTCAATAATCCTTTCTTAGTCAATATTCGTTACCTACACATCATACTGAAATTGAAATGACCCTGAAAGTGTCTTGGCTCAACAAGGTTGGTATTTTTCAATATTACGTGAGCCATTACCATGTGGATTTGTTGATATAATTCCTTCAAGAATTTAGTGATAATCTAAGAATTTTATACTTTACTTACATACCTCTGCCATTTGATTTACTGCACTAAATATTGACATTTTATTGTGAATAGGACAATTAACTTTCTTCATGAACAACAAAGAAATGTTTGACAGTTTGATGCACAGCCGTCTTGTACAAATTAGACAAAAGGGTTCTATTTATCATTTCTTTCCACACTGCTGTTGGCTTTATTTTACAGCACTTACCAGTAGAAATGAGCTTTTGTGTTTTTATTTGTACTGCTAGATAATACATACTGTGCTGTTTCTAGTACTCCAACTCATGGCAATTTGTGTTACAATGTATTTTAATGAAGAAAGAACATCTTAAAAATTTATTTGATATAAGGAAGATGCCATCAGTCCAAATACCCCATGGTTGCCTTGGGCAGTAAAGAGAAATTCACAAGTGAATTGTTGTGCCTTTTTAATTAGGTACAGCATGTCGAGCAAGAAAAAGACAACACATCATGCAAATACAAAAAAGTTATTTATCTTCTTTCAGCAAATGGTCCAATATGCCAGAAATGCCTCCCAGTTCTAGATGCCCCATAAGCCCAAAATCCAACGTTGTTCAATCTCCAATCAATGGACTGCAGATTGGTTGTATGACTCCACATTACTAGCTGGCAAAACATGACCCTCTTGATAACACTAAAGGATATTTCATTGCAGGCGTACCTGCCTCAAGTTAGCATTTATCATTTTTTGTGACTTACAAGAAAAGTATCAATACTCAAATTCCTCCAGTTGTCAACATATTAAATGAGAATCTCTTTCAGCTGGAGGGACTGGATATTTTTTGTTCTTTAACTTTGTTTTCAATGTAGCTATACTGAAACTTAACGCTTATTATGAACTTTCTTTTTTCTGCCATTTTTAACTTACCTTTCCGGAGAACATCGCCTCTTTCCTGTAGTATAGCTCCAAAGATAGTACCAGTATTTGCCTCGAGTGGTTTTCTCCACATATGAACAAAGGTGGTCAGTACCAGCAGCTAGGACATCATGGCTGAACTTGAACTTGTCTTTGCTGTGCATTTACACATTAACATATCATGTAGATATTACTAAATATACAGTGAAAGTGATAATCCTAAATGTTTCCTTTCATAATCAAAAGCGCAATGGACGAATGCAGCACCCCTCCATGATTGAGGCTATGGTCGGCCATTCTAAATTCTGGGCGAAAGAAGCATTTAGTTTCAGGAACTTGAAGGTTTGTCTGGTTTAGGGATATTCAATTTAAAAGCCGAGTGAGAAAAAAAAACTGCCGCTACAGAATAAACAACATTTCTCACCAAAGGAATTCAAGGTTTTCCATAATGTCATAATTCAAACCTGTGACATTCTTGAGTTATGGGACTTTTGCACAGAAGAACTGTCATACCGCAGTGTCACCAATGAGGGATTACAGTTGTATTTGCAGGAACGCTCTTCCCTGAAAGCTAATGTTATTCTCCATATATGCACACAATGCTTTAACTTCTTGCGATATAATTTCAACAATGAAATTGTTTAAAAGTCTTGAAGGGAGTGGCTGATCCCATTAAATGCAAATTGCAATATCCCGATATGTCCAACACTGCCTGCTTTTGTGTCATTCCAACTTAAAATATCGAATTGGTTTATGAAAGGTGACAGCTAGTAATGTCATTTTTAATTGGCTTGTTTGCATCTATGAATCACTGTTTACCACAAAGGCTTTCTACTACCCACAAGAAACAAATCACAAGTATGCTAAACTGTCCATTTAGCAGCATGAAAGTAGCTCTAATAACATTCAACATGCTCCAACATCCAGAAAATGACAGCTCATTATGTTCTGGACAAGCGTCTTTAGACTCATATGTTAAGTCTGTTTCCCTCTCCAGACCAAATAAGTTTCTCCAGACTCTTCTATTTTAATTTATTACAGCAGCACGCTTGATTTGCACCCCATCAGCACGTGAGACATTTGCTCACTCTACCAGCGGTGCGACATTTCTGCACCATTCACATTATGCATTACTGTAACTCCCCATACCATCATCAACAGTAACTTCCAAAATGTGAGTTTTAGCACTTGAAGGGAAAGGCAGTGAGCACATGGGAACACGGCTACCTGAAAAATGCATGCTCCGCCTGAAGTGGAAATATTTGCCTTTCCTTGATCATTGCTGCGCCCAAATCCTGGAGCTGTGCTCAGGAAGGTCCAAGTTGCCAAATATGGCTGTAGATAATGTGGTACATGCACCTTTAAGAGTGTTCACCTTTAAGGACTCCATGTGTCATGTGTATATGATGTGGCAACTAAATCGGTAAATTAGGCTGCTTTGTGTTTGCAAACTGCAGACAGAAAGCAATCAGCTGGTTTGCTCGGATTGTTTAAAAAATTACATGGTGTTTTACTGTTTTTAAATAAAAAAGTCCATGAAGTTAATCAATCCCTGACAAGTGTGTGATTAGAACACTGTCAGTAACAAGGTAAGTTGCTCACATATTTAAAAGATTCCAAGAGTTTCAGTCATGCGGGCATATTTGGAAAGAAGTTAAACGTGATCCTCTGGGAATTGCAAGATTTCTTTACATTACAGATGAAGAGTTTGTAAAAACATAATTAATTTTAAAACCATGATGGTTTTAAGTTATGGGAGTGAGAAAGCTAATAGGCCAGACTTTGTGGCGAGCAGTTAAGATTTGCCAATGCTAATCTTACCTCTGACTGAATAAACACAACAACAAATTGCATGATATCTTCTGGTTATACTCACATGCTCACCTGCTTTGAAAAATGGCACAAACAACATTTTGTGCCTGATACAGTGGGAACTGCAGATGCTGGAGAATCTGAGGTAACACAGTGTTGAGCTGGACGAACACAGCAGGCCGAGCAGCATCAGAAGAGCAGGAAGGCTGATGTTTCAGGTCAAGACCCTTCTTCAGAAGTGGGGGAGGGGAAGGGGATTCTGAAATAAATAGGGAGAGGGGGTGACGCAAATAGAAGATGGATAAAGGAGAGGTGGAGAGGAGACAGACAGGTCAAAGAGGCGGGGTTGGAGCCAGTAAAGGTGTATGTAGGTGGAGAGTTAGGGAGGGGATATGTCAGTCCAGGGAAGACAGACAGGACAAGGAGGTGGGATAAGGTTAGTGGGTAGGAAATGGGGGCGGGGCTTCAGGTGAGATGAATGGTTAGGGAGGCGTGGATGAACTGGGCTGGTTTTGGGATGCGTTCGGGGGAGGGGAGAGTTTGAAGCTTGTGAAGTCCACACCGATACCCTTGAGCTGCAGAGTTCCAAAGTGAAATATGAGACGCTTTCGGGTGGCAATGCAGGAGGCCCAGGATGGACATGTCGTCCAAGGGGTAGGAGAGGGAGTTGGAAATGTCTTGCGACTGGGAGGTACAGTTGTCTGTTGTGAACTCAGTGTAGGTGTTCCGCAAAGCGGTCCCAAGCCTCCGCTTGGTTTCCCCGATGTAGAGGAAGCCACAGCAGGAGCAGTGAATACAGTATACCACATTAGCAGATGTGCAGGTGAACATCTGTTTGATTGGCAGAATTGGGAATTCAAATCTTTGAATGTTATCAGCTTCTACATGTTTTACAACAATATCTTTAAAATTAAGTCACTCTTCAACAATAAGACCTCAATAAGATAAATTTAGTAAATGTTTTTAAACATGAGCCATGATATAAGAAGGCTAAGGAGTTGAACATAAGGTTGCAGAGGTGTGGGCCAGAATTCTACTGGTGTCAGGCTTAGAGATGAGTAAGGCATGCAGTCACATAGGTTAGTGGCATTCTAGAATTAAGTTCTGAATGGAATGGCCCATGGTTGGGCCTCCCACTTGGTTTCCAGTTGAAATCTGAGGCCATTTGATGGGCCTTATGTCAGTGCCACTGGGGTGAAACCAGTTGCTGGTGACAATGCTACATGGCATGTGCACAGCATTTGAAACTGTGTAGGCAGCTTGTCACTTCTGATAGAGAGGCGGGGAGAGGGATCCTTTGATCAAAGGCAAGATGAGATAACATGTATGACAGCAGCATAGTACAGGAAGATTGATGCTTTGTCAACAATAACATTTGAACTTTCATGACCAGTTTTGATTGGAACATGAAGGAAACAACAGGATGGCCCCTGGTGTATGATGCTGATCAGGAGCTAGTTTTGGTTCAACCAGGATTTGATGCCAAAAAAAGAGTTAATGGATGTCATGGAGTCGAGAGATACAGTCAGGTGAACCTTTATTGCTGTCAATGTTTTCTTCCTTTGGAACAGAAAAGTCCCACACTTTATCGTTCAGCAATTTGTTGTGTATTTTGTTCTTTGAGTTAATTCACGTCTTAGGCTTCAACATTTTAAAAACATTGTCGATGATTTTAATGTCAACATTTAAGGAGAAATGTTATATTGACATTTTAATAATCACTTCTGAAATATTGTGGTACTGAAACCCTGGGGGCATGTTTGACAGCAATTTGCCTGGGGTTCTTTCTCCCAGTTAGTAGCAACTTTAGCACAAGAGAACAAGACACCTCAAACAAGTGGCAAAATAATTGGGATTTCTTACTTCTTCTCTCAAAATTGCTGTTGTGATCAGAGAAAATTCCCAGCAGGGATATTTTATTTACTTGCTGTGGCTGTGTAAATGTAGCAAATGGAAGATCCAGATGCTAAAATCATAACTGACTCATTATACTGGTGATTTTCTAGCTTGTAGCAGTGTTCTTATCTCAGAGAAGCAATCTCAAACTGTTGCCAAGCTAATAACAAGTCTGAGAGTTAATTTTGAGAATGCAGGCACTGCAAAGTAGAAGCAAGTCCCAAGCCCTTGGCTTATCTTTTTTCACACCCGCTGACATAGCTTAAGGCCTAG
Source organism: Stegostoma tigrinum (assembly GCF_030684315.1). NCBI lineage: Eukaryota > Metazoa > Chordata > Chondrichthyes > Orectolobiformes > Stegostomatidae > Stegostoma > Stegostoma tigrinum. The sequence goes on from NC_081375.1 coordinate 30,332,288, forward strand.
GAATTAGGTCATGCATTGTCCTGTTCAGGAACTGCTCAGTCTACCAAGTCTTGAATACGATGGGCAGGAAACACCATTAACTCAATGTCTCACCTGATTTTTGTTTGAAGAACATCAAAAATGGCTAGCAAGTGGCCACTCAAGACAAATTCAAGGGTCATTACTATTTTCTCAATTTTCTTAGCTTTTCAAATAATATACGAATAAAATTAAGATTCAATGTCAGAATTGAATGCAATAAAAGTAAAGTTGCATAATGCTAATTCAAACAGACAAAACAAGTCAATCTTCAGTCTTTAAATTCATTAGGCAGCCTGACACCATTACACATGGCAGTGCTGTGGTTGTGAATCAAGCTCCTCAGATTGACGGGTGACAGAAAGTAAATAAGTATCACTGGTCTGATCTTCGCAATAGTGACTATACAGAATGGATGCTCCAGCTTCCTCAAGATTTCAGAGTACCAAAGCTGTCAACTTTAGGTTTCTGTACACAAACTGTATGAGGTTGCATGAAATCATTCGTGAGCAGTTAGCCTGGCCAGCACGAGCAGAAAGCATTCAGGACAGAAGAACGGTAGACAGCAAGTGTAATGCAGTCAGTGGAAGTGGGCATTTAGCACTAGGGCTCAACTTGGAGAATCTTACCAGCACATTTAACATTACATTACAGCAATGAATCTTCCGAACTCTTCTCTCTGCCTGTCAGTCCAAATGGGTTTAATCTTGTTAAAACTCTGTGAAACTACATTAGCAGGCTGATTGATTGCTTTTTACATGAGGATAGTACTGTATTACTAAAAAAATACACTCATATAGAAATGAGAAAGGAGTGAATATGCACATAGTGCTTTAATTTATTCTGTGCAAATTATGTGCCCTGTTCACCTTTGAAAGCCATATGAAATTAATATATGTGATTGAGACTGTATTAAGAGCTAAACTGGCCATGAACTCCAATGACAAGAAGACAGATAATGTTATATTTTGTGTTATGGTGCCTATTCACTTATTTTCTTATCATTCCATGCATTCCTTTAGTAATTGAAGCCTGAGTCAGAAGTAGTCTTAGTCTGCAGTCTTCCAAAAAACAAGATAAGGCAATAAATTCAATAGCCAATATAAATAGAAGGAAGTTCTGCATTTGATCCTGTCATGGATTTCTAATCTCTTCATAGATGTGGCAAAGTGGGGTTATTCTTTGGAATATCAGGGGTTAGGATTTAACTATGAGAGAAGATTGAAATGGGGAAATGCAAAAAATATATACAGAACAAAATAAAATAATACAAAACATTTAACATAGATAATTCAAAGTATATTTTATTCAAAAGAATGTAATTGTTTGAAGTAATCTACCAGGTAAAGTTGTAGATTTATATTTGAAAAGAACCGACCTGAAAGTGACTTGAATAAAAGACCTATGTTGGAGGCTTTGTATTAATTGTTCTTGTGCTTAGGCTTTAATGGCTTCTCTTTCTGAATTGAAAATACCAACAGAGATCACATGGCTGTGATAAATCACGTCATGCAGTGTACTTTCAAACATGGAACATAAATAGCTATGGGTGTCCACTTTCCCAAGTGTGCACATATGATCTGAAGCTGTGTCCTGGGAACATGAGTTCATAAAAATCTACTGTTTTGCATGGAACTTTGCATGAGATTCCCTGGAATAATGCCAAATTGATAGTTAATGGTTGTGAAGAAAATTGGAACTTTTCATGTCGGAATAAAGAAGGTTAAAATGAAATCTCATAAGGGTCTCAAAATTTTATCAAAATTATATCTTTGAAATAATCAATGCTGAAATACTCTTTATGTGGAGGTGCCATTGTTGGACTGGGGTGGATGAGGTCAGAAGTCACACGAGACCAGGTTATAGTCCAACAGGTTTATTGAAAACATGAGCTTTGGGAGCCTCGCTCCTTCTTCAGATGTTACTCTTTATACTGGTTGATGATAATTCATAAAATTATAGACAAAAAAGTTTATACTCAAAAGAATGAAAGGAGATTATTTTTCCATATTAAGCATTGATAAGTTATGAAATACATTGCCACATGTCTAAGGCTATAAGACATAGGATCAGATGAAGTCCGTATGGTCTATTGAGTCTATACTGCCAGTCAATGAAATTGTGGCTGATCAAATAACTCTAAATTTCACTTTCCTGCCTGATCCCCAACATCCTGGATTCCTCATCAATTAGAACTGTTCAGAAGAAGTCACTGGACTTGAAACATTAACTCTGTTTTCTCTCCACA